>NC_091465.1:81819934-82181601 GCF_027789765.1 Dendropsophus ebraccatus | reverse complement strand
ACGAGCGGTCGTTGGAGCGAGTCTATGAACGATAAACGTTCCGTGGAATAGGGCCTTTACTCTGCTCTCCTCTTCTCTGCAGTCACAGGCTAACACCAGTGGGCCCCCCCACCGCCCTGGGCCCCTGTGCAGCCGAACCCCCGTCCTATATGTGTTCTTCTCTGTCTCCTCTGTCATGTGTCTCTGTACCAGGCTTCCTGCTCGGAACATGACAGAGGAGAACGCATCAAGGATGGAGAAGCAGGTGACGGATTACCCACACCTCTGCGGATCCAGGAAGATCTGCTCAGCCACTGGGTGCTGCAAGTGATGACAGCTCAGGGGGTCCAGTGTATTGCAGAAGCCGGCAATGGGGCCCCCTGATGCAGCAGGCCCCATAGCAGTCGCTATGGCTGCTACAGTGATAGTTACACCCCGTGTGTGGAAGTAAATCTTTACTATATTCTTGTCCACCCAGAGTCCAGGGTAAAGAGGAGTGAAAGGAGCAGCGAAAAAACCTGCTTCCTTTAGCTAAGCTGTTAAATTGACATCAGGCATCAGGGCCGTGACATCATGGGTGGGGTGGAGTTGACAAGGGGGTGTACAAATAAAAAATATATAAGTTACTGGACGTAAAAATATGCAAAAATGAAGTTATTACCAAAAGACATTGTCAGCATGCCAATATTACATTCAGTACTTCAACTACTGTTTGCCGAACTATCGGCAATACTGTGTCTATTGTCATTTACCATGTTTCTCAGAAGATAAGACCTGGCTTCATTTTGTGACTCTTTGTTGTAGACTTGAAATATTAGCCCTAATTACTCCTAATATAAGCCCTACTCCTAATATAAGGCCTAGTTATAGTCAGCTGACCAGATCCCTGACACTGGGTGGATGAGCATCAGCCAATCAGGGCCAGAACTGTTATGGGGACTACCTGCAGCAGGAGTTATATACAGTATGTGGACTACCTGAAGCAAGGGGGTGGGGGCACTACCTGCAGCAGGAGATATATACAGTATGGGGACTACCTGCAGCAGGAGTTATATATAGTATGTGGACTACCTGCAGCAAGGGGGGGGGGGCACTATCTGCAGCAGGAGTTATATACAGTATGGGGACTACCTGCAGCAGGAGTTATATACAGTATGAGGACTACCTGCAGCAGGAGTTATATACAGTATGGGGACTACCTGCAGCAAGGGGGGGGGGCACTACCTGCAGCAGGAGTTATATACAGTATGGGGACTACCTGCAGCAAGGGGGGGCACTACCTGCAGAAGGAGTTATATACAGTATGGGGACTACCTGCAACAAAGGGGGGGACACTACCTGCAGCAGGAGTTATATACAGTATGTGGACTACCTGCAGCAAGGGGGTGGGGGCACTACCTGCAGCAGGAGATATATACAGTATGGGGACTACCTGCAGCAGGAGTTATATATAGTATGTGGACTACCTGCAGCAAGGGGGGGGGGGGGGCACTACCTGCAGCAGGAGTTATATACAGTATGGGGACTACCTGCAGCAGGAGTTATATACAGTATGAGGACTACCTGCAGCAGGAGTTATATACAGTATGGGGACTACCTGCAGCAAGGGGGGGGGCACTACCTGCAGCAGGAGTTATATACAGTATGGGGACTACCTGCAGCAGAAGTTATATACAGTATGGGGACTACCTGCAGCAAGGGGGGGGCACTATCTGCAGCAGGAGTTATATACAGTATGGGGACTATCTGCAGCAAGGGGGGGCACTACCTGCAGCAGGAGTTATATACAGTATGGGGACTACCTGCAGCAAGGGGGGGAACACTACCTGCCACAGGAGTTATATACAGTATGGGGACTACCTGCAGCAAGGGGAGGGGGGAACTACCTGCAGCAGGAGTTATATACAGTATGGGGACTATCTGCAGCAAGGGGGGGGGGGGAACTACCTGCAGCAGGAGTTATATACAGTATGGGGACTACCTGCAGCAAGGGAGGGGGGACACTACCTGCCACAGGAGTTATATACAGTATGGGGACTATCTGCAGCAAGGGGGGGGGGAACTACCTGCAGCAGGAGTTATATACAGTATGGGGACTACCTGCAGCAAGGGAGGGGGGACACTACCTGCAGCAGGAGTTATATACAGTATGGGGACTACCTGCAGAGGCGGTAGGGAGGAATGCAGTATGGGGACTACCTGCAGTTGGGAATGTATACAGTATGGGGACTACCTGCAGCAGGGGGGGGGGGGGGCACACTACCTGCAGAGGGGGATGTGTACAGTATGGCGACTACCTGCAGAGGGGGCAGGAATACAGTATGGAGGCCTAACTACAGGGGAACTTACAGTATAGGAGCCTAATAACAGCGGGGCATACAGTATGGGGCTCTTCCCTATAGAGTGGGGCTACAGTGTAAAGACATACTGTGTTTTTCTGAAAAAATAAATATATATATGTATCACCTTTTTATTTTCCAAGAAAAGCGGTAATAAGGCATAGGGTGACATAGAGTACTATGTTACGGGAGGTTCATTTATTAAACAGACAGAGCGATTATACTAGAAGCCTGCAGCCAGGATTTATTGAGTAATTAGATCACTGGAATGAGATGGCATCAGGTTACTGAGTGAATTGATGCCTACAGGGCGCATGTCCCAGGGATTTCATTCATAAATGTGCACATACTGTAGTAATGTCAGTGAGATGTTGCGGTTACTCCCATCACAGGGAATTAGACCTTCCTGCTGGGAGTGTATCACAGTACGCAGTGCGTTGCTTTTATACCATCCTTATCATTTATTATTCAGCCAATTCCTAACCCGACCCATACATGTACAGTATGTCGTGCGCTGGATGGGCGCCCACCGCTATCAGCTGCCGACAATCACCGGTCAGTATCACAGATCAGTTTGATGCATGTATTCTACAATCAATAGCAATCGCAGCATCTAGTGAGATATTAAGCAGGTGCCGTACCTGTTGGGATCCAGATCAGTACCAACGTGATACAATCGTAATGTGCTGTTCTATTGTCGTGGAGGCCCAAGACTTTTTGGAGGTTTCTGTAGCTGCTATGTAAGATTTCGTAGTATATACTCACTGTGCTTACTGGACTGAAGCAATGCTGCCACCAAGCGGCTACTTCTCTCAGGTTTATTTTTATAGCTAACAAACATGGCATACTCTGCTTAAAGGGAACCTGTCGGCAGCATTCTCACTGGTATGCCCCACTTCTAGATGGCATTTTTTGTTTCTTTCCCTCTTTGAATCGTTTTGGGTCCCATTAGTTGAAGATGGAAGAATTTAGAGATGAGCGAAGCAGCCAGAAATCCCTTTCGCGAGTTTTGCAAATTTTCAGTCAAACTCAAAAAGATTCCCAAATTGAGTCTTAACGAATTTCATTAAAACGGCCATGTTGTTGTAAAAGTGTCAAAAATTATCCCAATTTTTTTTTTAAAAATATCAATCATCCCATTCCTCTCCTCTCTGTCCCTATCTCTCTCTGTTAGTCTCTCCCTGCTCTGCTGTAACTGCCTGCTGCCATCCTGCCCTCTCCTCTACACACATCCAACTGGCCTCCTCCGTTACTGAACCTCCTTATATGGAGGGGGAGGGGCTGACATCACAGAGGGGCCCGCAGCTGATTGGATGGGCACTAGGGATTATGGTTAATCCCTTTCTCCCACCCAGTGATGCTCCAGACAGCATGTGCGGTTATTATTTTATTTATTTATTGCAAATTTCCTTAACAAATCGGTCGGAATTTAATAATTTGTGGCAGAATGAAGTGAATAGACAGCGCGATTCACAGCAAATCTTGATTCGCCAGATTCGCTTTGCTCACCTCTAGAAGGATTGCAATACAGTAGGTAAAATAGCAATGATTTCTTTAGTTTTAGCCTAAATAACAGAGAATTAAAACACCAGACAGCTGGAGCGACCCTTTTCAATCCATTTGGGACTTTTACCGTATTTTCTGGTGCATAAGATTACTTTTTACCCCCCAAAAAATCTTCTTGGAAGTCAGGGGTTGTCCATTACGCCGGGTTTGGTGGCCCCATACGGTGGGGGAGCTAAAAAATGGCCGCATCCCCACCGTATGGGGCGACCACTATAAAAATAAAAAAAAACTATTCTACTCACCCCTGACCCGTTCCCGGCAGCTGTGCATCTCCAGTCCAGTTCCTGGCGCAGGCAGTGTGACATGCACTGCCTGCACGGGAGGTCCCCGAAGCTCTCCCGGGCAGCTGAGTGTTTCATCAGAGAGGTTCGGAGATGCTCAGACACCGGGAGAGCTTTGGGAGAATGAGGCTTTGGGAACTTGCGACGCCTCTGCCATTCTCCCGAAGATCTCCCAGCAGCCAAGCGTTGCCGAGCCTCTCCCGGGAGAGCTTCAGGGACCTCCGGTGCAGGCAGTGTGCGTCACACTCTCTGCGCCGGGAATGGGACAGGAGACGTATGGCTGCCGGGAACAGGTCACAGGTTGGTTGTTTTTTTTTTCCTTTAGCTGCTGTTAACCCCTGCCTGACCGCAGCAGAGCTCCAGCTAGTCAACCCTGCTACGGTCAGGCAGGGGTTAACATTTTCCGGCATATAAGGCTTATTGAAAGTCAGAGGTCATCTTATACGCCCAGTCGTCTTATACGCAAGAAAATACGGTACTCATTATTAAGAAGAAACAGAAAACACCACGTATAAAGTCTGTCTCAGAAGTCGCGCCGGAGTGTTCAGAGGGGGTACCCACAGATGTCACATGAGGACCATGAAGTCAAATAATTTAATTTGCAGACTAAGCTTACGGCCTTGCTGGAAGTTTTTACCAAGGAGGTGACACTTTTGGATTCCTATAATGGTTTCCGGTATTTTTTTTGAATATACAATAATATCTAGTGCTTAAAGGACTCGCAGCATAGACAACATTCTTCCTTTAATGATGTCCTTTATTGTTATCCTATAGATAAATGTTTAACATAAGGTTTGCATCTACAATCACTCTTATAAGACCATTTTATTTGAATGGGTATAAAAGAGCTAGTAAAGAAGAAACGTGAAGAAAAGATCAAAGCAAAGGACAAATCCAGGAAAGAAGAGAAGGGTGAGCAGTAGTGAACGCATCAATAATAGCACAGTCCCTTATACAGTCCAGCTACAGCTCCTGAAAGGCGAACACTTCCAGGAAATCAAATCATCTGTACAGTTCTGTGCGGGTCAGCTTTATTTTAGACCCCAACCCCACCCCACCAACTGGCCACCTGTCCTCCTCCCATAGTGGTCTCTATTTCTGTCTTTGTTCCTCTCCTCCCAAAGTGGTTTGTACCCTTACCCTCTCCTGCGCGGCGCCGTAGCATGACATCACCTGGCACCCGGACCACATGTCACCTTCCCTACGTGTGATATCATATATCATTGTAACATATCATTATCAAGATGTGGAGAACATCAAAGAAAGAGCACACGTGAAGGAGCCGAATATCTACAAAAATTTGTCATTTATTCCGGACACGTTCGTCCAAGAGTCCTTAACGGCTGATAAATCAGAAGAACAGTTTCAGCAGCAGGAGACAGGTGATGGCCGGGGTGAGGACGACTTGATGGACACTTATCCCACCGCTGGTGCATTTCATCTTAACTTCAGTGGTCGTACCTGCAACGGTTAGGGACTTCTCACCGAGATTACAGATGGATGGTGTTGCGCACCCCCGAACGGCTGCCGATAGTTTGACTGATCCTGCAGACAGACATAAAAACTTTCGTATAACATACTATTATGTAAAATGATTGTAGAAGGTATATACTGGCCAACTATAGAATAGATTTTATTTAATAAATTATACTGGAAATAAATCAGCTTTATTTAGTACATTTTAAAGGTTTATAAACCCTATTAAAGACCCAATATACTGCTAGGTGCTTCAGCATCAAATTAGATATGTTTTTTTCCCCCCATTTGGCTTTATTACTACTACCAACCCTCAATGCCAATAAGTGGCATAAAAGGGCCTCAAATGTTAGGACTTTCTTATTATTGCTATTCCTTCACAAAAGGACAGTGTGTGTACATCTGATGACTATCAGTGATCAGGAAAGTGAGAACCTTCCAGTCTTTATCAATAGTTCCTATTAAAGGGGATATGTGGCCACCCCACAACGCCCCCCCCCCACCATGCCAAAAAAGAGGTGTTACTAGTAATATATCCTCATTCCTGAGATATTTCAATTTATATTCAGACAATTCAGCTAATAAATAGTCAGATAGTCAAAGTCAGCTAATAGATAGTCAGATATTCAAAGAATACAGAAAGGCAAGGGGCTGCATGAACATAATAAATAAAGTATACTTACCAGTCCCTGTGCCCCTGTAACACTGTACTGAGGTCTCTCAGACAGCCGCCGGAAGCCATAAGTGACTGCCCTGTGTCCTGCTTCTGGAATGTTATAGCCTCATTGATGTATTGCCTGCTCAGCCAATCAGTCACTGCAGCAGTGTCCTGCCCCAATCACTGATTGGGTGAGCCGGGTACATGACTTTTTTTGGGTTAATTACAGGTCCTACTTAAAGGCAAGTGCAAAGCTATAGTATTCATACCTTTTATTTTTGTTGTCTGGAGAAGACACATAGTCTCATCCCCTGTGCAATGTATTGTTTCTTTAGTGTAACACCAGGTAGAGTGGGTAGATACACAGGATCGGCAGACCACTCCGTTGGACTTAGTGCCTATTGTTGGGACTAATTTTGAACAACAGAAAGAAATAAAGAGAGGGGTAGTTTTTATTTGACATAGTACACCATAATGTTTGTATATGTGCATGTAAGTTATATACATTAGAGGTCATTCAGATCCAAAGCTCTTTATTCCTCTAGTCTAGATTAGTCTAGAAGTCTTACTAAGGAACACCTCTATTACCTATATATTGACATATTAAAGATGTTTCCAGGGCTTGAAATTAATTTAAATTTAATTTTTACAACCAGGACCCTTTTCTGCAAATTGTCTGGGAAGGGGGTGATTGAAAAAAATGACATACACTTACCTCCCTGGCTTCTGCACTGGTGCCCATACTCTGCTGCTCTGATCCCTGATATGCACCCACTTCCAGGTTTTGAAATTTAATGATCGGGTCCACTTAGAGTCTGTAGGGGTGCCTGCCTGCAGTGCCAGCCTCTGCAGCTAAGTGCCTGCCTGCTGAGCTGCCGTCTCAGAACCTAGAGGTGATTGCACTCAGGGACTGGAGCACCCAATTACAGGCTGCTGTGCAGGAGCCAGGGAGGTAAGTGTATGTCCCCCCCCCCCCCCCCCAATCATCCCTTCCACAGGCTTTCTGCAGAAAGAGGTCGCTTCTGGACAGACAACCCCTTTAATGCTATTTTTCCCTCCCGCCTTAAAAGCCATAAAATGTAATTCTATGGATGGAGCTTTTGCATGTGCTAGGATATATTTTTACTTTTTGATTCCACCCTATATTTCACCATGTAACTTTTTTTTTTTTAATTAATAAAATAAATAAATTATAACTTGTGTACTCAGATTTAAAAAAAAAAAATTGATTTAGTCTAAATTAATTACGCAGTAACGACGACATCTTCTTTGTTTTCTTTAAGTCAATGCTGAATACAACAATGGTAAGTAAGTGTGTATAGTTGTTGATTTGTTTTACTACTTTGAAAAGCAAGATTCTTTTTTAATTCCCATTTTCTGACCCGTTTAGCTTTTCTTTTTTTTTGCACAGTATAATTTTTATTTATACCCTTTCTGGCCTTTTTTTTAATCTCTTTTTTATTCCATCTTTTGTGGGCAACTGTTCTGGCATATTTGTTTTACCTTCACATTTACAATGTTCCCCATGAGGTACATAGTGCTGTGTTTTATTTTAGAATATTGTACTTTTTTTTTTACCTTTTCATAGTCTATTTTGAGTTAAGTAAAGATCAGGAAAATGTAACATTTGTTGTTAGAATATATATATATATATATATATATATATATATATATATATATATATATGGATTACTGTTTATTTGTTATTTTCCACCCCACCCACAAGAGGTTAAATGCAGACATTGATGACTTACATGCCGGAATATTCGGGGTACAGTTGTCAGTGCTGCAACATGAAGTGGCTATCCTGACTTGTTCTTGCTTTAGGGTTGTGCTGCCATTGATGTTACAGTGAAATGAAGGTAAGCAGGTTCTCACTATTCCGACAATATTTCCACCTACAGCTAAACATAAACAAAGTTTTTTTTCTCACTGAAATTTACAAATGGAAGAATATATTTTAAAAGAAACGGGTATTATATACTTAAGAATTATTTTTATCCTTAATGCAAAAAAAAGAAGAAATGTAGACTTAACATGTAGAGAATTTTTCTTTGTCTATTCAATCCACCCTGCCCCCTCCCTCTGGTAATGCCCTAGCCAGCTGCCCACTGATTCCTCTGCAGTCCCTGTAAAGCTGCCCCACCCGCTAACTAAAAAAAGAGAATTTTTTTTGTTACAATTGTATATTGTAAATTTAATATAAATATACGGAATACAGGTAAGAAAACCTTCTATGTAAAGTCTATTAGATCTCTATTGGTTTCCAGCAAGCAGAGATATTAAAATGGCAAGGAAAAAAAAAAAAAAAACTATTAGAAAGTAATATAACTTTGTGGAATGTATTTACATAAGATTAACCACCTGCAGAACAAAACTAATGTAATTAATCACCTGACTCACCAGTGGTGGATTCTGTGTATGTCGATCCGCACTGATAGCCTGAAGAACAAGTCTTACTGGGGCCTGAGCATAATGGGGATATAGTAGACATACACTGCGTACACGAGAGAGCGAAACCTAGAGAGACATCACACAGCACAGAGATCAGTCATCCGGTAATGTTACTGATGTAACAGATTATTTGACAGATTTTTTTTTTATAGCCAAAGCCAGGAATGGATTTGATTAGGGGAGAAATCTTAGTCTCTCCTTTGTTACCTGTTCTCTGTTTATAGTCTATTCCTGGCTTTGGCTAAAAAATATTTCAAATAATCTGTTGGTGTAATCGGATCCTTATTGTTCTGTCTACTAGGAGTTCTAGAGATTACAAATGTAGAATAACGATAATGATGATAATAATAATAATAATAATAATAATAATAATAATAATAATATAATAATAATAATAATAATTACAAATAATTAGTTACAATATTATAAATAAACCCATAAAAAGTAAAGCCAATTCATACACTATGATTGATCAAGTAACTCACTTGTTGCTATAAGAGCTGAGAGGAGACTCAGGATCCCGGTCATGGACGTCATGGTTCTGTTCCTGTAGACGGATCCTACTGTGAGATGGAAACCTCAGTTGGTTATTTTATTGGTCTTCATTGGGTGGGACATGGGGAGGAGCGAGAAGCAATACCCCGCCCACTAACCTAAAGTTAATTCCTCTCCTCCCTTTAAGAAATCTTAAGATAAGTTTGTTATATCAATTACTGTAGGTGATTCAGAAATTTGAAGAAAGTCATTACCCCTATAAGAATTACAAGATTTAAAAATATACATTTTTTAAGCCTTATAATAAAATCCAGCAAAACACCAGTAAAATATATATCTAAGGTGTTTTGTTTTTAACTGTATTCTAAGTCTCTATGTATTTGTTCTCCTAGCATCACCTCCTTCTCATCTACCTGTGTCTGGTTTCCTTCACAACTACACAATCTTGGGGCACCCCACCACAATTTACCACTGCCAGATACAATATTGGGGTGTACACTGGGAGAAACGTCCACACCACCTGCAGCCCCCTAACCTGAGCGGAGTTATTGCCCTATGAAGCCCTCATGCCTGGCAGTGAGTGTGACCCCTGGTTGTGGAGCTCCTCGAGTCTTGTCCATCCCTCCCCCCTCCCATATCTCGTAACCCTCATCCCCCCCCCCCTTCCCGGGCCATTACACTCCTACTGTATCAAGAAGCAAATAGCTACTTTATCCCACTTCTGACTAACCTGCCTGGCAATCCATAGGTTCACCAGTCTGATAATACTATTTGCTCTGCATCCTACTCATGGATAACAATAAACAGCAAACACCACGTACAAAAGAACATTTCCTAGCAGATTCACAGCACATTGTACTACACAGGTGTTACATGGAAACTTTGCTAGAACTCATGATTAAATGTTGAAATGACAAAGCTTGTCTTAATCTCAGCAGTGATTCTCATTCATCCAATCACTGAGTGAGGCGGGACATTACTGCAAACAGTGATTGGCTGAGCGGGCAGACTGTCTGTCTTGGAAGTGGTGACTGGAGTGTTCAGTGGGGGACCTGAAGATGTCACATGAGGACCACGGGGGAGCGTGTTAGGTGAGTATGGGTTGCCTATTATTTTCTCAGTAACACCTACAAACCATATATATGAAAGAAATCTGAATTTCTTGAGTACCCTTTTAAAAGTCTCTAAGTCTCTAAGTGAAAGTCCCCCTTGCATCAAGTCTTCCTCATCTCCCTGTCTGGTTGCTACCACCATCTTTGTACACACCAATGGTCAGACACAGTAACAGAGTGTGCCCCAGGAGAAACATCCACACCATCGACACTCTGTGCAGTCCCCTAACCAGTCCTAGGGGGAGCACTGGAGCTATTGCTATGACCATGACATCTGTAGATATTTCACCTCAGGTGTCCACACTGCGGCACTACTATACTCAGCAGAACAGTTTCTTTGGTGGTACAGTAACATGTATAAATATTACAGTAACATATATATCTATTATAGTAACATGTATATATATATTACCGCAACATGTATATCTATTATAGTAACGTGTATATATTACAGTAACATATATATCTATTACAGTAACATGTATATCTATTATAGTAACGTGTATATATTACAGTAACATATATATCTATTACAGTAACATGGTGTATGTTGCATCTTTACCAACTATATGTGACTTATTAAGAAAATTCACTGCCACCTGTGATAAATATTACCCTGAATTCAAAAGTATATCACTGCCAAGGGTAAGTAAAACTTAACATTTAATATATATCTAATAAAATTGTTCACCTATTTGATACAACTCTAAATAATAACCAGCACCAAAATAATCAAAGCATAAGGTATATACATTTGTCACAATGTAACTGCGACATGTGACACCATGCCAGTCTTGAGGCTGGACTTACTCCACCACGATCCTAAATATACAAGCGGAGAAACAGGGGACACTATGGATGGCGGTCCCTAACTCCTGCTGGTGACGTAATAAACGGTGGCTCAGGGTAGGTAGGCAAGGGGCGTGTAGGGCATTCTAGGTGGGGTGTGCCTAGGTCGCCCTGCGTCTGATATACTATTCTAACCTGCCCTAGGCGGAGTAACGTCCTTAGAAGGACGCCCCCCGCACCCGATCCTAACCCTAATTCTCCTCGTTATGTCCCTATGTATAGTGTGACTAACTGTCTCACTGACGGACCCTAGTCTGACTAGTTCAACTAGTGACCGATATGGCCCTCCACCAAGAGACAATTGGGGGTGTAGGGGAGAGAAAAAATGCGGGTTGGTTTCAGTCATATGATTGTCAGTAATAGTTTTTCATAGGTAGGATATAGACATGGTGCTCAAATCCCACATAGTATCAGGTGTCACATAGATTAGTGCGCAATACAGATGAAAAGGTTGTTGCCATAGCATATAGGGTGCAATATATAATGACCCACGTGATAGATGCAGACAAAAACATATAACTGTCAGCCGGACCTTATTTATCAAGTATTGATGAAAAAATAATACTCATCATTGATCCGGATGGCAGAGCGGTCTCAACGCGTTTCTTGATCCCCACAATCATCAGGAGACCTAATAGGGGTTCTGATACCAAGCATCTGTAACCATGATAGACATGTTGCTCTGATGGAGGCTACCGGGCGTCTATGCATCTCTGGCTGCCGCGGTTTGTTTTATGTGCATAGCTCCTCCCACCATCATTCCCATTGGTGGAGGAGGAAAAGGTTATCCAATCCGGGCCGTCATATGATCGAGCCCGCTGGCGCATGCGCACTACATGGCCGCTGGCGCATGCGCACTAAATGGGATATATCCGGGCCGTCAAATGATCAAGCCCTCTGGCGCATGCGCACTACATGGCCGCTGGCGCATGCGCACTATGTGAGGTATATACCCGGCCGTGAACCAATTGATAACTGTCACTGGATATACTATACATATGCAGTTGTCGTGTATACCAGCTAAACCCGTCTAGTCTCCAGGTCTGCCCGTGTTTTTAATATTGTAATAGTGCGTGAGACTCTGCTATAAATGCACGGTCTCACGGATGCAAAGGATAGCTGTGCGCCTGCGCAGGCGTCCAACGTTGTCATGGTAATGCGCCTGCTCGCGCGTCTAACATCGCCATGGTAGTGCGCCTGCGCAGGTGTAGATATGCAGTTCTATCAATACTGGCAATACATACCCGGCACATACTAAAAGCGCACGTGCCCTGATCGGCGCATGCGCTATATCAACATAAATGCGTGCCTGCGTCTCTTGTTGCCATGAAACAAACAAGATGGCGCATGCGCGTACAACTTAGACTTTATCAGTCCTATCAATGTGTTCACTACGCATGCGCGATCGACAGTCCATGGAGCCATTTAGCTGTGTATCGGCTTGTTAAGGTATAGATCGCTCGTAATTGATACAAAGTAAATATATTGTAAGAGATTCCCACAAGGGATAACCATTCACTACTGTAAACAATTTATGGTAGATAGTTACATGGTGCCATGAGGGCAGTACCATGGGTGAGGAAAAAATAATGTCGGATAATTGGTCATATGGTGATCATATGGCCTACGATAACATTGGTGTGATGCACTATTGTTGTGCTGATAATACACCCATTTGGATAGATAAAATTACAGCAATTTAATTAAATAATGGCCAACCAAGGTACTCAGAAGAATTTAAATGAAGCATCCGAATGACAGTGCCTCGTTAATTCCTAGTGGTGAGTATGTTTTACATCTGTATATCCATTGCAGTTCCTTCTGCAGTAATCTCCTATTATAATCTCCCCCTCGTTTTGATGGTCTCACGATTTCCAAAACTGCAAAGGTAACTGCTTTGAGATCACCGTTATGGATCTCGTTTATATGTCTGGCCAGCGGTGTCTCCCGTCCATGTTGGATATCGTTCATATGCTCACAGATTCGTCTCCTAAGTTCTCTGAATGTTTTACCTATGTAGTCTTTCGGACAAGGGCACTGTGCCATATATATGACCCCTTTTGTACGACACGTCACAAGATCTCTTATCTGAAATGTTTGTCCTGTAGCTGATGCTATATTGGTTTTTGTCTTCCTAATATAGGTGCATGCTTTACAGCCACTGCATCTATATTGGCCGATGGTTTGTTTCTCAAGCCATGTTTTTTCTTTACCGGGACCCTGGTAATGGCTATGCACCAGACGATCCCTCAGACTCCTTCCCTTTCTGTATGTGATTAGGGGATGGTCTGTTAACACGTGGTGCAGGCTCTGATCAGCCATCAGGATAGCCCAGTGTTTGGTAATGATCTGTCTTATCTCCTGCGATAAGTCATCATATGTTCCGATGATCCTGGAGATACCCTCTCCATCAGTCCTTCTCGTTTTTGACCTCAACAGAGTGTTACGATCTTTTTCCCTGGCGCTTTTGAAGGCGTTTTTGAGGATTCCGTCCGGATATCCTCTATCCAGGAACCTCCTTCGGAGATCCCTGGCCTGTTCATGAAATTCGTCATCGGAGGAACAATTCCGTCGCACCCTGTAATACTGTCCCTTGGGAATACCTTTTTTCAGGGGCAGTGGGTGGCGCACAGCTATCCTTTGCATCCGTGAGACCGTGCATTTATAGCAGAGTCTCACGCACTATTACAATATTAAAAACACGGGCAGACCTGGAGACTAGACGGGTTTAGCTGGTATACACGACAACTGCATATGTATAGTATATCCAGTGACAGTTATCAATTGGTTCACGGCCGGGTATATACCTCACATAGTGCGCATGCGCCAGCGGCCATGTAGTGCGCATGCGCCAGAGGGCTTGATCATTTGACGGCCCGGATATATCCCATTTAGTGCGCATGCGCCAGCGGCCATGTAGTGCGCATGCGCCAGCGGGCTCGATCATATGACGGCCCGGATTGGATAACCTTTTCCTCCTCCACCAATGGGAATGATGGTGGGAGGAGCTATGCACATAAAACAAACCGCGGCAGCCAGAGATGCATAGACGCCCGGTAGCCTCCATCAGAGCAACATGTCTATCATGGTTACAGATGCTTGGTATCAGAACCCCTATTAGGTCTCCTGATGATTGTGGGGATCAAGAAACGCGTTGAGACCGCTCTGCCATCCGGATCAATGATGAGTATTATTTTTTCATCAATACTTGATAAATAAGGTCCGGCTGACAGTTATATGTTTTTGTCTGCATCTATCACGTGGGTCATTATATATTGCACCCTATATGCTATGGCAACAACCTTTTCATCTGTATTGCGCACTAATCTATGTGACACCTGATACTATGTGGGATTTGAGCACCATGTCTATATCCTACCTATGAAAAACTATTACTGACAATCATATGACTGAAACCAACCCGCATTTTTTCTCTCCCCTACACCCCCAATTGTCTCTTGGTGGAGGGCCATATCGGTCACTAGTTGAACTAGTCAGACTAGGGTCCGTCAGTGAGACAGTTAGTCACACTATACATAGGGACATAACGAGGAGAATTAGGGTTAGGATCGGGTGCGGGGGGCGTCCTTCTAAGGACGTTACTCCGCCTAGGGCAGGTTAGAATAGTATATCAGACGCAGGGCGACCTAGGCACACCCCACCTAGAATGCCCTACACGCCCCTTGCCTACCTACCCTGAGCCACCGTTTATTACGTCACCAGCAGGAGTTAGGGACCGCCATCCATAGTGTCCCCTGTTTCTCCGCTTGTATATTTAGGATCGTGGTGGAGTAAGTCCAGCCTCAAGACTGGCATGGTGTCACATGTCGCAGTTACATTGTGACAAATGTATATACCTTATGCTTTGATTATTTTGGTGCTGGTTATTATTTAGAGTTGTATCAAATAGGTGAACAATTTTATTAGATATATATTAAATGTTAAGTTTTACTTACCCTTGGCAGTGATATATATATGTGACTTATTACCTGTGCACCCTAAAGCGCTGACAGAAATCTCCAATGCCCCTTTATATAGGTAACAGCAGAGTACAGTAGATACCCCTCCTGCTCCATGGTTTGCAATTTCACATAAAAACTTATTAAACACTCATTGAAGTTCTTGAGATGATGTCCGTGCACAGACTCCACTCTGGGCCCTTTTTTTACAAGTGGAGTTTAAACAGCATTTTGGTGCAGCCGGCTTAACATCCTGATTTCTAGGGACCTGTCCCACCTGCACTGTGCTATCAGTTGGATTCCCCCTCCGGTGTCAGTCGGTCCTCCCAGTGTGTGCCTCTCTGCCTCCTCTCTTCCTCCCGCCTGCTCCCTGAGCCACAGCGCCCTCCCTCTGCAGCAATCAGGATGCTTGGTGTTGTGGGGCTGCGCCAAGCGGCTCTGTCTCCCTCTGTTTCCTCAATCCGAAGCTGTCATCCCATTTGCACCCACAAAGCAGCCGCTGCACAGCCCGCACCTTCGGGAGTCAAAACATTGCGGAACAGGAGAGAGACCGCAATGCTGTAACTACCGAAGGAGCAGCAGCCATCGCCCCACAGCCCAGCCCGCATCCCAGGGACTTATACAGTGTGTCGTGACATCACCATTTTAGCAAGGAAGGAAAGACTTGATGCAGTAACAAGTGGAGGCAAAATAGCCCTATAAGTGCATTTCCCACAATAAGGGTATATACGTGGTTTGTATCACTGTTGCAATAACATACTTTAATTTAGCTTCAGAATGGACTCCTCCTTTAAATGTCACTTTGCAGAAATCAATAGTACAAGCGATTTTAAGAAACATTGTAATTGGTTTTATTAAGCAAAACAGTTTCCTTCTGTGGTCACAAAGCTGTTATTTTTACATTTTCCAGGTGTTGCGGAGAAAATAATAAACAACTCACTTTCACCTAACACATTCCCCCGTGGTCCTCATGTGACATATTCAGATCTCCCGCTGAACACTCCAGCCACCATTTTCGACAGTCTGCCCGCTTAGCCAATCACTGTTTGCAGAGATGTCCTGCCTCACTGTGTGATTGGATGATTGAACTGTGTCACATCAGTGGCCGCAGCACATACCTCTCGCCGTGGCCGTGCTGTCACCCCTGGTCGTGGCCAGGGACGAGACCATGGCCACGACCAGGGGTGACAGCACGGCCACGCGGGTTCTGCTGCTGCTGCTCTTACTCCTGCTTCGTGCCAGGGCTCCTCCTCCTTCGGCTCCCTGTCAGCTCAATGGGCGCTTCCCTGTCTCCTAGGGAGGGAGCGTGTGCGCCGGCTCTGCTTTAATTTAAAGGGCCAGTGTGCCCTTAATTGGCTTATGCTCTGCAGCTCTACTATAAATTGCAGCGCTGCCCTACCACATGTGTTGGAGCCTCTACATACTTGCCATTACTGTGTGGCCCAGCTCTCCTGTATCCTGCCCAGTGATTCCAGCCATTCCTGCCATCTGACAGCCGAGCCTTAAGCTGCCTACTTGTCTCCAGCTGCACCTGGGGCCGCCTGCCGCAGCAAGCCCATCCTGCCTTGCGGCGAGCACTAGTGAAGGCCAGCGGCCCCTTAGGCTCCGCTCCCTGGTGCGGCTTACCTCATCGCTAGTGGTGGCACAGCGGATCCATAACAACCATCGTTACAAGCTGTCACTGCTGAGATTAAGACAAGCTTTGTCATTTTAACGTTTAATCACGAGTTCTAGCAAAGTTTCCATGTAACACCTGGGTTGCACAATGTGCTGTGAATTCTGTACATTGTTTGATAGGAAATGTTCTTTTATACATGATGTTTGCTGTTGACTAATGTCCAGAGTAGACGACGGGTAGGATGCAGAGCAAATAGTATTATCAGACTGGTGAACCTATGGATTGCTGGACGGGTTAGCCAGAAGTGGGATAAAGTAGCTATTTGCTTCTTGATACAGTAGGACGGTAATGGCCCAGGAGGGGGGGGGGGGGTAGCGCTCGGCTCAGATAAGGGTTACGAGATATGGGGCGGGGGAAGAGGGGAGGACAAGACTTGTGGATGGTGATGTGGACGTTTCTCCCAGTGCACACCCCGATATTGCATCTGGCAGTGGTAGATTGTGTGGTCCCCCAAGATTGTGTAGTTGTTAATAAAACCAGACATGAAGACGAGGAGGAAGAAATGCTAAGAGAACTAATACATAGAGATTTAGAATACAGTAAAAAAAAAAAAAAAAATCCTAGAGATTTCTTTTTTTTTATATTTTGCTAATGTTTTGCTTGATTATATTATAAGGCTTAAAATTTTTTATATTTTTAACTCTTTTAATTCTTATAGGGGTTGTCACTTTCTCCAAATTTCTGAATCACGTACCCTAATTGATAGAACAAACTTATCTTAAGATTTCTTAAAGGGAGAAAAGGAATTAACTTTAGGTTATATTTCTTAGTGGGCGGGGTGTTGTTTCTCGCCCTTCCCACGTCCCGCCCAATGAAAACCAATAAAAAATCCCAACCGAGGTTTCCAACTCACAGTAGGATCCGTCTACAGGAGCAGAACCATGACGTCCATGACCGGGATCCTGAGTCTCCTCTCAGCTCTTATAGCAACAAGTGAGTTACTTGATCAATCATAGTGTAAGAATTGGCTTTACTTTTTATGGGTTTATTTATAATATTGTAACTAATTATTTTGTAATTATTATTATTATTATTATTATTCTACATTTGCAATCTCTAGAATTCCTAGTAGACAGAACAGTATATCCCTGTAGGACAGCTCTTCCCTCTTGATGAGGATTATCCATCTGATCTCAGTAACATTACCGGATGACTGATCTCTGTGCTGTGTGATGTCTCTCTAGGTGACGCTCTCTCATGTACGGAGTGTATATCTACTACATCCTCATCATGCTCGGGCCCCAGCGTGACTTGTTCTTCAGGCCATCAGTGCGGATCGACATACACAGAATCCACCACTGGTGAGTCATGTGATTAGTTACATTAGTTTTGTTCTGCAGGTGGTTAATCTTATGTAAATACATTCCACAAAGCTATATAACCTTCTAATAGTTATTTTTTGTTCTTGTTTTAAATTTCTCATCATTTTAACATCTCTGCTTGCTGTCAGTAAATCAAAATTACGTCAAGAGCCTATATAAAACTTTATAACTTTCTAAAAGTTTTTTTTTCTTTTCCTTACTCTTTTAATATCTCTGCTTGCTGGAAACCAATAATGATCTAATAGACATCACATAAAAGGTTTTCTTACCTGTATTTTGTATATTTATAATAACGTATATATGAATATATATATATATATATATATATATATATATATATATATATATATATATATACAAATAGGATGAGAGTGGCACTACAAAGCCAAAATGTAGCGGGTGCCAGCAGACTTGGTTCCGACCACGAACCTTGATTTGTAGAGAAGACGATGATCCGCAGCACACCAATCGAGTGAAAAACTAGTGTTTTATTATAAAGTTTTCAAACACAGCAACACAGTGTAGCACGACGTTTCGGCGGGGTATCCGCCATTTTCAAGTGCATTTCAGTGAACTCAAAGACTGATTTAAATATCCACACATCATTATACATAGCAAACGTGATTGGTGAGTCAAAATGTCACTCACAGTAGGGGACCAATCGGTCCATTATAGTGATTAAAGGAAAAAACAGGTGCATAATATAATAGTGAAAAAATATTGTGATACGGTGAGTATAAGAATATACAAAATAGAACTTGAAACATGTTATATGAATATATACTTTCTTAAGGAGAGTGAAACAATAAACCGGATCACCTGAGAGACGCCACATACTTTAGAAAATTAAAGAGCACACGTGGGACCGTATGTACAGAAAACAAGATTCAGAAATGCATATATATAATTGTATTCTACATGCTAGGCAAGACTACTCCACCAGACGGAAGGCTCCGCCGATTCTTATCCGGAACGGGCAAGGAGTCAGCGGGTAGTGACCAAGTCCAACAACCGCACGGAAACCGCGCGAGATGCATGAACTAGTCCCAATCCTCCTGTCATGTTGTGGATACTTGTCCTGCCACAGGCGCATGATGTGAATAGTCCTTATAAGTAATGTGCAGTGAAAGGCGAAGCTCTCTCTCCGGTACGTTCACTCTCCATACAGATAGAGCATCTAGGAGAAATGCAAACATAAGACGTAAGTAAAAAACTAATTACGATATATACTGATATAATTATATATTAATGTATAGGCTCATATTGAGAGTTCACTAAATATTCTTACTCAAATGATACTGAGTGAAGACAGACATAAATGCATTGGCATGTGGAGTTTATCTGAACATGGAAGTTGTTACTTTATATTCCACATTTAACCCTGCAGGTTGCAAAGTGTTTAGTTCATAAATCCAATAAAGTTCTTTCTTCATGAGAATTGTGTGTCTATCACCCCCTCGTTTTAAAGGTTCCACACGGTCCAAGACCATGAATCTCAGATCTCTCTCCGTGTGTCCCCTTTCCGTGAAGTGCTTTGACACAGGTAAATCAAGTTTTTTCTTCCTGATAGAGTATCGGTGTTGTGCCAGTCTCGTTTTTAAATCATATGTTGTCTCACCAACATATAATTTTTTACAGGGACAGGTCAAAACATAAACCACCCAATCAGATGTACATGTAAGAAAATGTTTAATCTGATACTCTTTCTGAGACATCGGATGTGTAAAGCTGGATCCCTTTAGCATATATTTACAGTTCACACATCCCAAACAAGGGAAGGAACCCATTCTTTTGGATGTCAGGTATGTTTGTTTGTCTTGTTTGTGTTTGTTCAGGTCTGAGGTGACTAATCTATCTCTCAAATTTCTATTTCGTCTGTAAGACATCAGTGGGGGGCGTGTCAATTCTGCAATGTCACTGTGATTCCGTGAGATAATTTGCCAATGTCTCAGTAGAATACTATTGATTTGAGAAGAAAAGTCATTATATGTGGTCACAAAGGGTATTCTTTCTGATGTTTGTTTTGTTTTTGTCACCAATAAGTCCTTACGTTGTATTTTTTTCACCCTCTCCTTACAGTCATGAATGACCCTGTTGGGGTAACCTCTTTCAGCAAAGTTCTTACCCATAGTTGTCAGCGCATCAGTCAGTCTGTGTTCACTGTCAATTATACGTCTCGCCCTAAGCATTTGGCTATATGGTAGTGAAGTTGTAGCTCTTCTCGGGTGACAGCTGTCATAGTGGAGGATAGTGTTACAGTCAGTTTTCTTCACGTAGATATCAGTATGCAATGCGTCCTCACCCTTGGTAACTAATACGTCCAGGTAGTGAATTTGAGTAGAATCAAACGTCATTGTAAATTTAATCGTCTCATCGATACTGTTGAGAAAATTGACAAAATCTTGTAATTCATGTAAATTGCCTGTCCAAATCATGAAAATATCGTCTATGAATCTCCACCACTTCAGGACATGCCCGAAGTGGTGGGACACATAGACGTTCTCCTCCTCCATATGTGCCACTACAGCATTTGCATAAGTCGGTGCCACATTGGCACCCATCGCCACGCCCCTTTGTTGTAAATAAATTTTCTCATTGAAGACAAAATAGTTATTGCATAACACCAGATCCAACAGTCTTAAGATGAAGTCAGCCTCCCTGGGAGAACAACCCAGAGAGGGTAACATACATTCTATTGTTCTCATACCTCTGCGATGATCAATAGAGGTATACAGACTGACTATGTCAAGTGTAACTAATATCGCTGTGGGTGGAACCTCAGTGTGTTGCAATTTGACTAAAAAGTCAGTAGTATCTCTTAGATATGATTTAGCACCTTCAGCCAGAGGTCTCAGTATTCTATCTAGGAACACAGAAATATGACTTAAAATTGAACCCCTACCCGAGACAATGGGTCTGCCTGGGGGATTTTTAATATCTTTGTGTATCTTTGGCAAAAAATAAAGAGTAGGCATAACTGGACACTTAACAGTCAAAAATTCACAAAGATACTCATCAATGATATCCTGTAACATTGCTTCCTGTAGAAGAGAATCAATTTTTTTCTGAATTACAAATTTAGGATCAGATGACAATAAAGTATATACTGCCCTGTCGCACAGCTGACGCTGTGCTTCTGCTATGTATTTGCTCCTGTCCATGACCACAATAGCCCCACCCTTGTCAGCGGGCTTGATGACCAGGTTGTGGTCATGGACAAGGGCATTCAATGCCTGTAAGTCAGTTGAAGTAATGTTAGGGTGCAATACAGAATCGCCCACCTTATCTCTCAACGCACACAGATCATTTTTTATCAGAGTATGAAATGTTTCTATTGTGGGGGACATATATGGTGGCATAAAGTCACTGTCCTGTCGCAGACCCAACCTTTTTGCATCAAACAATTTAACAGTGGTGTTACCCGTGGCAATAGACATAGGGGTTTTGTTAAACCAAACCCGTAAATTTATCCTCCTAATAAATTGTGATACATCTATATCAAGTTGGAACCAGTCTATTGGGGGGCTTGGACAAAAGCTCAGACCCCTAGACAATAGATGTAATTGACTAGGCATTAAATCAAAGGAGGAGATATTTACCACATTTATGTTGGGTTCTTTCTCCTCGTGGTGGTTTTCGATGTTTGATTCTTGTTCACTCTTGGTGTTTTCTGTCTCGGAGTCTCGGTGTCTTTTCCTTTTTCTGCCCCCTCTTCGGCTCCGGGATCCTCTTGGGGGCGAGCTCCTAAAAAAAGGTCTGTGTTCTTCGCTTGTAGAAACCGGTCTTGTAGAATCCGTCTTTTTAACAATAGGTCTCCTTGCTTGTTCCTGTGGATGGGTATTGGTCCATAAATAGACCTTGCCTGTAAGATAATCCTGACAATCCCTTTGCCATTTTCTCCTTTTTTCTTCTTGCAAATCAGCTTTAAAAGTCTCTAGAAAGTCCTTTTGTTTTTGTATATATTTATCAAAATCGTCCTGACTCATTGCTGTTTGTAATGAAGTTTCCATAGCAGTTGCCTTAGTATTAATCTCCCGCAATTGTCTTTGCATACTTTCGATGTGCAGCAATATCAAGTCCAGTGCATATTTATTAGAAATCATTTCAAACTTACTTCTAAACTCCATATCCTCCAGCAGCATAGTCGGTTTCAATCTTGAGCGCATACCCCGAGGGATACGTTTAACACTGTGGTAGCGTCCCAGGGTAGAAATGTGGAGTCTCAATGTGATTGCTTTTTTCGATAGAAATTCATAATTACGTTGTAGATTAATTACGGATGGCACGTCCAGAAACTCCGAATCATCCTCAATATCATCTATGATCCGTTCAGCATCATTGGTAGAGTAAGACAAAGTCTGTGTTGCGGGAATCGCAGCTGTACGTATAATTCCTTCCATTTTACGCAGAAACCACAGTCGTGTGTGCTCACTCCTTGGTCAAATAAGTACAAATAGGATGAGAGTGGCACTACAAAGCCAAAATGTAGCGGGTGCCAGCAGACTTGGTTCCGACCACGAACCTTGATTTGTAGAGAAGACGATGATCCGCAGCACACCAATCGAGTGAAAAACTAGTGTTTTATTATAAAGTTTTCAAACACAGCAACACAGTGTAGCACGACGTTTCGGCGGGGTATCCGCCATTTTCAAGTGCATTTCAGTGAACTCAAAGACTGAACGAAACGTCGTGCTACACTGTGCTACAACGTAATTATGAATTTCTATCGAAAAAAGCAATCACATTGAGACTCCACATTTCTACCCTGGGACGCTACCACAGTGTTAAACGTATCCCTCGGGGTATGCGCTCAAGATTGAAACCGACTATGCTGCTGGAGGATATGGAGTTTAGAAGTAAGTTTGAAATGATTTCTAATAAATATGCACTGGACTTGATATTGCTGCACATCGAAAGTATGCAAAGACAATTGCGGGAGATTAATACTAAGGCAACTGCTATGGAAACTTCATTACAAACAGCAATGAGTCAGGACGATTTTGATAAATATATACAAAAACAAAAGGACTTTCTAGAGACTTTTAAAGCTGATTTGCAAGAAGAAAAAAGGAGAAAATGGCAAAGGGATTGTCAGGATTATCTTACAGGCAAGGTCTATTTATGGACCAATACCCATCCACAGGAACAAGCAAGGAGACCTATTGTTAAAAAGACGGATTCTACAAGACCGGTTTCTACAAGCGAAGAACACAGACCTTTTTTTAGGAGCTCGCCCCCAAGAGGATCCCGGAGCCGAAGAGGGGGCAGAAAAAGGAAAAGACACCGAGACTCCGAGACAGAAAACACCAAGAGTGAACAAGAATCAAACATCGAAAACCACCACGAGGAGAAAGAACCCAACATAAATGTGGTAAATATCTCCTCCTTTGATTTAATGCCTAGTCAATTACATCTATTGTCTAGGGGTCTGAGCTTTTGTCCAAGCCCCCCAATAGACTGGTTCCAACTTGATATAGATGTATCACAATTTATTAGGAGGATAAATTTACGGGTTTGGTTTAACAAAACCCCTATGTCTATTGCCACGGGTAACACCACTGTTAAATTGTTTGATGCAAAAAGGTTGGGTCTGCGACAGGACAGTGACTTTATGCCACCATATATGTCCCCCACAATAGAAACATTTCATACTCTGATAAAAAATGATCTGTGTGCGTTGAGAGATAAGGTGGGCGATTCTGTATTGCACCCTAACATTACTTCAACTGACTTACAGGCATTGAATGCCCTTGTCCATGACCACAACCTGGTCATCAAGCCCGCTGACAAGGGTGGGGCTATTGTGGTCATGGACAGGAGCAAATACATAGCAGAAGCACAGCGTCAGCTGTGCGACAGGGCAGTATATACTTTATTGTCATCTGATCCTAAATTTGTAATTCAGAAAAAAATTGATTCTCTTCTACAGGAAGCAATGTTACAGGATATCATTGATGAGTATCTTTGTGAATTTTTGACTGTTAAGTGTCCAGTTATGCCTACTCTTTATTTTTTGCCAAAGATACACAAAGATATTAAAAATCCCCCAGGCAGACCCATTGTCTCGGGTAGGGGTTCAATTTTAAGTCATATTTCTGTGTTCCTAGATAGAATACTGAGACCTCTGGCTGAAGGTGCTAAATCATATCTAAGAGATACTACTGACTTTTTAGTCAAATTGCAACACACTGAGGTTCCACCCACAGCGATATTAGTTACACTTGACATAGTCAGTCTGTATACCTCTATTGATCATCGCAGAGGTATGAGAACAATAGAATGTATGTTACCCTCTCTGGGTTGTTCTCCCAGGGAGGCTGACTTCATCTTAAGACTGTTGGATCTGGTGTTATGCAATAACTATTTTGTCTTCAATGAGAAAATTTATTTACAACAAAGGGGCGTGGCGATGGGTGCCAATGTGGCACCGACTTATGCAAATGCTGTAGTGGCACATATGGAGGAGGAGAACGTCTATGTGTCCCACCACTTCGGGCATGTCCTGAAGTGGTGGAGATTCATAGACGATATTTTCATGATTTGGACAGGCAATTTACATGAATTACAAGATTTTGTCAATTTTCTCAACAGTATCGATGAGACGATTAAATTTACAATGACGTTTGATTCTACTCAAATTCACTACCTGGACGTATTAGTTACCAAGGGTGAGGACGCATTGCATACTGATATCTACGTGAAGAAAACTGACTGTAACACTATCCTCCACTATGACAGCTGTCACCCGAGAAGAGCTACAACTTCACTACCATATAGCCAAATGCTTAGGGCGAGACGTATAATTGACAGTGAACACAGACTGACTGATGCGCTGACAACTATGGGTAAGAACTTTGCTGAAAGAGGTTACCCCAACAGGGTCATTCATGACTGTAAGGAGAGGGTGAAAAAAATACAACGTAAGGACTTATTGGTGACAAAAACAAAACAAACATCAGAAAGAATACCCTTTGTGACCACATATAATGACTTTTCTTCTCAAATCAATAGTATTCTACTGAGACATTGGCAAATTATCTCACGGAATCACAGTGACATTGCAGAATTGACACGCCCCCCACTGATGTCTTACAGACGAAATAGAAATTTGAGAGATAGATTAGTCACCTCAGACCTGAACAAACACAAACAAGACAAACAAACATACCTGACATCCAAAAGAATGGGTTCCTTCCCTTGTTTGGGATGTGTGAACTGTAAATATATGCTAAAGGGATCCAGCTTTACACATCCGATGTCTCAGAAAGAGTATCAGATTAAACATTTTCTTACATGTACATCTGATTGGGTGGTTTATGTTTTGACCTGTCCCTGTAAAAAATTATATGTTGGTGAGACAACATATGATTTAAAAACGAGACTGGCACAACACCGATACTCTATCAGGAAGAAAAAACTTGATTTACCTGTGTCAAAGCACTTCACGGAAAGGGGACACACGGAGAGAGATCTGAGATTCATGGTCTTGGACCGTGTGGAACCTTTAAAACGAGGGGGTGATAGACACACAATTCTCATGAAGAAAGAACTTTATTGGATTTATGAACTAAACACTTTGCAACCTGCAGGGTTAAATGTGGAATATAAAGTAACAACTTCCATGTTCAGATAAACTCCACATGCCAATGCATTTATGTCTGTCTTCACTCAGTATCATTTGAGTAAGAATATTTAGTGAACTCTCAATATGAGCCTATACATTAATATATAATTATATCAGTATATATCGTAATTAGTTTTTTACTTACGTCTTATGTTTGCATTTCTCCTAGATGCTCTATCTGTATGGAGAGTGAACGTACCGGAGAGAGAGCTTCGCCTTTCACTGCACATTACTTATAAGGACTATTCACATCATGCGCCTGTGGCAGGACAAGTATCCACAACATGACAGGAGGATTGGGACTAGTTCATGCATCTCGCGCGGTTTCCGTGCGGTTGTTGGACTTGGTCACTACCCGCTGACTCCTTGCCCGTTCCGGATAAGAATCGGCGGAGCCTTCCGTCTGGTGGAGTAGTCTTGCCTAGCATGTAGAATACAATTATATATATGCATTTCTGAATCTTGTTTTCTGTACATACGGTCCCACGTGTGCTCTTTAATTTTCTAAAGTATGTGGCGTCTCTCAGGTGATCCGGTTTATTGTTTCACTCTCCTTAAGAAAGTATATATTCATATAACATGTTTCAAGTTCTATTTTGTATATTCTTATACTCACCGTATCACAATATTTTTTCACTATTATATTATGCACCTGTTTTTTCCTTTAATCACTATAATGGACCGATTGGTCCCCTACTGTGAGTGACATTTTGACTCACCAATCACGTTTGCTATGTATAATGATGTGTGGATATTTAAATCAGTCTTTGAGTTCACTGAAATGCACTTGAAAATGGCGGATACCCCGCCGAAACGTCGTGCTACACTGTGTTGCTGTGTTTGAAAACTTTATAATAAAACACTAGTTTTTCACTCGATTGGTGTGCTGCGGATCATCGTCTTCTCTATATATATATATATATATATATATATATATATATAATGATAATAATAATAATAAATATACAAAATTCCCTTTTATTCCGTTTACTTTTTTTTTTTAGCTGGCGGGGCCCAGGCGCAGCTTTACATCAGAATGGGGCAGAAGAATTAGTGGGCAGTTGGCTAGGGCACCACTAGAGGGAGGGGGCAGAGTGAATGCTATAGACAAAGATAAATTCTCTGCATATTAAGGCTATGTTCACACACAGTATTTTGGGCCTCATCTTGCAACCAAAACCAGAAGTGGATTAAAAACACAGGCAGCCTATGTTCACACACTGTTGAAATTTAGTGAATGGCCGTCATTTTATGACAAATAATTGGCGCTATTTCATAACAACAGCCGATGTTTTAAATAACGCTAATTATTTGCCATTAAATGACGGCCATCCACTAAATTTAAACAATGTGTGAACAGAGCCTTTCTGTGTTTTCAATCCATTCCTGGGTTTTGTTGCAATATGAGGACCAAAATACTGAGCAAAAATATTGTGTGTGAACAAAGCCTAAGGCTATGTTCACAAAATGTATGTTTTGCATTAATCACGGCCGTTGTTGCAATTTGCAACAATGGCCGTGATTTATACAAAAAATATGTTATATTGGAATGAATGGAAACCTGGCCAGAGCGTATACACATAGTATACACTCCGGCCAGGATTCTAACTGGCCATACAAAAAAACTGAAATGTCAGTTTTCTGCGGCAGCTATTCATTGGATAGCGGCCACACAAACATGTCAGTTTACACAATGGAGAGTCTGGCTCCGACTGCACCCTCCATTGTGTGCAGCAGTGAATTGGGATGCGGGCGCAAATGGGTGCACCCACATCTGAATTCACCAGAAATGAAGATTATCCAGCCCGTACTGCAGATGATCTGTGAGGCGGCCGGGTCACAGAACGGCCAGTGTTATACCATGTGTGAACCTGGCCTTAGTCTACATGAAATCAGCACTTGAGAGCTATAGAAGTATTAGGCTATGTTCACGCACCTTAAAATAAAGGAGCCATAATGTGCTGCATTAAAGTGAATAGAATAACGGCCATAATTGTTTGCGACTGTCAGAATAATAAACATGATCATTATTTACCACCTGCTTTTGCTAAATACGGCCATTGCCTATATATATATATATATATATATATATATATATATATATATATAATTTTTTTGCGTTTAAGGTAAAAATTATTATTAAGTATTTACTTGTTTCACATCTTTTAAAAAACTTTGCTTATGTTTAGCTGTAGGTGGAGTATTTGCCGGAGTAGTGAGGGCCTGCACACCCTCATTTCACTGTAACTTCACCGGCAGCGTAACCCAAAAGCAAGCACAAACCAAGATAGCCACTTCATGTTGCAGCACCGACAACTGTACCCCGAAAATTCCAGCATGTAAGTCATCAATGTCTGCATTTAACCTTTGTATAACCTCTGTATATATCTGTATACAGTCTAACAAAATTTTTTACTTTTTCCTGATCTTTACATAAATGAAAATAGACTATATGAAAAGGTAAAAAGAAAAAAGAAAACAATATATTAGGATAAAATACAGCACTACGTACCGCATGGTGAAGATTGTTAGGTCCCCTTCACACGTCCGGAAAATCTGTCCTGATTTCCTATCAGGAAGTCTGGACGGATTTCCGGACCCATAGGTTTACATTAGTGACGGACACCCTTCACCACTCCATTCTGCCCGCCCACTGCTGCCTCACCACCTCCCCCCTGGAGGGGGCCACTACGCTCCGTCCGTCTGCTCACCACCTGCTCCCCCCCCCCCCTCCCGGACCTCAGCACTTCACTCTTCCCGCACCCTCCCCCCCCCCCATCTCCCTCCCCTCCGGACCTCACCTCTTTACTCTTCTGCCCGTCACCTGATTAATAATAAAACAAATCAACAAAACAACTATTCACACTTATCGTTTTTGTATTCAGCATCGACCTAAAGAATACAGATAAGATATACTCATTACTGCGTATTAAACTTAGACAAAATCTAAATATAGATTTTTTTTTTATTATTTCAATACACAAGTTGTAATTTATTTTTTTTTATTTATTTTTATTTTTTTAAATATGTTACATGGTGAAGTATAGGGTGGAATCAAAAAGTTAAGATACATCCTTCAACATGCAAAAGCTCCATTAATAGAAGAATTTACATTTTATGGCTTTTAAGGGGGGAGGGAAAAATAGCATTAAAGGGGTTGAATCTATCACCCCTCCCCCTTCCCTGTATCCATCCCCTCCTTGGTTGAACTTGATGGACATGTGTCTTTTTTCAACCGTATTAACTATGTAACTATGTAACTATGTCTGGCCAGGAGCGACCACTTTCTGCAGAAAGTCTGTGGAGGGGGTGATTAAAACAAACAAACATAGACTTACCTCCCTGGCTCCTGCACAGCTGCCTGTACTTGGGTGCTCCAGTCCCTGAGTGCGATCGTCTCTGGGTTCTGAGACAGGAGATAGCAGGCCAGCTCAGCAGGCAGGCTCCTAGCTACAGAGGAAGGCAGCACAGACAGGCAGGCACCCCTACAGTCTCTGAATGGCTAAGTGGGCCTGCTTCATCATATTTCAAAACCTGGAAGTGGGCACATGTCAGGGATCGGAGTACGGGCACCAGTGCAGAAGCCAGGGAGGTAAGTGGATATCATTTTTTTTTTCCAATCCTGACACTTCACCGAAAAGGGGCCTGGCTGTAAAATTTGATTTAAATTAATTTCAATCCCTGGAAACATCTTTCTATGTGATTTGACATAAATTTATAGGTAATAGAGGTGTTCCTTAGTAAGACTTCTAGACTAATCTAGACTAGAGCAATAAATAGCCCTGGATCTGAAGGACCTCTCATGTATATATTTTACATGTACATATACAAACATTATGGTGTACTATGTCTAATAAAAGTCTTTCCTCTCTTTATTTCTTTATATTGTTCAATATTAGTTCCAACAATAGGCACTAAGTCCAATGGAGTGGTCTGCCGATCCTGTGTATCTACCCACTCTACCTGGTGTTACACTAAGGACACAATACATTGCACAGGGGATGAGACTATGTGTCTTCTCCAGACAACAAAACAAAGAGGTATGAAAACTATATTGTCCCTTCCCTTTAAGTAGGACCTGAAACCAACCCAAAAATGAATTACCCTTAAAGGGAAACTGACAGCACAGATATGCATAGCCATGTTGTCATTTTCTCTTTAAAGGAGAAGTCCTATAAAATTTTTAAAAATACACAGGGGTGCAGGAACATAGTAAAGTATCCCTACCTACCCTCGCTGCCTAAAAGATACCGGACAGCCACCAGCCTCCTGCAGCTGCTGAAACGTCATGTACCCAGCTCACCCAATCAGTGATTGGGGCGGGACACTGCTGAAGTCAGTGATTGGCTGAGCTGGCAATCCACCACTGGGCCATAACGTTCCAGAATCAGGACACAGGGCCGTCACTCATGGCTTCCGGTGGCTGTCTGAGATACCTGAGATTGCTGCTACAGGGGCACAGGGACTGGTAAGTATACTTTCACACCTATCTGACTATTAACTGTATTGCCAAAATATAAATGGAAATATCTCAAGAATGAGAGTAATGGAGTATTATTAGGGGGACTCTTTATTACTAATAACACCTCTTTTTTACATGGGTGGTGGCTACAGGTCCCCTTTAATGGGAACTATTGATAAAGACTGGAAGATTCTCACTTATTGGATCTTTAATATGGTTTAAAAACCTTTAAAATGTACTAAATAAAGCTGATTTATTTCCAGGGTAATTTATGAAATAAAAGCTATATCATAGTTGGCCAGTATATACAGTACCTTCTACAATCTTTTATATAAGTCCTAATATTATGTTATATGAAAGTTCTTATGTTCGTCTGCAGGATCAGTTAAACTATCGGCAGCCGTTCGGGGGTGCGCAACAAAATCCATCTGTGATATCGGCGACAAGTCCCTAACCGTTGCAGGTACGACCACTGAAGTGAAGATAAAGTGCACCAGCGGTGGGATAAGTGTCCATCAAGTCGTCCTCACGCCGGCCATCGCCTGTCTCCTGATGCTGAAACTATTCTTCTGACTTATCAGCCGTGAAGGATTCTTGGACGAATGTTTCCGGAATAAATGACAAATATTTGTAGATATTCGGCTCCTTCACGTGTGCTCTTTCTTCGATGTTCTTCACATCTTTTAATGATATATTACAATGATATATGATATCACACGTAGGGAAGGTGACATGTGGTCCGGGTGCCGGGTGATGTCATGCTACGGAGCCGCACAGGAGAGGGTAAGGGTACAAACCACGTTGGGAGGAGAGTGGCCAGACAGACAGCACAATTAACGTAAAAATCTATATGCTGTCTATGTGCCACAGCTGGACTGTATAAGGGGCTGTGCTAAAATTAACGCCTTCATTTCTGTTCACCCTTCTCTTCTTTCCTGGATTTGTCATTTGCTTTGATTTTTTCTTCACGTTTCTTCTTTTCTAGCTCTTTTATACTCTACAGGGTGCGACCAACCTGTCCATTGGTCAACTCTGACCCATTCAAATAAAATGGTTTTATAAGAGTGATTGTAGATGCAAACCTTGTGTTAAACATTTATCTATAGGATAACAATAAAGGACATCATTAATGGAAGAACGTCGTCTATGCTGCGAGTCCTCTCACCTGTAGATATTATTGTATATTTCGAAAATACCAGAAACCATTATAGGGATCCAAAAGTTTCTCATGTCCTTGGTACAAACTTCCAGCAAGGCCGTAAGCTTAAAATATTTCACTTCATGTTTTTTGTGTGATATCTTCAGGTCCCCCTTTATACGTGGTGTTTACTGCTTATTCTTAATAATGAGTAAAAGTCTCGAGTGGATTGAAGAGGGTCGGCTCCAGCTGTCTTTTTTCCTAACTATCTGTTATTTAAGCAAAAAATAAAGAAATCATTGCTATTTTACCTACCACATCGCAATCCTTCTAGAGATTGGCTTCAAATTGTGCTGTCAATACGCTTCATTTTGCGTAGGAAATTCGCAAAAAAAAAGACAAAATGGCGGCCACACATGCTGTCTGGAGCATTACTGGGTGGGAGAAAGGGATTAACCATAATCACTAGCGCCCGTCCAATCAGCTGCAGGCCCCTCTATGATGTCAGCACCTCCCCCTCTATATAAGGAGGTTCGGTAATGGAGGTGGCCAGTCGGCTGTGTGTGGAGGAGAGAGCCGGATGGCAGCAGGCAGTTACAGCAGAGCAGGGAGAGACTAACAGAGAGATATAGGGACGGAGAGGAGTGGTGGAAATTGGATGAGTGACTGACTGATTGATTGACATTTTTTTTAATTGTGATTTTTGACACTTACAACATTAACAAATTCTTCTGTAATAATCTCACTATTTGAGCTACTGTAGTATTGGCTGTTTCAATTAAATTCATTAAGATTCGATTCAGGAATCTTTACGTATTTGACAGGAAAAATAGCGAAGCTCCCAAAAGGAATTTCCGGCTGCTTCGCTGATCTCTAAATTCTTCCATCTTTAACCAGTGGGACCTAAAATGATTCAGAGAGAAAGAAAAAAATAAGTGGTGCACACCAGTGAGAATGCTGCCGACAGGTTCCCTTTAAGCGGAGTATGCAATGTTAGTTAGCTACACAAATAAACTTGAGAGAAGTAGCCGCTTGGTGGCAGCATTGCTTCAGTCCAGTGAGCACAGTGAGTATATACTACAAGATCTTACATAGCAGCTACAGAAACCTCCAAAAAGTCTTGGGCCTCCACGACAATAGAACAGCACATTACGATTGTATCACGTTGGTACTGATCTGGATCCCAACAGGTACGGCACCTGCTTAATATCTCACTAGATGCTGCGATTGCTATTGATTGTAGTATACAGGCATCAAACTGATCTGTGATAGTGACCGGTGATTGTCGGCAGCTGATAGCGGTGGGCGCCCATCCATCGCACGACATACTGTACATGTATGGGACGGGTTAGGAATTGGCTGAATAATAAATGATAAGGATGGTATAAAAGCAACGCACTGCGTACTGTGATACACTCCCAGCAGGAAGGTCTAATTCCCTGTGATGGGAGTAACCGCAACATCTCACTGACATTACTATGTGTACATTTATGAATGAAATCCCTGGGACATGCGCCCTGTATGCATCAATTCACTCAGTAACCTGATGCCATCTCATTCCAGTGATCTAATTGCTTAATAAATCCTGGCTGCAGGCTTCTAGTATAATCGCTCTGTCTGTTTTATAAATTAACCTCTCGTAACATAGAACTCTATTCCTTATTACTAGAGATGAGCGAGCATGCTCGTCCCAGCTTGGTACTCGACCGAGTATTAGGGTACTCGATGGTTCTCGTTACTCGGAGGAGCATCTCACGATACTCGAGAAAATTTCATCATCCGTTTCCTGTAAGTTTGGGCGCTATTTCTCAGCCAATAAACATGCAGGAGACTCTTTGGTACATCCTGCGATGACGTGGGACCCATACATGTCGATAGCAGCGATTGGTTGGCCAGATCAGATGACCCTGCCATATAAAACTCGGCGCCGGCAGTGCTCGCTTCAGACGCATGCTGTGAGAGATCAGGGACAGAGCTGCTGCTGGTCAGGGAGAGTGTCAGTGTAGGATTTAGCGTTCCAGTAGGCAGGGTATATACTAGCAATATAAACACACAGACCTTTTCAGGGCTTCAAAGTGTTTTTTAACAGTATTACTACAGACTGCTGGCTGGGACTTGCAGTGCTGCTACCACGATTTCACTAGCACACTGTGGTGATCGGCTGCTGGCAGAAAGGGGGCATTAGGTTTAGCATACAGACCCCTAAGAAGTGCTCAGTGTACTCCTTTTTGATTTTGGGTCTGGTGGTCCTGGTGTACTGCACTGTATAGCTGGGAGTTGTAGTGCATCTCGCATAGAACTTCACTGCTCATTGTAAGGGGGTATCACAGCGTGTATCTAGGTCCAGCCACTACCAGATTGTATCGTACAATCCCCCCCCCCCCCTAAACTCGCCGGGACTACACTTTATTGCTGGGATTTGTAGTACATCCTGCATAGAACTTTACTGCTCATTGTAAGGGGGTATCACAGCGTGTACTAGGTCTAGCCAGTACCAGATTGTACCTAACAGCCCCCCCCCCCTAAACTCGTAGGGACTACACTGTATTGCTGGGATTTGCAGTACAGCCTGCATAAAACTTCACTGCTCATTGTAAGGGGGTACCACAGCGTGTATCTAGGTCCAGCCAGTACCAGTTTGTACCGTACAGCCCCCCTAAACTAGTGGGTACTACACTGTATTTGGGATTTGTAGTACACCTGCATAAAGCATCACTGCTCATTCTAAGTGGGTGTCAGAGTGTGTATTGGTCCAGCCACTACCACATTGTATCGCACAGCCCTACGGCTGTGGAGGAGTGGGACTAATTGCCCGGGGCCTGCCGATCGCGCCACCGCCAACCAGCCAGCTGTTTTATTATTATTATTTTTCTCTAGCCGTGGCCGTGGCCTCACCATCCCCGGTCGAGAGGCATGAGGTGTACACTTGATGATTACTGACAGCTGGCCTAGCCAGATTGTACCGTACAGCCCCCCCAAAACTCGTGGGGACTACACTGTATTGCTGGGATTTGTAGTTCATCCTACATAGAACTTCACTGCTCATTATAAGGGGGTATCACAGCGTGTATCTAGGTCCAGCCACTACCAGATTGTACCGTACAGCCCCCCAAAAACTTGTGGGAGCACAAGTATTTTTCCTGATTTCTGTATTTCACACGCAAGGCCTATCTAAGTTCCATACTGTGCAGTGTCCATAAAATGGTGAACCCCAGGGGTAAGGGTCGAGGACGAGGTCAAACTCAAAACTACGGTGGGGGGAGAAGTGGGGAGTCACATGATGCAGGGAATGTTGCCACAACTGCTAGAGTCAATTTCATAGTCAAATTCAATTTGCCTTCTTGTCTTGTCCATTTCGAACCATATTATCTGTGGATGTCATCTTCTCTTAGGGGTGTCCTCTGCCATCCTTTCACCAGTACCTTCTACCTTTTTTCCATGTTGTAGCCGTTTTAAAGGCAGGATTGACCAGGCCTTTCACCAGTTCCGTCTACCTTCCTTGGATGTCGTAGCCTTTTCGAAGGCAGGATTGACCAGGTCTTTTTAATAGACACTTGCCCTCTCTTAGAGACTCTTTAAAGGATTCAAAGTGTATTCATTCGTTCAAATCAAATTCCTCTTAAGAAGACTGTATTGTTATTCTTTGTCCCTACCTCCAAAGATATGCCCCTTACTCTATTGTGTCAGGCCTAATTTTTGTGAGGTTCCACGCCTGCCTCATCTAAAGGCCGGTAATGGCCACTTTATGTTTTTTTTATTTTCTAACCTTCAAATTTTAAAATCAAATTGACTTCAATTCAAGTGCAATTTTGCAGGGCTGTCTGGTCATCTATTGAATCTCCAAGATACACGCCACTGTTCAAAGGAACAGACAGTGATAATGGTGGATCCTAATTTAGCATCCTTGTGTTATCCATTTTGTTCCACATAACCTGTGGATGTCAACTTGCGGGGGTTCTCTGCCGTCCTTTCATTTTTTAGCTCGGGGCCTCTTAAGAAGACTGTATTGTTATTCTTTGTCCCTACCTCCAAAGAGATGCCTATCACGCACAACTGCATGAGGGTGTTAGGCTACATCTAGCCATAATCCGGCTATTTTAGTTTTAGGCGCAGCAGCACTGCCGTGGGTAAGCGCCAACAGGCGGTGCTCAAACTGCTGAACAGCACCTTCCACCTTCCTTGGATGTTTTAGCCGTTTTGAAGGCAGGATTGACCAGGCCTTTCATCAGTAGCTTCTATCCTTCCTTGGATGTTGTCATAGCCTTTTTGAAGGCAGGATTGACCAGGTCTTTTTAATACACAGGCTACCGCACTTGCCGTCTCTTAGAGACTCTTTAAAGGATTGAAAGTGTATTCATTCAAATTCCGTGGTCTCTTAAGCAGACTGTATTGTTCTCTGTGTCCTCACTGCCATGCTCTGACATCACACTTCGTCTGCGGAGGAGCGGGACTGGTTGCCGGGGCCCGCCGATCGCGCCCCCCGCCAACCAGCCAGCTGTTCTATTTTAGTTTTTTTTGGTCTAGCCGTGGCCGGGGCCTCACCACCCCTGGTTGAGATGCATCAGGTGTACCCTTGATGGTGACTGACAGCTGGCCTAGCCAGTTAGCTGTCAGCACCCGAGTTCATGTCCATTAAAGGGGTTGTCCGGCGATAAAAATTTATTCACAGAATAACACACATTACAAAGTTATACAACTTTGTAATGTATGTTATGTCTGTGAATGGCCCCGTTCCCCGTCTTTCCCCCCACCCACGCTAGACCCGGAAGTGTGGTGCATTATACTCACCGCATCTCGTGTCGTCCACGGTCTCCGATCGTCAGCAGTGACGTCTTCTTTGGGAGGCCAGCGGATCTTCCCGAGTGCCGGCCGCCCTCTGCAGCGTCATCCGAAGCTCAGCCACGATTGGCTGAGCATAACTGTGCTCAGCCAATCGCGGCTGAGCGGCTGATGACGCGGCCACGTCATCAGCTGCTCAGCCGCGATTGGCTGAGCACAGTTATGCTCAGCCAATAGCGGCTGAGCTTCGGATGACGCTGCAGAGGGCGGCCGGCACTCGGGAAGATCCGCTGGCCTCCCGAAGAAGACGTCACTGCTGAGGATCGGAGACCGTGGTCGGCACGTGACAGGTAATGTATAGCGCACCACACTTCCGGGTACACGGGTGGGGGTGGTGGGACACGGGGAAGGGGGCCATTCACAGACATAACATACATTACAAAGTTGTATAACTTTGTAATGTGTGTTATTCTGTGAATAATTTTTTATCGCCGGACAACCCCTTTAAATATCCCAGCCCCTGGACTCACTCCAATTTTTGGGTGTGCTCAGTTGCTTCCTCACTCACTTTTAATGGTTCTCTGTGTGCTCAATGCCATGCAGTGTCTTGCCTAATTTTTGGGAGGCTCACTTGCTTCCTCACTCACTTTTAATAGTTCTCCTCACTGCCATGCTCTGACGTCACACTACGTATGCAGAGGACCGTGACTGGTTGTCAGAGGCCCGCCAATCGCGCCCCCGCCAACCAGCCAGCTATTTTATTTTAGTTTTTTTTTGTCTAACCAGAGGCGTAGCTAGGATTCATGGGGCCCCATAGCGAAAAACTGTACCCCTACACACACACACACACACTCACAACAGAAAGTAATGCATATATTTGTAGGCTCAGTGATGCGGCTGAAAAATAAAATCTCTTGTGGCCTGCAGGAGCTCCGGAGAACAGAGGTCAGGAGTTATCAGAGCAGTCAAGCAGAGGTCTCCTTGTCTTGTGCTTTTTAACCCTTTTTGTGTTGCAGCATGTAAGTGAACTTTGGGTCATTTACACACTGCAGTAGATAAGGGGCTCTTATCATTCCTGTACCTCCCTGGGCCCCCCTCCTGCATGGGCCCCATAGCAGCTGCCTACCCTGCCTCTATGGTAGCTACGCCACTGGGTCTAGCCGTAGCCGAGGCCTCACCACCCCCAGTCGAGAGGCATCAGGTGTAGCCTTGATGGTGACTGAGAGCTGGCCTAGCCAATTAGCTGTCAGCACCCAGGTTCGTGTGTAATTAGCAGTGAGCTTGGTTGTGTGTGACAAGGGGCAGAATCTTGTGGTGGCTCTGAAACTCGGCAGCCTCACACATGTACCATGCCTGGCCCAGGTCTTCAACCTAATGTTGCTGCGGTTCCTTAAAAACTTACCCCAATGTGGCTGACTTGCTCAACAAGGTGCACCGCATCTGTGTGCATTTCCGCAAGTCAACCAGTTAAACTAACCCCAACTGCTACAGTCCAATTCAAAGTCTAATTCAAACTTAAAACAACGGTGGGGGAGAAGTGGGGAGTCACATGATGCAGGGAATGTTATCCCAACTGCTACAGTCAAATTCATAGTCAAATTCAATTTACCTTCTTGTGCATTTCGAACCATATTATCTGTGGATGTCATCTTATCTTACGGGTGTCCTCTGCCATTCTTTCACCAGTATCTTCGACCTTTTTTCGATGTTGTAGCTTTTTTAAGGCAGGATTGACCAGAGCAGTAATAAACATCCATGTTGACTACTGGTGTGCCTGCCCTTGCTTCAATGTTGGCTACTGCTGGTCCTTAACTGGCATCCATGTTGACTACTGGTGTGCCTGCCCTTGCCTCCATGTTGGCTACTGCTGGTCCTTAACTGGCATCCATGTTGACTACTGGTGTGCCTGCCCTTGCCTCCATGTTGGCATCTGCTGGTCCTTAACTGGCATCCATGTAGACTACTGCTGGGCCTTTACTGGCATCCATGTTGACTATTGGTGTGCCTGCCCTTGCCTCCATGTTGGCTACTGCTGGGCCTTAACTGGCATCCATGTAGACTACTGCTGGGACTTTACTGGCATCAATGTTGGCTACTGCTGGTCCTTAACTTACATCCATGTTGACTACTGGTGTGCCTGCCCTTGGCTCCATGTTGGCTTCTGCTGGTCCTTAACTGGCATCCATGTAGACTACTGCTGGGCCTTTACTGGAATCCATGTTGACTACTGCTGACTACTGGTGTGCCTGCCCTTGCCTCCATGTTGGCCACTGCTTGGCCTTAACTGGCATCCATGTTGACTACTGGTGTGCCTGCCCTTGGCTCTATGTTGGCTACTGCTGGGCCTTACCTGGCATCCATGTTGACTACTGCTGTGCCTGCCCTTGCCTCCATGTTGGCTACTATAAACTCTTCTCTACTGCCAGTATACTTGATACAATGATACATAGTAAGTTCAGCTTGATAATTTACTTTAGACCTTTGTGACCAGATCTGTGCTGAAAGCGGAGAAAGAGTACAGCCGTGCTCACTCAGTTGCGTGCTTAGAGGTAGCAGCAGTTCAGAGAAGTAAAAAGGAGGATGTCGAGAGAGTCATAACCAAAAGTAGTACTGTGCTCTGCTGGAAATTGAGAAGGAGAATAAGTTGAAATACTTGAGAGTAGAGAGAATACTTGTGCCTGTGCTTTTACTCGTGTTAGTCTTTACACCACCTGTTGCCCACCAGTGTCGGGCGACCCTTCCTAGAGGGTGACACAAGCTCCAGACCTGGGATGAGCAGAGATGTCAGAATTTTCTGGTTACACCCGCGCTGCGAGAGAGAGTACATAGGCTTCTAGCAACTTTGCTTTATCCAGATCAGTTCCTATTTCTTCAGGATACTGTCCTGCACTTTTAGACTGGTTCTAGGCATGGACTGGGATGAACCCTGACTTGTCCTCTCTAAGTGTGGCTTCAGCCCTCCATAGTGTGTAGAAGTGCTGCTTTCAAGAAAATAGTGCTCTGCGGTCCTATGTGCGTGCGCCCACTAACACACCTCAGACTACACTACACTGGACTAGACTAGTTGTGAGTCCGGTAAGAAGAGACCTGGCATAGGCAACACCCGTGGTGGGACTATATATGTGTATGTATATATATATATATATATATATATATATATACAATATATATATATATATATATATATATATATATATATATATATATATATATACACTGCCGTTCAAAAGTTTGGGGTCACCCAAACAATTTTGTGTTTTCCATGAAAAGTCACACTTATTCACCACCATACGTTGTGAAATTAATAGAAAACAGAGTCAAGACATTGACAAGGTTAGAAATAATGATTTGTATTTGAAATAACATTGTTCTTACATCACACTTTGCTTCCGTCCCAGAATCCTCCTTTTGCAGCAATTCCAGCATTGCACACCTTTGGCATTCTAGCTATTAATCTGTTGAGGTAAGCTGGAGAAATTGCCCCCCACGCTTCTAGAAGCAGCTCCCACAAGTTGGATTGGTTGGATGGGCACTTCTGGCGTACCATACGGTCCAGCTGCTCCCACAACAGCTCAATGGGGTGGTGATCTGGTGACTGCGCTGGCCACTCCATTACCTATGATAGAATACCAGCTGCTGCTTCTGCTGTAAATAGTTCTTGCACAATTTGGAGGTGTGTTTAGGGTCATTGTCCTGTTGTAGGATGAAATTGGCTCCAACCAAGCGCTGCCCACTGGGTATGGCATGGCGGTGCAGAGTGATAGCCTTCCTTATTCACAATCCCTTTTACCCTGTACAAATCTCCCACCTTACCAGCAACAAAGCAACCCCAGACCATCACATGACCTCCACCATGCTTAACAGATGGCGTCAGGCATTCTTCAAGCATCTTTTCATTTCTTCTGCGTCTCACAAACGTTCTTCTTTGTGATCCAAACACCTCAACCTTGGATTCATCCGTCCACAACACTTTTTTCCAGTCTTCCTCTGTCCAATGTCTGTGTTCTTTTGCCCATCTTAATCTTTTTCCTTTATTGGCCAGTCTCAGATATGGCTTTTTCTTTGCAACTCTGCCCTGAAGCCCAAAATCTCGCCGCCGCCTCTTCACTGTAGATGTTGACACTGGTGTTTTAATGGTGTTTAATTGACTGGTGTTTAATTGACCCCACAAATGTGATGCTCCAGAAACACAATCTGCTCAAAGGAAGGTCAGTTTTGTAGCTTCTGTAAAGAGCTAGACTGTTTTCAGATGTGTGAACATGATTGCACAAGGGTTTTCTAATCATCAATTAGCCTTCTGAGCCAATGAGCAAACACATTGTACCATTAGAACACTGGAGTGATAGTTGCTGGAAATGGGCCTCTATACACCTATGTAGATATTGCACCAAAAAACAGACATTTGCAGCTAGAATAGTCATTTACCACATTAGCAATGTATAGAGTGTATTTGTTTAAAGTTAGGACTAGTTTAAAGTTATCTTCATTGAAAAGTACAGAGCTTTTCCTTCAAAAATAAGGACATTTCAATGTGACCCCAAACTTTTGAACGGCAGTGTATCTAGACACTCATTATTATGCATACCCTATACATATCATGTTTCTAGCAGTACTGCTGGATTCCCACCACATACCCAAGTCACAGTTCAGACAGTGCGTTACTCATGACACATTCACCCACCATTTTCCTCATCCTTTTCTCACAAACAGACACTCCTGAAATACGTCCTATAAAGTATCTAAGAGGATAACAGAGCCATCTATATGATATATCCCATCTATAGTCTCATACCCATACCCTTGTCTCCATCGGTACAAACCTCTAACAGCTATTTGAAAGAGCGCGGACTTACCAGCATACGGACGCCCTGACAGCTCCGGCAGAACTCTATACAGGACAGCGCACCCTGACAGCACGGACTCCGAGTGAGCACAGCGCAAGCAAAATACCTTTAAAACTTATCGATGAGCTCCCTACTCGGACAGTAACTCTCTACTAGATCTGAAAAGCTGCCAGAGACCGGGTGAGAGGTGGAATATTCCACCACTATCTATATATTACATCATCTGTATCCACAGACATAGTAATTGTCTCTAACCACTAAACGCTGCCTCACTTTACCCAACTATGCTCTATTATGCTATCTAGCATGTCTGAAATATTGTACATATAATCATCAGGTGGCGCTACACTAAGAAATCTATGAAACAACTATCAGACAAAAGTACTAGAAACTATTACAGGATTTGCAATACTATATCTGGTATCAAATATGGCTAAACTAACTATATAATGTTTTTTTAATGTTTTTATTTGTATAGCGCACACAGATTCCGCAGCGCTTTACCTATCTGTATGTTTTTGGGTGTGGGAGGAAACCTACGCAAACAAAGAGAGAACATACAAACTCTTTGCGGATGTTGCCCTTGGTGGGATTTAAACCCAGAGCTCCAGCGCTGCAAGGCTACAGTGCTAACCACTGAGCCACCGTGCTTCCCCATATACAATATATATACTATATCTATATTGTATATAATATATACAATATCTACTACTTAGAAGCAAAATATTGGCTATATGAACTTGTGATAATTGTACATCTTATATCTACTAGATCTTATTGGCTATCTATGCAAAGGGCATAGCCAGCACATTTTGGCTCTATATAGGTGAATTTTAATCTGCTACAAATACTTGCATTATATGAATTTAGCAAATTTTATGCAACATTAGACATTATTTTATTGTTTATATGTTTTTAACTGTGTATTATTATTATTTTTCAGTATTCAGCTATATATTGAATAATCAAATATATCCAACAATATTTGTCTGACTTTATAAGGATAACGCTTACACTACTGCACCTACTTCTAGAGAGCTTACTTACAGTACTTTGTATATTATCTTTTGTCCTTGGGCGCTGAGACAGTAGTGTACTCGAAGTGTGGTGCCCAGCCAAATACACTAGTAAGGTGCAGCATTCATCTTCTCTCTCCTGGTTTCTGTGGAGTGGTGGGGACGGAAGCCAGATTGCAGGGGGTAAAAAAGCGAGTTGGATAAAAAGTGGGGGGCTAGTTAGTTCATGGTAGACATGTTGTTCCAGGAGTTTTGAGGCAAAGGGGAGAAGTGAGATGGGGCGATAGCTGGATAAGGAGGTAGGGTCAAGGGATGGCTTTTTAAGGATAGGTGTGATGGTTGCATGTTTATATGAAGATGGAAAGACGTCAGAAGTTAGTGATAGATTGAAGAGATGGGTTAGTGCTGGGACAAGCGCTGAGGAGAGGTTGGGGATAAGGTAGGATGGGATTGGATCAAGAGCACAGGTGGTGAGGTGCGATGTGGAGAGTAGTTTGGAGAGATGTTCTTCAGTGATGGTGGAGAGGTTAGTAGGGGAAGACCACTGGACAGTCATGAGGGGGGGCTGAGGGATCTGTAAGGTGAAGCTTAGGGTGGTATTACACGGTCCGATGGAGGCCTGATAATACCTGTAAACGAGCGCCGATCTGCTAGATCGTTGCTCGTTTACTGGACCTATTACACAGCCGATAATCGTTAAACAAGGGCTGCAGGGACATCATTACCGATGTCCTTGCAGCCCTTGCTTAACTATATACATTACCTATCCACGTTCCAGGGCTGCTGATGCGGTCTTCTTCTCCACGGGTCCCGCGCGCTCTACCTTCAGAGTGGCCTGTCAGTTGACAGGCCGCTCAGCCAATCACAGGCTGACAGGCCACTCTGAAGCTAGACCTAGGGAGAAGAAGACCGCATCAGCAGCCCTGGAACGTGGATAGGTAATGTATATCGTCAGTCGCCTGCCACGCACCACTATTACACGTAGCGGTGCGCGGTCGGCGGCCGACAAAAATAGGTCCGAACCTATATCAACGATCAGCCAATGATCGTTGTCATCGGCTGATTGTTGTATTTATTACATGGAGCGATAATTGCCCGAATTAGGCCAATTCGGCCGATTATTGTTCCGTGTAATAGTACCCTTACTCTGATGTCATCAGTTTTCTGCTTGAAGAATGTGGCCTCAGCAGAGATACGAGATGTGGGGGGTGGCAGTGGGGGGTGGAGAAGGGAGTTGAAGATGATAAACAGTTGCCTAGGGCTGTGAGATAAAAAAGATATGAGGGAAGTAAAGTAGTCATCTTTAGCAGAGGTGAGGGCAGATTTGAAGTCAAGGAGTGCTCGCCTGTATGTGTGGAAGTCTTCGTTTTAGTGGGTTTTCTTCCAGTGCCGCTCAGCAGCTCTGGACACTCGCCTTAGTTGTTTGGTTAGGTCAGTGTGCCAGGGCTGTCTGCTGATGTGTCGTGTTCTCTTTTTTGGGAAAGGGGCAACAGAGTCAAGGGCTGAGGTTATTGTGGAATTGTAGAAGGTTGCGGCTGTGTCAGTGTTGTTTAGAGAGTGTATTGTGGAGAGTGGCACAAGGGAGTCAGAGAGTGTTTGAACGTTAAGGTTTCTAAGGCTCCTGCGAGGGTGGGCAAGGTTCTGGATGGCGGGGGCAGATAAGGAGAAGAGAAAGGAGAATGTTAGGAGGTTGTGGTAACTGCCAAGGGGCCAAGGCGGGAAAAGATGAGGTGCAGTGTGTGACCCTTTTTGTGAGTGGCCATAGAGGACCACTGTGTGAGGCCGAAGGAGGAGGCTAGGGATAGGAGTTTAGAGGCGGCTGATTTAGTTGTGTCAATGGGGATGTTAAAGTCGCCCATGATAATGGTGGGAATATCCGTTGAGAGGAAGTGCAATAGCCAAGTGTTGAATTGGTCAAGGAAGGTGGCTGCGGAGCCTGGTGTTGGGTAAATGGCGGTCACTTGGAGGTTAGAGAGGAAATAGATATGGATAGAGTGTACTTAAAAGGAGGTGAGGGTGAGGGCAGAGAGAGGAGAGTTTCGGGTAAAGGAGCAGTTGTCCATTAGCAGCAGGCGAAGCCCGCCACCCTGTTTATTGCCAGGGTGAGGGGTGTGAGTAAACTAGAGCCCACCGTAGGAAAGTGCAGCAGGGGAAGCAGTGTCAGTAGGGGACAGCCATGTTTTAGTTAGGCCTAAGAAGAAGAGCTTGTGGTAAAGAAAGAGATTGTGTATAAAATGTAAGTTTATTACAGACAGAGCGTGGGTTCCAGAGTGCAGAAAAGAAAGGGACAGTGGGAGGAAGGTCAGGACGTATGCGTATGGTGTAAGAGGGGCGGTGTGATGTAGATTTTTGGCTCTAAATGCTGATCGTTATAAAAACCAAATTGTTGCTTCAAAATTGTTACATGATCGATTGGACAAATTATCGCTTCGTGTAAACTTACCATTAGTGTTGATAAGAATACACTGAAGTAATAGCTATTCACATTATAGGGCCCATATTCCTTTACTAAGGGCCCTATTACACTGAGCGATAATCTGCTGGTTATCCGGATGACTCGGCAGATCATCACTCCGTGTAATAAAGACAATGATCATCAGCTGATTGTTGTTGTTTATTCCAGTCTAAGAAATATCAGCGCACTGTGTACTGTACAGGTTAGTGTAATAGATATACAAGTTACTACAGTCATGGCCAAAAGTTTTGAGAATGACACAAATATAATATTTTCACATGATCAGCTGCCCTCTGGTTTTTATGTGTGTTTGTCAGATGTTTTTATCACATACAGAAATATAATTGCAATCATATTATGAGTAAAAAAAAAAAAGCTTATATTGACAGATAGAATGAGTTAATGCAGCAAGTCAATATTTGCAGTGTTGTCCCTTCTTCTTCAGGACCTCTGCAATTCCCCCCGGCTGCTCTCAATTAACTTCTGGACCAAATCCTGACTGATAGCAGTCCATTCTTGCACAATCAATGCTTGCATTTTTTCAGAATTTGTTGGTTTTTGTTTGTCCACCCGTCTCTTGATGATTGACCACAAGTTCTCAATGGGATTAAGATCTGGGGAGTTTCCAGACCATGGACCCAAAATCTCTATGTTTTGTTCCCTGAGACATTTATTTATCACCTTTGCTTTATGGCAAGGTGCTCCATCATGCTGGAAAAGGCATTGTTGATGGCCAAACTGCTCTTGGACGGTTGGGAGAAGTTGCTCTTGGAGGACATTCTGGCACCATTCTTTATTCATGGCTATTTTTAGGCAAGACGGTGAGAGAGCCGATTCCCTTGCCTGAGAAGCAACCCCACACATGAATGGTTTCAGGATGCTTCACAGTTGGCATGAGACAAGACTGGTGGTAGCGCTCACCTCGCCTTCTCCGAATAAGCTGTTTTCCAGATGTCCCAAACAATCGGAAAGGGGATTCATCAGAGACAATGACTTTCCCCCAGTCCTCAGTAGTCCACTCCCTGCACCTTTTGCAGAATATCAGTCTGTCCCTGATGCTTTTTCTGGATATAAGTGGCTTCTTTGCTGCCCTCCTTGAGACCAGGCCTTGCTCCAAGAGTCTCCGCCTCACAGTGCGTGCAGATGCACTCATACCTGCCTGCTGCCATTCCTGAGCAAGCTCTGCACTGCTCGTAGACCCATCCCGCAGCTGAAACACTTTTAAGAGACGGTCCTGGCGCTTGCTGGTCTTTCTTGGGCGCCCTGGAGTCTTTTTGGCAACAATGGAACCTCTCTCCTTGAAGTTCTTGATGATGCGATAGATTGTTGACTGAGGTACAATCTTTCTAGCTGCGATACTCTTCCCTGTTAGGCCATTTTTGTGCACTGCAATGATGACTGCACGTGTTTCTTTAGAAATAACCATGGTTAACAGAAGAGAAACAATGATGCCAAGCACCAGCCTCCTTTTAAAGTGTCCAGTGGTGTCATTCTTACTTAATCGTGACAGATTGATCTCCAGCCCTGTCCTCATCAACCCCCACACCTGTGTTAATGGAGCAATCACTGAAACGATGTTCGCTGGTCCTTTTAAGGCAGAGCTGCAATGATGTTGAAATGTGTTTTGGGGGATAAAGTTCATTTTCTAGGCAAATATTGACTTTGCAAGTAATTGCTGTTAAGCTGATCACTCTTTATAACAATGCAAATTGCCATTTTAAAAACTGAAGCAGTAGACTTTGTAAAAATTCATATTTGTATCATTCTCAAAACTTTTTGTATAATGGATATACATGTTAGTGTAATAAATATACATGGTACTGTAATAAATATACATTTAAATGTTAAACAATGCGGTTTTAGGGCAAAATACAAGATGAAAACAAAGCTATAATATTCCAGGACAAGAAATTGTTGTGTGTTTTATTAAATTGTTTCATCTGTCCAGACTTCCATGTATAAAATAATTTACTAATGAAGTGTTACTGTCTCTAAGGGTGGTTGTCCATGGGCAGGCTGAAGTTGGCCCCTGGGTTGTCCATCCCAACCCAAGGATCTCGCCCTGAGATTTCCGGAAGTACTCAGAGTGGAACTCCATAGTACAACAAATTGTGTCAGTATTTCTCTTTCCTCCACTGGCCCCAGCACCAAGGGGGGATTCATGTTAACTATAATTTGGCTCTCACCGGCAACTAAGTTAGACTGCAGTTTGTAGGAGGTGACCTAACGCTCTACAGTGACGCTTCTGACTGTGGAGCAGCTCAGTCAGCCCGCAGGTGCATTATATCCTCCCATAGCTCGTGATAACCCTCTTCTAAGCTGAGCACTAAACCCCCTCCTGAGCCATTACACTCCCGCTGTATCAAGAAGCAAGTAGTTACTTTACCCCACATTTGACCTACCTGCCTGGGAATCCATAACTCCTGGACAGAGGTCACCAGTCCGATTATTACTATTTACTCTATCAGCATTCAGATAGCCCTAGAGCCGCTCCTACTCCAGCTCCATTGAAAACAACCTTTCAGCTCAGCAGCAGAACCAGTCATTCGGGTCAGCCATCTTCTATAGGCTCCGCGATTGATCGAAATTGAACCTAGCCGGACCTTCTGCATTTGATTCCTGATGCCTTCCCGGTCTGTGGCTGGATCCCATTTGATTCCTGATGCCTTCCCGGTCTGTGGCTGGATCCCATTTGATTCCTGATGCCTTCCCGGTCTGTGGCTGGATCCCATTTGATTCCTGATGCCTTCCCGGTCTGTGGCTGAATCCCATTTGATTCCTGATGCCTTCCCGGTCTGTGGCTGGATCCCATTTGATTCCTGATGCCTTCCCGGTCTGTGGCTGGATCCCATTTGATTCCTGATGCCTTCCCTTTGTTGAATCCCAGAATTCTAGGCGATCCCCGGGATGTCTCCTCTCTCCGCACGGATCGGAAAGGCTTCAGGAATCAAATGCGGAAGGTCCGGCTAGGTTCAAGGTTTATCGAACCTAGCTTTTTCCGCTGTTTGATCAATCCTAGTGTTTAGCTTTAGAGAACGACAAAAATTTTGACCTTTAGCCAAAAAATCCTGTTTTTGCATAACATGAATAATGTCAATGGTGGAGATTTATCAAACTGGTGTAAAGTGAAACTGGCTCAGTTGCCCCTAGCAACCAATCAGATTCCACCTTTCATTTCACAAATTTTTAAAAAAATGAAAGGTGGAATCTGATTGGTTGCTAGGGGCAACTGAGCCAGTTTCACTTTACACCATGTTTGATAAATCTCCCCTAATATTTCTATTTGAGTTTCCACTGGGCTGAGGAGGATGTTTTGCAAGAACAATATCATATATTGAGCCTCCATACCTCCACCATGACTCAGGACTCATCAACACACCTAATTGTTAGCCCTGAAATGACTTATTATCTAAGAGTAGATGAATCTGACTTATATCAAACCCCTATAATAAAGACTAAAGGGATCCTTCACCTCTGTTTTCAATTTTGTGACATCTACATTTATGTAGGAAAAATGGGGGGAGGCAAAATGAACCATCTTACTCTCCATGTACTTGCAGTTGTGGTTTTTTGTAGATCAATTATTTATAGTTGCCATAAAGTATGAAAAGCAATAGCCGTAGTAAAATGTTCTTAGACTATTTCAATGCTAGAATATTTTCCAGCCAAGGTCTGAATTAAAAAGAAAGAATATATAATCTACCCTACATATATAAATTTATTATATATCTTTATTATCAAATTATATTATTACAAAGATGTGAAAAACAAAGAAAGTGCACATGTGAAGGAACTGAATATGTCCAAGTGTTTGTCACGTCATTTGTCCAAGAATCCCTAACAGCTGATAAGTCAGAAGAACAATTTCAGCAGCAGGAGACAGGCGACGGCCGGGGCGAGGACGACTTGATGGACGCTTATTCCACCGCTGGTGCAGGTAAACTTTATATCAGTAGATTCACCATTAGCGCTGTAGGACTGGCTGCCGAGATCACATAATGACTTTGTTGCGCACCCCCGAATGGCTGTCGATAATGACACAGATCCTGCAAGGATTCAGATGAGAAGACAATATTAGGGCTTATATATAAAGATTATAACCTCCTTATTATTACTTTACCTTCACAAAAGGACAGTAAATCATTTTCCTCTCCCCAGAGTGTGTCCATCTGACAACTATCAGTGAGCACTTTGAAGAAAACGCTAGGCCGCCACTGTTCCTGTTGAGCACAACCACTGTGCCCCAACTGTACCTGTCTCCCTGTATTCTATTCATCTCCTCTCTCTCCTGGTTCCTATAATATCATTAGACTACAGTGGCCAACCAGCTCGGCCAATCAGTGGCTTCAGTGGTGTCCCGTCTCAATCGCTGATTGGCTGAGTAGCAGTTCCTCTGGGGCCACATATCTTGGTAACAGAAGGGTATATAAAAAAACTGTGAAAAGGCCTGTAATCGAGGAAGCATTAGCTCCTCAATGGTAATGACATGTCATTGTTTTGGTTGGCTACAGGTCCTCCCTATCGGGAAATATAAAATAAACAATTTTCATACCTGTTATTTTTGATGTCTGGAGTAGACACATATTCTCATTCCCTGTGCAAGATATTGTGTCTTTAGTGTAGCACCAGTCGGACTTGGCAGATAGACAGGATCGGCAGACCACTCCATTGAGGTTAGAGCCTGGTGTTGGCACTGAAATTAAAAAATAAACACCATAATGTTCTTCATGTATGAGCCTATTACACAGTTAAACAGTGTCCCTGTGACTCTGTGCACCTTGGACTTTATGTGCCCAGTGCCTCAGTAAAACATAATTGTGATCTTAATGCTGTTATTGCTTGTCTTATCTCCTAAGGGTTTTTATTGTCCCCCTGCCCCACCCCTTTACGGCTATACCTGTATTCATTATTATTTTTTATTGTAGAACTTTGCATATTCTTTTTGTATAAGATAGACAAATATTTTTGATGAATCATTTGTCTAGCACATGATGTATTCACTAGGAGATATGTGCAGTACAGACCAAAAATTTGGACACACCTTCTCATTCAAAGAGTTTTCTGTATTTTCATGACTATGAAAATTGTAGATTGTAGCGGCATGCTATTCCATCCGGTTTGCGATTAGTTGGACCATAACAGGACAAAGACCCCAAACACCTCCAGGCTGTGTAATGGCTATGTGACCAAGAAGGAGAGTGATGGGTGCTACACCAGATGACCTGGCCTCCATAGTCACCAGACCTAAACCCAATCGAGATGGTTTAGGGTGAGCTGGACCGCAGAATGAAGGCAAAAGGGCCAACAAGTGCCAAGCATTTCTGGGAACTCCTTCAAGACTGTTGGAAGACCATTTCAGGTGTCTACCTCTTGGAGCCCATCAGGAGTGTGAAAATCAAGGATCAAAGCAAAATGTGGCTACTTTGAAGAACCTAGAATATTGTTTCACACTTTTGTTAAGTATACTGTATAATTCCACATATGATATTCATAGTTTTGATGCCTTCAGTGTGAATCTTCATAGTCATGAAAATACAGAAAACTTTTTGAATGAGAAGGTGTGTCCAAACTTTTGGTCTGTACTATATATTCCCTTTTTGTAAAATAAATTTACAGAGGAATATAACTTTATTAAAGTATTGTGTGATTAGAGCAAAAGCCAATTTGTTTGGCTTTTGATTTGGTTTATTACATTGAAAAAAAAAAGAGAAACATATATTTTTTTTAAAATCTCCATATCCAGCGCTCCTATAACTTTTACTTTTAATTGACAAGCTGCTAGCACAGAACGCCTATGGCAGGCTATACTAATAGATGGAACATAGCAGTCACAGATACCCCGGCTGCCATGAACAGAGGTTATATGCAGACATCAGTGACTTACATGCAGGGACAGTAGGATTACAGTTGGCAGTGTTGCAACATGAAGACACCGTCTTGATTTGCCCTTGCTGTTGGCTTATGCTGCCAACGAGGTTACAATGAGATGACGGCATGCATGACCTCACAAAAACTGTAGAAGTCATTCCACCTGCTAATAAACATAGATTTTTTTTTTTTAATATTGAAATTTAAACATGGAAAAATATCCTTTAAAAGACATCCTGGGTAGTATATACTGAATAAATATGATCAGGCTGGTGGTGGTGGTGGTGGTGGAATGTAGGGAGAAAGTAGGACATTGTGGGGGTCTGACCTCCATAACCCCTGCCAATTTCCATATCGGGCCCCTGGCTTCTTTGTTATTAATAGAGCCGAAGGTACAACACGTAGCTCTATTCATTCTTATGGAGCCACTGGAAAGAGCCGAGTAAGCACTCTTCCAGCTTTTTTTTCGGCACCTCCATAGGAATGTATAGAGACACAGGTCACCTGCCGCAGCTCTATTCATAACAAAGAAGCCGGGGGCCCGATATGGAGATTGGCGGGGGGTAGTGATGAGCAAATAGTGAGATATTCGAATATTCGATATTTGTATGAATATCCCGCAAATATTCAAATTTTCGATTGAATATTCGATGCCATTAAAGTCTATGGGAACAAGTATTCGATTAGTGAAAAACATCTATTTGACCATTTGAAGGGTGAAACCGGAAGCTGGGGGATCTGAACACTTATCGAATATTGTTCGAATATGCGTGGGATATTCGTACAAATATCGAATATTCGAATATCTCACTATTCGATCGAATATCTATTCGATTGAACAGTATTTGCTCATCACTAGCGGGGGGTATGGAGGTTTAATTTCCCTTTTACTTCCTTGTTCTCTTCCTGTGGATAGGGGAAAATTTTTTTTTTTTTGCTCAACCTCTTTAAAGTGTAGCAGAGGAGAGGTGAATTTCTGGTATCCATGGCCAGGAACATGCATGAGGCAGTATGATACGCATACACGAGCAGTCGGGTCTCATAGCTCATAGCCATGGATACCCAGACTTCCACCTGCGTACTGGAATTCACTGCTGATCTGCAGCCGCCCTGATGACACTTATAATAATCCAACCCCCCCCCCCCCCCCCCCCCCCCCCCACACACACACACATATTTTACTAATAATAAGCTAAAAGGGTTGTCTAGGAGATAGATAGATAGATAGATAGATAGATAGATAGATAGATAGATAGGAGATAGATAGATAGATAGATAGATAGATAGATAGATAGATAGATAGATAGTAGATAGATAGGAGATAGATAGATAGGAGATAGATAGGAGATAGATAGGAGATAGATAGATAGATAGATAGGAGATAGATAGATAGGAGATAGATAGATAGATAGATAGATAGATAGCAGATAGATAGATAGATAGATAGATAGATAGATAGATAGATAGATAGATAGGAGATAGATAGATAGATAGATAGATAGATAGATAGATAGATAGATAGGAGATAGATAGATAGATAGATAGATAGATAGATAGATAGATAGATAGGAGATAGATAGATAGATAGATAGATAGATAGATAGATAGATAGATAGATAGGAGATAGATAGGAGATAGATAGATAGATAGATAGATAGATAGGAGATAGATAGATAGATAGATAGATAGATAGATAGATAGATAGATAGATAGGAGATAGATAGATAGATAGATAGATAGATAGATAGATAGATAGGAGATAGATAGATAGATAGATAGATAGATAGATAGATAGATAGATAGATAGGAGATAGATAGATACAGTACCCTCTGACACTCACTCTTGGTGTTGGCATAACTAAACTTAAAGGGAACCAGTCACAAAGACAATGCCATTTAATCTATCACCATCATGTTGTAGAGATGGAAGAGTTGAGCAGATTGATATATATATATATATATATATATATATATATATATATATATATATATATATATACATATAGCTTTGTGGTTAAAGATTTCGTGTAACTTGTAAGTTCATTCAATGATTGGATCAGCATGGAAAGATCAGAGATTTCAATCAATACATTACAAATTATACAGAATCTTTTTTTCACACACACACACACACACACACACACATAAATACACATATACATACATACACTCAGCTCCTTCTGCTCTATAACATGATGCTGATAACTTAGCATTTTCTTGGTGACAGGTTCCCTTTAATACCTCATTAGCTAAACCACTTCTATAATCATAGAATATAAATATTTACTATAATAATTTTACATGTAAATACACAGAATACTGCTGAACACTATAGTGCTGGGTTTGTTACAGTGTACATTGTCTGTGAGCTTAGCAGTAGCACAGATGTTCCCCCCAGTCATGATAACTTGCATCGGGGCAGCCTGTCTACTCAGATACAATGAACAGAAACCCTTCTACATGATGTCTGTTTGCTCTGTATTGGTTTCCAGCCTCTCGATGTAATACTGGCAGCAAGCAGAGATATTATACTGATGAGAAATCAAAAGAGTCTTTTAAAAAAGTTACAGAACTGAATGGGCGACGCTGTATTTACATAAGATTAAGACAACCCGCACAACAAAAGACTGTAACTAATCACATGACTTACCCTCGAAGGATTTTGTGTAGGTCGATCCGCACTGATAGCCCGAAGGACAAGTTACGCTGGGGCCAGAGCATGATGAGAATATAGTAGATATACACTCTGTACACGAGAGAGCGTCACCTAGAGAGACATCACACAGCATAGAGATCAGTCATCCGGTAATGTTACTGAGATCAGATGTATCATCCTCATCACACATCAGGAAGAGCTGTCCTACAGGGATATACTGTTCTGTCTACTAGGAATAGTAGATATATTATTATTATTCCCAATAATATAAATAAATACATTAAAAATGAAGACAATGCATACACTCCGATTGATCAGATCACTTACTTGTTGCTATAAGAGCTGAGAGGAGACTCAGGATCCCGGTCATGGACGTCATAGTTCTGTTCTTGTAGATGGATCCTACTGTGAGATGGAAACCTCGGTTGGGGTTTTTATTGGTCTTCATTGGGCGGGAATGTGGGAAGGGTAAGAAATGATACCCCGCCCACTAGTCTCGTAATAAAGTCCATGTAATGTAAGGTGGGAAGGAGTTATAGAACACAAAGTTCTGAAGGTAAAATAATGAATGAACCTGTTACCAGGAGATAAATGTTATGTAATGTTGTGGTGTCAGATTAATACGCATCAGCAGAAAGTTGGGGGTTTTATTACTTTTTTCCAGGCTGTTACTTGTGGAGAATTTTACAATCTGATACAGACATGAAGAATTGTGTGCTTGACGAATAATTAGAAAAATACAAAGGTCTCTGACCTCCAGTTCAGACTTGCCAGTAAATCTTGTGTCTTTTCAAAAGGGGGCGTATGGTGGTATTGTTCAGGTCTGATGTGGTGCTGCTGCGACCGGTCACCTGCTAGGTGGTTAGGTGTGACGCCACTTCTATGGTGTTGGTCGGTGGAATATAGCTCAGCTAGAATGTACTGTAGTTGTGACATCAGCACACAGGTGTGATGGTATTCCTGCTTTTAGTGTGTGGCTGGCTATATTGATCCCCAATGGTCGGTGACCTGCCGGGTTGTGAGGGTCCCTTCGGCTCTTATCACAGTGGTCCGGAGTGGAGAGATGACCCACCCGGACTGTCAGTACTGCCACCCACAGAAAGGAGAAAGTGACCCAAGGATGGTGTAGCTTGTGTGTAGGTGCTGGTGTAATTATCACTGAGTCCCAGTAGAATAAATAAAGTGATCTTTACTGACAAGTCTCTTGTAATACAGGATAACGAGTGACTTTTGGGATACAGACTTGCATTCACTGAATCTGTGCTGAGAGATGAAGTAGTGAGGTAGAATAGCAGTTCTGGTTTAGTTGCATGCTGAGAAGAGTAAAAGAGTTCAGAAGAGTGGAGAGAAGTTTGTCGTGAGAGTCACAACTCAATTTAGTAATGTGCTCTGCTGGAACTTTAGTAGTAGAATACTTGACAAGTGAATACTTGTGAAGTCAATACTTGTGCCCGTGTTTCGACCTTTGTCACTATAAACCCCCTTCTGCCCTGCAGTGTCGGGTTACTGGTCCTGCAAGGGTGACACAAGCCCCAGTCTTGGTTACCTGAGTTGAACAAAGATTCTGAGCATGTCCTGGTGTCACCTACCCTGCAAGATAGAATATGTAGACCTTTACAGTAGCTTTGCTCTATCCAGATCAGTTCCTCTGTCTAGGATACTGTCCTGCAATGTTAAGAGATGTTCACGGCGTGGGTTAAGGTGTTCTCTGACTTGTTAAGCACTGCATCTTGACTATAAGTGTAGCTTCAGAAAAGAAAGTCTCTGCTTTCTCCATATGTGCATCTACTACTGTCTAACACAGCTGGTCTGTCCTGGACAGGGAACCCTGCAGAGCCAGAGCTCCTGGCTAAGTTCAGCAGGGATACCTGATCTTTGTTTCTTGCTCCACTGAGAATCAGAGAAAAACTGACTAATTGTGTACCTTCACTTCCTTTCCACATGTAACTACTTCCTACAGGGTGTATGCAACAGCCTCTGTGAGTGGTGGAGAAGAGAGTGTGAGAAGAAAAGAGAATAGAGATAGGTAGAAGAAAAGAGTCTCTCTCATTGGTGCACAGAATCACAAAATACAATAGTAACCTTTGAATGACTACAGCTGTGCAATATATACAAAAATATACATATACATTTAGTGGCAAAACTCATACATAACTTCATCACCACTTTACTTTTGAAGTACAAGGCTTTTTCAAGAGGTGTTCAGACTAGAAACACCTGTGGTGGGACACCACACTGGTATGGTGGTGTTATCCAGTCACAGTATGGCGGTATTGGTCAGATCTGGTATGGTGCTGTTATACAGTCAAAGTATGGCGGTAATGGTCAGGTCTTGTACGGTGGTGTTATCCAGTAACAGTATGGCGGTATTGTTCAGGTCTGGTGTGGCGGTGTTATCCAGTAACAGTATGGCAGTATTGGTCAGGTCTGGTGTGGCGGTGTTATCCAGTGACAGTATGGTGGTATTGGTCAGGTCTCGTGTGGCAGTGTTATTTAGTCACAGTATGGCAGTATTGGTCAGGTCTGGTGTGGTGGTGGTAAATGTGACGCCTATTATCTACCAATCTCCCAATCCTGTGGTGAGAAATCCATCAGAGAATTTGCAGACGGCTCTAATTATTTATTCAATGTGGACATTTGTTTACGGACAGATGATCTTCCTTACTAATGAATTCCCCGCTGCACACAATGGAGTGTGCGGCCGTAGTCGCATGCTCCAATGACAGATTCTCTGCGGCCGCTATTCAATGAATAGCGGCCGCAGAAAACGGACTTGTCAGTTTTTTGCATGGCCGCTGGCAATCCTGGCCGGAGTGTATACAAAGGGCCACATGTATCATCCGGCGGACGGATGATTTTTGGCGGAAAGTGCCGATTTGCATATTATTTTATACGCAAATGGCCGATTTGCGAATAAAATAATCGCAAATCGGCACTTTCCGCCGAGTACGCCAGGGGGCGGAAAGGGGGCGGAAAGTAGGCGGGAAGTGGGCGGAACGGAGGGCGCGGACTCAGAGTCCGCGCGATTTATCATCCGTTCCGCCCAAATGTACGCCGAAAACCTACTCCAGTCCTCAGCTGGCGTAGGTTTTCGGCGGTGCGCACCGGCGCGCACAGGATTTATGTACAGGCAGTCCGCCTCTACATAAATCCCCGTACCGCCGGAGCTGCGGGGGCATTTTTAAGTCCGGCGTAAAAAACGCCGGACTTAATAAATGCCTCCCAAAGTGTATACACTCCGGCCATGATTCCATAGACGACAGCGCAATGTAAGTTTCATATTAATCATGGCCGTTGATGCCAATTTGCAGCATTTGCATGATTAATATAAAACTTACTAAGTGTGAACATGGCCCAAGACTGATCAGATATCAAAATGAAACTAGAAAATACTGATGCTAATTGGTGAGTGAAGATGGGGCGTCTGCAGGTTTAGTGCCGAGGGCAGCTGGTAATACAGTCCTGATGGTTTCACGCATCCTTGTGTACTTGTGTTCCTGTGTCTGGTGCCTGACATCACTTCTATTTCTTACTCCTTGTTAACAAAGCCTTTCAATCCTGTGTACTAAACATTATCCTATTACATACAGAAACATTCTAAGATAATTACTATCATTAACCCCTTAATGACCGCGGGCATAAATGTACGCCCCCACAGCTCGTGCCTTAATGCAAAAGAGCGTACATTTACACTTGTACACACACAGCGATCGGGTAAAGCAAGCCATCTCTGCTCGTCGGTACAGGGGTTGATTTACATCCCCCGTGCCGACGACCACTGTAATGGGCTGGTCATTTCAGACAAGCCCATTACAGCTAAAAACCAATCGCCGTTAGTGTTATATGTAAAAGTGGCTATGGTGCCACCTTTCCGATCACCATGATTGACGGCAATCTATGTAAAAAATAAATATTTTTCTGTGGTCTGCACCCCTCAGTTAGTTAGCTGAGGTGTGCAGACCAGGTGTGTGTGGCGTAGGTGCACCATACTCACCTGATCCAGGCACCTAGAGCGAAGATCCCCCAACGGAGAGGAGCTGTAGCGTGTCCCACATGGTCCTTTTCATCCTCGTCGTCTATCTTCGGCTCCCGTCATCTATCTTCGGCTGTTTCCAGCTATCTTCATCCAGGTTTGTGCTACTGCCCCCTAGCGGCTAATCAGTGTATATTGTACACTGATCAGTAGCTTTGGGGTTTGTAGGTAATTCCCCCCTTTTTTTCTCTCTTGCCCTACCGCCGCTGAGTGCTTTTTTGTCATAGGTTTTTTTTTTTCTCCTTACTGTTAAAAAACACATAAAAAACACTACATTACACTACACTAGCCTTCATTACACTACACTACTTAAAATAAAGTTTTACACTACACCACTACACTACAATACACATTTACATACCCCACATACCATTCCCCATATAAAGATGGCCCACAGGGGGTTTTCGGCAGAGGAGGCATAGGCTCTTATTGCCTTAGACACCGAAACAGCCAGTGAGGATGAATAGGGAGATCCTTCTTTCCTCTATTCATGATCATCATCATCACCATCATCATCATCCAGTGATGATGAATATCCACGTAGACATCCAAGGAGGACGCCTAGGGCTGCCTCGCAGACCCCACCACCCCATCTCGATACCCGCAGCCCAGACAGGTGACCCCAGCCCTCCCTCTGCCCCCCAGAGGCCTCCCAAGTCATCTGGTAAGACAACCGATGCCAAGGGGTGAGAGCAATATCCATCCCTGTATCCATCCCCTCCTTGGTTGAACTTGATGGACATGTGTCTTTTTTCAACCATATTAACTATGTAACTATGTAACAATAACGCGTTTCAGGGCTATGGCGCCCGCTCATCAGATTCAGGACAAACATCATGTAATAGGTTTATAACTATAAAAGATATTGGATTACAATAAAATTTCTGCACAGAAAATCAACATTTTAAATTTTCTTACACACTTCGCTTTTATTTCTGTGACTCACCTTAATGTTCTCCCCTAATGTTCTTTTGCAGAGTTTGGGGGGTGCACTTTCTGAAATGGGGTGCTTTGTGGGGCTTTCTAACATATAGTCCCCTCAAATACACTTTAGGGCTATGTTCACACTACATAAGCTACGTAATAATCACGGTCGTTGTTGCCGATTTGCAACAACGGCCGTGATTACTACGCAACTAGCGTAGTGCTGACTTTAATGGAATGGCTAACAGGGCTGCGAGAAACTAACATTTCTGTTTTCTGCGGCCGCTATTCATTGAACAGCGGCCGCAAAAAACCCTGTCAGTTCAGAAAATGTAGCGAGCGACTCCATTGCACCTGGATGACCAAGAGGATGCTGGGGCCTTACGAGACTGACCATGAGGATGCTGGGGCCTTACCACACTGACCAGGAGGATGCTGGGGCCTCACCACACTGACCAGGAGGATGCTGGGGCCTCACCACAGTGACCAGGAGGATGCTGGGGCCTCACCACACTGACCAGGAGGATGCTGGGGCCTCACTACACTGACCAGGAGGATGCTGGGGCCTCACCACACTGACCAGGAGGATGCTGGGGCCTCCCCACACTGACCAGGAGGATGTTGGGGCCTCACCAGACTGACCAGGAGGATGCTGGGGCCTCACTACACTGACCAGGAGGATGCTGGGGCCTCACCACACTGACCAGGAGGATGTTGGGGCCTCACCAGACTGACTAGGAGGATGCTGGGGCCTCACTACACTGACCAGGAGGATGTTGGGGCCTCACCAGACTGACCAGGAGGATGCTGGGGCCTCACAACACTGACCAGGAGGATGCTGGGGCCTCACCACACTGACCAGGAGGATGTTGGGGCCTCACCAGACTGACTAGGAGGATGCTGGGGCCTCACTACACTGACCAGGAGGATGCTGGGGCCTCACCACACTGACCAGGAGGATGCTGGGGCCTCACCACACTGACCAGGAGGATGCTGGGGCCTCACCACACTGACCAGGAGGATGCTGGGGCCTCACCACACTGACCAGGAGGATGCTGGGGCCTCACCGCACTGACCAGGAGGATGCTGGGGCCTCACCACACTGACCAGGATTATGCTGGGGCCTCACAACACTGACCAGGAGGATGCTGGGGCCTCACCACACTGACCAGGAGGATGCTGGGGCCTCACAACACTGACCAGGAGGATGCTGGGGCCTCACCGCACTGACCAGGAGGATGCTGGGGCCTCACTATCTGTCATTAAAGTCCATGCAAAAATAAAACCCATTCCTCAGTCTACTCTTCATTTGTCTACTACACTCTGTATAACATCAAAGTAGGAACAAAGTGAGTCAGTAATGTTCCTAGACCAGAGATCGTTACAGCCAGGGTCAAGACTCTGCGGCTTATAGTCTCTTTTGTGAAAACTACCTCCCCAGCTGTTCCTCACCAGCCACTAGGGGGCACCTCACAGTTTGAGAAGCACTGTTCTAAACTCATAGAGTGCAGTACCTCTGTGTTGCCACCTCCTTTTAATCTTGGAGACCTTTCACCTGTACAGATCGATCAGCAATGTTCCTGAAACACCCACATAAGCAAACAATCACATACGCTAAAAACTCCGCCCTGTAATTAATGAATGGAGTCACCTTGTACTGTACGTCCTAACTGTATCATTTTTAGTGAATCACAGTGTAAACTATGTCCACATCTGTACTGTAATTCCTGGAAAGGCTGCTTGTTCTTACCCAATGTTTAACCCGCTCCTTATTAATCACTTTTTACATTCTTATGCTCTTACGTTATTTGCATTCCACTTTTTTTCTGGTTCAGATCTCTTTCTATCATGGACCGATTTTTATTTATAACAGAACGTATCATTGGTACTTGAACATTACGTTAAAGTAACAAACAAAGCGCCTTCCCTTCTTTCTCTATTATATTGCTTCCTGCACATTGAGGCTAGGTTCACACACAGTAAAAAAGAAGGGGGGGGGTTTACGACAGTAAAACGGCCATAAAATTACTCTGTACAATATTATGTAGAAGTGTGCTTCATTGCAGAAAACGTAAAAAAAAACATTTCACCGTATGAAAGCTGACCTGAAGGAGGACTGTGCATCTAACCACAGGATACCACTGTTCCTATGTGTGGTATAGTCAGTCAGTCTCTCTCTCTCTTTCTCTCCAATATATATATATATATATATATATATATATATATATATATATATAGTTTTGGGGTTTTCTTTTGCAATGTGGGCACAGATAGCTGGGCTGGGATACCCGGGTGCTGGTAAGTATACTTTTAAACACTCCTATTTCTCCCTTTTAGATCACACGCATCTCCAGAACTTATGGATTGTCCCTGGAGCCCTCTGTGACCTCAGTGGAATATTAAGAGATGCGTCCAATCCTCACTTATCTAGAAACACCCCCACCCCCACCCCTTATATAGGGAGAAAGGACCCTACCCGCGAGGGCTTACATAGGGAGAAAGGACCCTTACCGTGAAGACTTACATAGAGAGAGAGGACCCTACTTGCGAGGGCTTACATAGAGAGAGAGGACCCTGCCCGTGAGGGCTTACATAGGGAGAAAGGACCCTGCCTGCAAGGGCTTATATAGGGACAGAGGACCCTGCCCACAAGGGCTTACGTAGGGAGAGAGGACCCTGCCCACGAGGGCTTACGTATGGAGAGAGGACCCTGCCCACGAGGGCTTACATAGGGAGAAAGGACCCTGCCTGCAATGGCTTACATAGGGACAGAGGACCCTGCCCACGAGGGCTTACATAGAGAGAGGACCTTGCCCACGAGGGCTTACATAGGGAGAGAGGACCCTGCCCATGAGGGCTTACATAGGGAGAAAGGACCCTGCCCGTGAGGGCTTACATAGGGAGAAAGGACTCTGCCCACTAGGGATTACATAGGGAGAGAGGACCCTGCCCATGAGGGCTTACATAGGGAGAAAGGACCCTGCCCGTGAGGGCTTACATAGGGAGAAAGGACTCTGCCCACTAGGGATTACATAGGGAGAAAGGACTCTGCCCGCTAGGGCTTACATAGGGGGGAACCAAGCCTTGTTACATAGAACCAAGTTGCCTTTTGTTTGTTGGATAGGCTGTAAAAATTTTTTTTTACCTAATTCCTTTAAAATAACAAAAAGGGTTTTGTTGTTGTTGTTTTTTATCAACCTATAGTTAAACTTCATTTCCTCTCCCCCCACACATAGTTGGGCTATGCCATCCATATTACACTAAGGAAATCAGATGTCAACATAATTCTAGATCAGGCGAGACAAACTCGGGCCCACGGACTCACAAGCTGGAAACACTTCTCCAACCTCTGACTGGAGACAGCAACACTGTGGCGGATCACAAGACTTGACGTGACAGAAAATGACACTTTCGACGTGGACAGGTTGGTTCCCTCGGGCGACAGTCACACCTCTGGTGTCCTTAGCAAGGCATGCTAAGCAGGCTCAGAAACCTAGGAACTGGAACAGTAGTACAGGAACAGGCACCGACCAGCAACCAGGCCTCTTAAAGATTGCTCTGGATATAACTAGTTTAGTATACAGAGGAACTCTGGGACAGCTACCAAAAGATTGACTCACTAGGAACTCCCCTACTAACCTACTATTTTTGTGACACCCATGCGGGAATATGTTCCCAAGTGGAACATTAAGGAAAGACACATGTAGATCATAGACCCTAAAGTTGTGGGGTGTTTTGTGCCAGGATGTGAGTATTGTGCCGTGATCACCAGTAGCCACGATCCTTTCATATATATATATATATATATATATATATATATATAAAAGCAAAGGCTCAGATCCTAAAACAGAGCCAACATATGTTCTTTTCTAGAAATGAGTTCCAAAGTTCCCTTACCGAGATTTGTTTAAAGCTTTGCAAAAAAAATGTCATTCAGGAACAAAGTGAATTTTTTGAAAGTTCAAACTGAAGTTCAGACCGAGAGAAAAGTAGGCGCAAGTTGAAAAAAGGGAGACTCGAGGAGAGAAAAAGGAGAGTGAGGGAGAAAAACAGAGAAAGTCAGGGAAAATAAAAGGAGAATAAGAGACAAAAAAAAAGGAGAGTCAGGGAGAAAAAAAAAAGAGAGAGAATCAGGGAGGAAAAAAGAAGAGTCCAGTCATGTTGTGTGTCTTTGTCCACTGCAGTCCACAGATCTCCTGGGTGATTTTAACCCCTTTTAATTACCTGTCAGGTCTTACAGGGTAAGTAAGGGTTAAATAAATCTTACCTCTGTCTGTCTTTGGCCTTTAATAACACAGTTATTAAAAAACACACATTTTTGGTGCAATTTTTAAGGTTGTTATTCAGTGCTACAAAAACATGGCCACTTTCTTCCAACACCGCTCTTGTCTCCAGTTTGGGTGCAGGTTTTGCAACTTAGTTTCATTAAAGTCAATGGAGCTTAAATGCAAACCGCACTTGATCTGGAGACAAGAGTGGGGCTGTCTTAGTGGCCATATTTTTGTAGCGCTGGATAACCCCTTTAATGCCTGGAACAAGCAGAATCACTCACAGAAAATTACATGTTCCTTAATTTTAAAAGCTTTAAAGGTGCATTTTTTTTCTACTTCTTCCATTGAAATCAATCTCGTTCTAGGGACGGGACTTCATCCCCTATGTGACTACCACCCCCACCATGTTCTAGTTCCCTGCTATAGCCTTCATTTGGAGTGACTAAGCTAGCTATCTCTTGCTATTACTTTGTCTGATACCTTGTTACTAGACCTTGGCTCTCGTTCTCCTGACTATCCCTCTGACCGCAGACTTTGTACTTCATTGCTGATAGTTATTGACCTGGCTTCCTGACCTCTTTATTATTGTGTATTTTGTTTGTCTTGTCTGTGTCTTGTGTTTGCACAGGGCTTCACCTAGTCTGTGTATACCATGTGTTCCTGACTTGTTCCTCACAGGTAATTTACTAATCTATCTGAATTTCTTGCACCAGCTGATTTAATTTTTATTTTATTTTTTTCTCGAGAGTACACCATTAAATAACTCTGTTTGAATAGTGGCCCCTAATAGGAAACTGTTCTGACAGACACAGTTACAGTATAGGAAATGTATCAGGTACTGTATTTTCCGGCGTATAAGATGACTTTTTAACCCCGAAAAATCTTCTCAGAAGTTGGGTGTCGTCTTATACGCCGGGTATGGTCGCCCCATATGGCGGGGGGCTCAAAAATGGCCTCATTTCCACCATATGGGGCGACCGCTGTAAAAAAAAAAAAAAAATCAGTTAACTTACCTGGGGCCCGTTCCCGACCGCGGCGTGTCTTCTGTCCCGTTCCCGGCGCAGGCAGTGTGACGTACACTGACTGCGCCGGGGACCCCCAAAGCTCTCCCGAGCAGCCGAGTGTCTCATCGGAGAAGCTTGGAGACGCTCCGCTGCTTGGGAGAGCTTCGGAGGAATGAGAGAGGCTTTGGGTTTTTCCGGAGCCTCCCGAAGACTCTCTCATTCTTCCGAAGCTTTACCGGCAGCCGAGCGACTCTCAGCTTCTCCGATGAGACGCTCGGCTGCTCGGGATAGCTTTGGGGATCCTGGCGCAGTCAGTGTACCTCACACTGCATGCGCCGGGAACGGGACAGGAAGCGCGCGGAGGTCGGGAATGGGCCCCAGGTGAGTTAACTGTTTGTTTTTTTTTCATTTAGCCGCAGTTAACCCCTGCCTGAGCTGCGGTCAGGCAGGGGTTAACATTTTCCGGCGTATAAGGTGTACCGTTGACAATCTTCTTAAAAGTCAGGGGGCGTCTTATGCACCCAGTCGCCTTATACGCCGGAAAATACGGTATGTTTCGTTGAAGACGATTTCTGGAAGCCATTTACAAAGCAAGAGTTAAAGTATGAAAAGCAATGGATGTAGGAAACTACTATATTACTTCAATGCTTGGATGTTTTCTAGTCAAGGATTAAGAAAAATATTTTCTTATCTGTCTTTATTAGTAAAATATATCATTTCAAAGATGTGAAGAGCATCCGAGAAAGTGCACACGTGAAGGAGCCAAAAATCTCCAAATATTTGTCATGTCTTCCGACCACATTCATCCAAGAATCCTTAACCACTCCTCATTTAGAAGAATAATTTCAGCAGCAGAAGAGAGGTGATGGCCGGAGCGAGGAGGACTTGATGGACACTTTTTCCACCGCTGGTGCAGATATACTGTACTTTGGTAGATGTACCTTCAGCACGGGTGAACTGGCTGCCGAAATCACAGAATGATTTTGTTGCGCACCCCCGAAAGGATGTTGATCCTGAGACCTTTCCTGCAAGGATTCACACAATATTAGGACCCATAGGACTTACACACTAACCAACCACAGTACAGCTTTCATTTCATAAATTATCCTGGAAATACAAACTAAATAAATAAATCAGGTTAATTTTTCATGAAGAGTAAAGTAAAGACCCAACAATCTACTAGGTTCTTCAGCGTAAAAAAAAAAAAATGGTTCTACAACCGTGGATAAGTAGCATAACCGGGGTTCACATGTCAGTGCCTCCTTATTACTATACTATAATTTCACAAAAGGACAGTAAATCATTTTACTATTGCCAGTGGGTGTACATCTGACAACTGTTAGTCAGCACAAAGTGAGACCCTTCCAGTCTTTGTCAATGGTTCCCTTTAAAGGGGTTGTCCATCACTACAAGAACATGGCCACTTTCTTGGCTGAGACTTCCAAATAAAATTTACTGGGTAAAGTTCAGTGTACGGCAGACATCAGTGCCGCACAGACGTGTTTTTCTTGGTTTGTAAATGAACCCCTGATGATTGCTATTGAAGCAGGAAACACGTAGGGTTAATGAACAAGATGAAGGCAGATTGCTCGATAGTCCTGAGCGCACAGCTGAGGGGAGGGGCTTTAGGAAAACAGTATGGATCTAGATACTGGTGGAGATGAATCAACGGGTGTAAAATGAACACGGGTAACCCGCCCACAGCAACCGATCACAGCTCAGCTTTCAGCTCAGGTAAAACGAAGAAATAACTGTGATTGGTTGCAGTGGGCGATTTACACCAGTATTTTTTATCTGGGCCACTGTTTGAATGAGTAATACCTTATATATCTTACCCATCTTTCTATAAGAGACTTATATTTGTGAATAAGTGAGCATGGAGCATGTTGTGCAATATACCGGGCAATGGTTTGGATTGTGCTGCTATATTGCTGGACTGGGTGCTATTGTTGGACATTGTGCAATACAAATTAAAGGGGAACTATCAGTAGGTTAGACAAATCTAACTTAGTACTGGGGGTGGGGCTACTGCCTCCGAGCAACGATATGGCCCTCCCCCATTGAAAATCATCATAAGGGGCGGGCCGGCAGGATGATAATCATGGGGGGGGGGGCGGTGCTCGGATGGTAGTCCCGCCTTCAGTGCTCCTAACGGCTTACCGGACAAAGGATTTTACAGCAAACAGCATGGGAACAGTGCCGAAGATAAATATAAGAGTCATACCTTCCCCTGTGCCCACCAGGGAGCTATCAGCAGGTTAGATTCCTCTAACACGCCAATAGTTCCCCTTTAAAGGACATTGTACAATATAGAGATTTGGCGTAATAAAAAAGCGCTATAGAGTAAAATGCTGCATAATAAGGAGATGAAAGTGTAACAAATCAGATATATACACGAATGAGGGTGTGGGGGGAAGAGATACATTTGAAATAAAGCGCCATGGAAATATTTTTTTCTGTGAAATATGGATCTACCCGCTCAGCCAATCAGTGGGAGCAGTGGTGTCCCGCCTCAATCACTGATTGGCTGAGTAGCAGTTCCTGTGCGGTTGTGAGGTCACAAGAGAGATAGAGCGGACCAGCGTAAGACGAGGAGGGTTGAGGTGGCTGTGCTGGACCCTGAATGGTGAATGGTGCTGCCCGTCATTTTTTTATTTTGAAAGGAAAACCCTTTAATTTCAATAATGGGATTGACTATCAGGTAATGGGTGATATTATACAGTCAGGGGGTGCGTATTAGGCAAATATACTCCTCAATGTGAAACATTAACACCTTCTATCAGTAATAACCCGCCCGTCACCCGATATTCAGCCCAATTATTAAAATTAAGGCCACGCCCATCTGACTATTAACAAAATTATCAGAAAAACTATAAAACCACATATCTTTAGAACAGGAGGGAATATCAAGAAACTGTATAAGGCTATGTGCACACACAATAAGAGACCAGTCGTTCCATGACCCGACCAGGTCACGGAATGGTCGGTCTCTGAAAAGATCATCCCGGACGGTACTGCAGTACCGGCCTGATGAGCTTTATGGCTGCAGAGTTCTGATGCGGGCGCATCCCCACAGCACACTATGGAGCGAGCGGCACAGTGTGCACTGACAGGGTTTTCTATGAAAAGTAATAAAATCCCCCACTCCAAACCTTGGGTAACATCGGGCACAGGTCCAAGATAGACAATAAATGTATAAAATATTTATTATAAAAAACACAACGCGTTTCAAAGTCGTACAGACTTCTTTCTCAAGTGTCTAATACAAAATACTTTCTAAGATCCATAAAAAGGGGGCACATGCTCAGAACAAGCATAGCACAGGTGGTGTCTAATTATTGAGTAGACCCCCCTATCGGAGGTAGGTTGTAACACAGATAAAAACAATTACAATTAGCATATGAACAAATCACCATCTAAAAAAACACAACAAACATACAGAAAAGAAGAATAAAAATAAAAAATGGCCTCGCAAGGTTTTTGTTCTACGAAGAATAATGTTTGGTCTCTTGGGTATTACTGACTTTAATATTGGATCATCGCATAAAATAGACCAATAGAAGTCATTTTTGATTGTTGGAGCTCTACAATTGTACTCCGTAATAAAGGCATAATTGGATGGATTATTTACTATGGATTTTCTATTTTTGTTTTTATTTTTACTTTTTTCCTGCATATTATTTAGACTATCTCTATGTGTGATTTTTTTTTATTTGTATTGTAAGCTTTTTTTTTACAAATTTTTTCCAGATAACTTTTATTTAGGAATCAGTTTTTTTATATGTTAGCCTGTTGTACATAGTCTTCTTCATTACTACAGTTCTTTCTAACATGTTGGTATTGCCCAAAGGGCATGTTTTTTTAACCATTGTGGTAAATGGCAGCTACTAACGTCTACACTTTTGGGCTATGTTCAGACTACGTAGGAGAACGGCCGTTCCGTGACACCGGCCGGGTCACGGAACGGCCGGTCTCTGGCCGGATCATCTTGGTCGGTACTTAAGTACCGGCCGGATGATCCTTTCGGCCGCAGAGCTCTGATGCGGGCACATCAGCGCACGCCCATATCAGAGCTTCCCATGGCACACAGTGAAGCGAGCGGCCGGAGCCGCTCGCTTCACTGTGTGAACTGACAGGTCTTTCTGTGGCCGGAATTCACTGAATTCCGGCCGCAGAAAACTGACATGTCAGTTGTTTGCAGCGGTGTATAGGATCCCGCCCGTAGCGTGTACGGTGTGTGTACGCTCCAGCCGGGATCCCATAGAACAACAGGCATTGTTCCACCGCGGTAAAAGTATGGCCGTTGTTGCCGATGTAGTGTCAACATAGCCTAGATGTGTTTTTGTAATAATTCTATCCTCTTTCTTCATTAATGTGAGATCCAAAAAGTCTATGGGGGGGATTTATCATGTGATTTATAATGTGAATTGAAACGGGCTCAGTTGCCCCTAGCAACCAATCAGATTCCACTTTTTATTTTTCAAAGAGTCTGTGAGGAATGAAAAGTTTCACTTTTCCACATGTTTGATAAATCTCCCCCTATATTCTCAAAACTGAAATTTTATGTAAATTTAATTCCCCAATTATTGCTGTTTAATTCATCCACAAAAGACAGCGCTTCCTCTTCTGTCCCCGTCCAGATAAAGAATAAATCATCTATAAAACGACAATAGTAAACCATAGATTTAATAAAATGCTGGGACTGTGCGATGACACTCGCCTCAAAACGCCCCATGAAAACCATACAAGGTGAGAGTCTCCTTTTTACTCTCTTGCTATTGCCCTACCTGTTGCGGACATCACACGATGGAGCGCTGTTCACATTTGTATTTCTATGGTTTTCTATGGGTGCTATTCAATGAATAGAGGCCGCAGAAAACTGACATGTCAGTTCTTTGCTGCGCCACTAGGGATCCCGGCCGGAGCGTATGCTATGTGTATACGCTCCAACCGGGATCCCATAGGCAGCAACGGCACCAGGATAGTATTTCCCTCTAGGCACATTTTTAAAAATTATTTTTAATTTTTTTTCTTAACCCACTCCGCCACCGCTGACGTCCTCGCCCGGGGAAAGGGGGGCGGAGAGGTGATGGGTCGGCAGGGGTGCAGCTTCGGGGTCGGGGTGAGCTTCCAGCACAGACAGCCTGTATCACACAGACCGTAAGCTCACAGCTGCAGCCCTGCGGTGCCCGGACTTCTCTACTGCTGAGGTCACATGTGCGCTGCCAAGCATGGGAGAAGTTCGGGCACCGCAGGGCTGCAGCTGTGAGCTTCCGGCCTGTGTGATACAGGCTGCCTGTGCGATGGGGACCTTCCCAGCCTGCCTCTGTCCCTGCTGCCCGGCTGTTCCCCCTGCTCCCTGGCTGTCCCCCCCCCCCCCCACGGCTGCTCCCCCTGTCCCACGGCTGATCCCTCTGCCACTTAGCTGCTCTCCCTGCCCCCAGACCGCTCCCTCTCCCCCATCACCCCCCCCCCCCCTGGCTGCTCTCCCCTGCTTCTCCATCTGCCCACCAGCTGATCCCCCTGCCCCCAATCTGCCTCCCCTGCTTCTCCATCTTCCCCCCTGCCCCCATCTCTTTCCCCTGCCTGTCACCTCAGCTGCCCCCATCTTACTCCACCCATCACATCTTCTCCCCCTGCTGCCACATATCCTCCCCATGCCACGCCATCTTGTCCCCCTGCCATCTCAGCTGTCTCCCCTCCCTTACTTCTCCCCCTGCTCCCCCTATCTTCTCCCCCTGCCACCCCATCTTTTCCCCCTGCCCCCATCTTTTCCCCCTTCCCCCCAGCTGCTCCCCCTGCCCCCAGATGCTCCCCCTGCCACCCCCAGCTGCTGCCTCCCCAGCCCCCCCCCCCCCCCGCTTCTCCCCCAGCCCCTGCAACCCCTAGCTGCTTCCCCTGTCACCCCAGCTTCTCCCCCTCTCCCTGTCACCCCAGCTGCTCCCCCTGTCACCCCAGCTGCTCCCCCTGCCACCCCCAGCTGCCTCCCTTCCCCAGTCACCCCCACCTGCCACTCTGCAGTTGTGGTCAGAGAAGTCTTCATGATGGCTGCACCAGATGAAGAAGAAAGCAAAAAGTCCTCCCTGTGCCACCCCATCTTGTCCCCCTGCCATCTCAGCTGTCTCCCCTCCCTATCTTCTCCCCCTGCCACCCCATCTTCTCCCCCTGCCACCCCAGCTTCCCCCAACTTCTCCCCCTGCCACCCCATTTTCTCCCCTTGCCCCCATCTTCTCCCCCTGCCCCCCAGCTACTCCCCCTGCCACCCCCAGCTCCCCCCCAGCTTCTCCCCCAGCCCCTGCCACCCCTAGCTGCTTCCCCTTTCACCCCAGCTGGATGCTTTGTGGCATATAAGAATACATAGATCTGTGGGGGCTCAGTGTAGGGAAGTGACCCCAGAACATCACTAATAGGGGATAGAACAAAACCATCTCCCCCTATCCCCTATTAGTGATGTTCTGGGGTCACTTCCCTGCACTGAGCCCCCACAGATCTATGTATTCTTATATGCTACAAAGCATCCAGTGTATAGGACCCAACTACAACAGCTGCAGGCACTACAACTCCCAGCATGTACTGATAGTCTGCAGCCTTCAGGATATGCTGGGAATTGTAGTACAGTAGTACAATCCTCTGATAACTGCCACTGTAGACAGATGTATTGCTGGACCTTCAGGGCTGATGGTTGTCACCCACAGATTGCAGCCACCAGGAGACTCTGCACACAGCGATTTATTAAATCCTCTCAGAAACTACAACTCCCAGCATACCCTAAGAACTTTTTAAATGTAGGGGGTTCTGAGAGTTTTAGTTCGACTAAAAATGTTGTTCACAAGGGATTTGTCACAAATACAGATGAATCCAGGAAAGGAGCGGGTCAGCCTGTCGTGTCTCACTGGTTGTATATTGGTGGCCCCAGGTCCCCCAGTCTGACACTGGACAGAACCGGCCCCCAAACTAAAACGTCCCCGGCCTCCTTCCTTCCTCCATCACGTCTGTTTGATGAAAAGAGCGAGCATCAAGCGGAGCGGCACCCAGTACCCAGTACTACTGACAGCCAAGGGGTGCCGCTCAGTAGTACCAGGTACTGGGTGCTGGGGTGATAGCCTGCCAGCTGTGCCAGGGTAAACACCATGCATGTAACCTGCTAGTGCCAAGGGGGGTGCTACAACGCGAGGGCGCCGGGTGTGTGTGGGGGGGGGTAATGTGGCTAGGGCGCCTCAGCATGGAAAGTGCCTTGGGCAGCATTAACAGGGCTGAACGGCACGTATATTTCCGTATAAACCACGGCCGCGGTTTTACGAAAATATACGTTGTGTGAACATAGCCTAAAGATGTGTCATTGGGGTACCCTAAGCTACTTAATGGTAGTAATATCTCATTGTTTGGGTTCACTACAGTGCCTACCTACAGGGAAGTGTAAAAGAAAAAAAAATCTTACCTTTTACTTTTGTTGAATGGAGAATACACATGTTCTCATCCCCTGTGCAATGTATTTTTTCCTTAGTGTAACACCAGCTGGAGTTGGTAGATAGACAGGATCGGCAGACCACGCCATTGGTCTTATTGCTTAGTGTTGGGACTAAAATTGTAAAATAGAAAGAAAATAAGAGGAGTGTTTTTCATTAGACAAAACCATATTGCTTTTAAAGTACGAGCCAATTAAAGGGGTACTCAGGAGACTGGCTTTTTTTTGTTTGTTTTTGATAATACCTTCCTATAATAAGGTTATATTCATTTGTTATTTATTTATTTTTTTCTTGTTTTTATGTGTGAATATACTTCTAGTGTCTGGCAGCTTTTTTTTCCCACATTTACAATTTTTCACTTTGATAAATAACACCATAGTTTTATAGTTTGTTCAAATCTGTAAACCGTCATACCAATTCAGCATTTTTTATTAATTTATATTAGGATTTTTAGATTTTAGGGGGAGATTTATCAAACATGGTGTAAAGTGAAACTGGCTCAGTTGCCCCTAGCAACCAATCAGATTCCACCTTTCATTTTCCAAAGAGTCTGTGAAGAATGAAAGGTGGAATCTGATTGGTTGCTAGGGGCAACTGAGCCAGTTTCACTTCACACCATGTTTGATAAATCTCCCCCATAGTGTTTATTTCACTATTTATTTACCATTTAGGCCGTTTTGCAGCATCTGTCTTTTTTGGATGGCCGTAATTTTGGTGCCTAAATACATCAGTTTCATGCAAGTTACGCCCATTATTTGTATAAAACGGATGCGTTTTGAAGCCAAAATCACAGTCGTCAAAAAAAACAAAAAAAAAACACCACGACACGTCCAAAAGGAGGCATTGTATAGCCTGACAGTGTGTTTTTTATACTGCGGGTTGTTTTATTTATTTTTACACTTTTCAATCATCATTAGTGAAGAGCGAACATGTTCGTAAATGTTCGTATGTTCTTACGAAAATAAAGTTAATTGTTCGTGTTCGATGATCAGGAACAATTTGTTTGATGATCAGAATGGTTACAACGATCATTTTCGAACACATTCAAACTTTTCAGCATTTTTCTCGAGATGTACACAGCTACGCAATTTACGATTTGCACCTGATAGTCTGTATGCATGTGCGTAGACCAAAACATACTCTAGGCTTCTACTGTACGTTCATTATTTGTTTGTGGATGTTCGGCGAACACTAACTGATCATAATTTTTTTTTTTTTTTTTTTAATGTTCATGTTCGGGATCCAAATCCGGAAGTTCGTTTATCACTAATCATTATTCCAGTGCTTCCCAACCTTTTCCACCTCGGGGCACCCCTTGGAAAAAAAAATTACCTCGGGGCACCACTACCAAATAATGTTCTACAAAATACAAAAACCATCATTCAGTGACTCACAGGTGACGTCTTCTTTGATCTGAGCCGTTACTTATCCTTTCCCTCTCTATCCGGTCCAGACCACTGTGATGATTTCTTCCAGCTACGTTTCATGTCTTCAGAACCTGTCAGACAAACTTTTTAGGCTCCGCACATTTCTACCAACTTTCTTCTCTTTCTCCCTCCTATAGGCTCCCATACAGTAGTAACTCTGCTGTTTGGTGTCATGTGCAGTAAAGCGAATAGGAACGTGGGTTGCCTCTATATGTAGCATCCCCTACTGTGCCCCCATATAGTAAGAATGCCCCCTATAGTAAGAATGCCCGCTTATACTGATAATGCCCCCTGATATGCCCCCTTATACTAATAATGCCCCTGATATGCCCCAATTATACTAATAATGCCCCCTGATATGCCCCTATTATACTAATAATGTCCCCTGATATTCCCCCTTATACTAATAATGTCCCCTGATATGCCCCATTATACTAATAATGCCCCCTGATATGCCCCTATTATACTAATAATGTCCCCTGATATTCCCCCTTATACTAATAATGCCCCCTGATATTCCCCCCTATACTAATAATGCCCCCTGATATTCCCCCTTATACTAATAATGCCCCCCTGCTTTACCCCATATACTAATAATGCCACCTGATATGCCCCCATTATACTAATAATGCCCCCTGATATGCCCCCTTATACTAATAATGCCCCCTGATATGCCCCCTTATACTAATAATGCCCTCTGATATGCCCCCATTATACTAATAATGCCCCCTGATATGCCCCTATTTTACTAATAATGTCCCCTGATATTCCCCCTTATACTAATAATGCCCCCTGATATTCCCCCTTATACTAATAATGCCCCCTGATATGCCCCTATTATACTAATAATGCCCCCTGATATTCCCCCTTATACTAATAATGCCCCCTGCTTTACCCCTTATACTAATAATGCCCCCTGATATGCCCCCATTATACTAATAATGCCCCCTGATATGCCCCATTATACTAATAATGCCCCCTGATATTCCCCCTTATACTAATAATGCCCCCTGCTTTACCCCCTTATACTAATTATGCCCCCTGACATGCTCCATTATACTAATAATGCCCCCTGATACACCCCTTATACTAATAATGCTCCCTGCTATGCCCCTAGTAATGTCCCCCATGATATGCCCTCATACTACTGCCCCCCCCCCCCCCCTCCCCGCCTGCTGTGCACTAAACAAACAAACCATCATACTCACCTAATCCGTGCTATGTGGCTGCAGGGAGCAGCTCTCCTTCTCTTCTGGTTCCATCTTGCGAGCCGCGGGGACGGAATCTATGGCAGGCGTGATGAGATCACATCATCAAGCCTTCCGGAGAGGTCACGTTCTGGCGTCCCATAGGCTGCAGGCATGAAGTGCCGGCGGCCTATGGGAGTGAATATAGGAGCAGGACGCTGACAGGTTCTGCTCCTACATTCTGTTCACTTTAATGTTCCGCCCGCTCACAGTGCGAGCGGAACATCAAAGAGATCCGTGCATCCCTAGAAGCTGCGCGGCCGCAGCTTTTAGGGATGCTTAAAGTGACAGTGTCACTATTCCAACCGGGAACCCCTGGTGGGTTCTCCTGCAGTATTATGCAACCTGCATTATAAGGTTGCATTATTCAATCACTTGTATGGTATTGTAATACAGTGTACTGTTTTATTTACATGCTGCTAATACAGAGCGCCTATGGCAGGCTATACTAATAGATGGAACATAGCAGTCACAGATACCCTCAGAAGGTCCCCGGCTGCCATGAGCAAAGGTTGTATACAGACATTAGTGACTTACATGCAGAAACAATAGGAGAACAGTTGTCAGTGATGCAACATGCAGTCACCATCTTGATTTGCCCATTGTGTAGGGTAATGCTTCCACTGGTGTTACAATGCGACGGAGGCATGCATGACCTTGAAAAAATATCAAATGTCTTTCCATCTACAAATAAAAACGAAGAAAAAGATTATTATTATTTTTTTTTATGCTGAAATTCAAACATGGAAAAATATCTTTTAAATCACCTCCTGGGTAGTATATACTGAATACTTATGTTCAGGGTGCTGGTGGTGGTGAATCCTATACTAACTCCCCCAATGGAGCCTTGATGGTGGTTGGCAGAGTGCCCGCTTCCCTGTGCCCACACTGACACCAGAAAATGTTTTTCATCAGAACGGAAGTGGCGTGGGGGCAGGGTCTGTAGCTGAAAAGGAGTCTATAATGGTAGACTGTCCTCAGGGTGGCTGCCAGATCATCGGAACTGGGCGGAACTGGGCGGAAGTTTGGGTTTGCATGGCTAATAACACACATGAGACCGTATGGTACGCAAAACCCCCACTCTGATCCAATGGAGCTCATGGGATTACAGTCTCATGCATGCTCGTAGCCATGGATACCTGCAGAGTGGCATTCACCACTGATCCGGCCCTGATGAGAAGAACACTTAGAATACTCAAATAGATATTCGATCGAATAGTGAAATATTCGAATATTCGATATTCGTACGAATATCCCACGAATATTCGATAAATATTCAATAAGCGTTCAAATCCCCCAGCTTCCGGTTTCACCCTCCAAATGGTCAAATAGATAATTTTCACTAATTGAATACTTGTTCCCATAGACTTTAATGGGATCGAATATTCGATTGAATATTCGAATATTCGCGGGATATTCGTACGAATATCGAATATACGAATATCTCACTATTCGCTCATCACTACTAGTTACCAATTAATGACTGGCTGATCAGTCCTAACACGTCACGTCCAAGGTCCCCAGACCGGCACCAGCGCTGGAGTTGGGGAGGTGAGAGCATGTTTCTTTCATCCTCCCCCTCCCAGCACTCTGCTAAAAATCACCCAAGCTCGGTGTTCTCCTTAAACCCACCTGCAGAACAAAAGACTATATCTAATCACATGACTCACCTGAGGTTGTTTGCATGTGTTCGGCTCCACACTGATAGCCTGAAGAACAAGTCACGCTGGTGCCCAAGCATAAGGAGGATGAAGTAGACATACAGTCACTGCATGTGAGAGCGTAACCTAGCGAGACATCACACAGCACAGACATCAATCACATCTGAGACACAGGTAGAATCCTCATGAGGCTGGAATCACACAGGGCAGGTATTTTTGGTAATTTCCTACTGCAGTTTTTGCACCAAAGCCAGAAGTGGATTCAAATGGGATGGAAAATAGAAATGGGAGGAATTCTCTTTCCTGTTGAATCTACTTCAGTTTTTTGCACATGTGTGATTCCAGCCTTGCACATCAGGAGGTAATAGCTGTCCTACGGAGACTAATGCTCTGCTTACTAGGATTACAAGAGATATTTAACAATAATAATAGTAATTAGAGATGAGCGTATCACTCGGAAATTTGTGAATTTGCGAATATTTACAAATTGCATACAAACAAATTCATTAAAAATAGTGGCAAACTGACATGTTCGTAAATGTTTGCATGTTTGTACGAACATGACGCTAATTGTCTGTGTTCGCCAATACGAACAATTTGTTCGATGATCGTTCGGAATGGTTATAACAATCATTTTCAAACATGCAAACGTTTATCTTGTGAGGTCCGCAACTGCGTAATATTCGCAACTGCCTAATTCTAGCAGCTGCGTAATATTCGCAACTGCCTAAGTATAAGCTCACATGTGCGGTCGCAATTGCGGCCGCCATGTATAGGGGATTTACGAAGCAAATCTGGCAAATTCGCAAATCGCATTGAGGCGAATTAAATGTCGATTTGCTGTGAACCAGAATTCGTCAGATACGCTTCGTTCATCTCTACTACTACTACTAATATTGTTATTATTGTAACTTTTTTTTTAGACTTTACTGTCATATTATTACTATTATTATATTGTTTATTATTATTATTATTATTATTATTATTATTATTATTTAGTTACAATATTTTAAACAAATCTAATAAAAATAAATTAAAGCCAATTCATAAACTATGGTTCATCAGATCACTTACTTGTTGCTATAAGAGCTGAGAGGAGACTCAGGATCCCGGTCAGGGATGTCATGGTTCTGTTTTTGTAGATGGATCCTACTGGGAGATGGAAACCTCGTTGGGGGTTTTATTGGTCTTCATTGGGCGGGAATGTGGGAAGGGTAAGAAATGAAAATCCACCCACTAAGAAACTAAAGTTTTTCCTCCTCCTCCTCCTCCTTTTAAGAAATCTTGAGTCAATCTTTGTTATATTGGATAACATAGAGATTTTGAGGAGTTGAAGGATATAAAGTTCCGGTGGTAATAAAAATAATGACTGAATCTTGTGTAACGTCCTGCTGTTCGATGGAGTTTACAAAATGATAAAAAAAGAAAATTTGTGTTTTGGATGAAAAATGACAGAAATACAAAGGTTTCTTTAATGATCAGAAACGTTAATGAAACACCCACATAACAACAAGCACATACACTATAAAGTCCGAGCTGTAATAAATGAATGGAGTCTTCTTGTATTATACGTCCTAACTGTATCACTTTCCTCATTCCTAGTGTGAACTAAGTCAACATCTGTACTGTAATTCCTGGAAAGGCTGCTTGTTTTTAACCAATGCTTAACCTACTGCTTATTAATCACCTTTTAGATTCTTACATTCTTAAAGGGGTTACTCTGGAGATTTGCTTTGATAAAGTTAGATTACTTTGTAAAAAAAAAAAACTTTACTGTAATCCCCCCCTCCATTTGCAATCATACTTATCATGGCCCCTCTGCTGCCCCCATTGTTTGTGTCGGGAACTGCAGGGCTATAAAAAAAAAAAAAACAACAACTCCCCCACCCCCATCGATATAAACCTCTTAGATGTCTTTATGACATGTCAGAAGTTTGTTTAAATGATTGGTGCCCGAAAGTTGTGGGGTGTTTTGTGTCATTATGTGAGTATTGTGCCATCATCACCAGCAGCCATGATACTTTCATAACTTTTCTTAACGTACAGATCCTAAAATGGAACCAACCTACACTGTTTTCAATAACTAAACACTATAAGTATTTTCCTGTTCATATCTCTTTGGTGATGGATGAGAGAAACCCAGTGATGTCCGTAAATGCAAGGGCAAATTCGAGAGCTCTTATCTTTGTCAGTCCTTATGCCTAGTGAGTGTCCTTCTTGTTCGGTTGGTGTCTTATCTTGGTCTTACACCTATCAATTCCTTGAGATTGTAGGAAAAAATTGCAACCTGAACTTATTAAACATGGAATTCACAGACAGACTTACATAAACAATGTAACATAGATTAAAGATCAGACGGCACTCACCAAATCCATAAGTGGTCATTTATTGTGGGTACAATTACCGATCAGGAGACCAAGGAGACATGTAACATGCAGAGGAGTTCCACAGTAACACTACTGTATGTTACATCTCTCCTTGGTCTCATAATCGGTCATTGTACCTACAATAAACAACCACTTATGGATTTGGTGAGTGCCGTCTAATCTTTAATCTATGCTACATGGTTTATATAAGTCTGTCTATGAATTCCATGTTTCATAAATTCGGGTTGCAATTTTTCCCTACAATCCCAAGGAATTGGTTGGTGTGTGCAGAAATGGTCGACCAGCCATTTCTATTTGGACATACATACAGCTCAGAAAAGACAAGGCTATATGGGAGTGTGGGAGAATCGGAATTAATAATTGTTACATTTTCAAGAACATCTTGAAAATCTTTACAATTCTAGAGGATCTATGCTAAAATTATCACTGCCGAGACCTGCCACCATTTTTTTTTTCTTTTGGCCATTTGTTTTTAAACCTAACCTTCTAAAAGTGATACATTTTTAAAAAATTTCTATCAATGTAGCTGTAAGATTATATGTTTTTGTGGGAGAAGTTATATTTGCTCATGTGATCATGCTGCTGTACAGCAATACAGCTGTACAGCAGTGTGCTATACCTGTCAATTTCATTCTCAGCTTGGTCTAACAGGCTTCCATACAGACCTGGAGGCTACAATTTAGCATCTTGCTGCCATTGCATCAATCATTACATCATGATGTTCCCCGGTCCTGCTAAAGTCCTGGCAGTTGTGGTGGGAGCCTCGCCGTGTAGCAAAGCCATTCCTGATGCAGAACAGCTCGGCTTCTCACCCCAAAGAACTCCAGTGCGATAAATCTATACCATGTATGAGCATTACCATCCTTCCTGTTGTGCCACATATGTGGATATCTAGTATGTAGGTTTAGGCCCCCAAGAAGTGGGCCTGAGTGAATTAAGAGATTTTTCTCCACCCATTTCCGAAACACCGAGGGACCATGTAAGAGTAAGGGTCGGTCAAGCCGTTGCCTTCATCTAGCATTTGCCTCATTTTTTTATTTCTGTACTTTTCAATATAGACTGAGCGTTATCAAAGATATGGGTAACAGGTTAAGCACTACTGTACAGTATGTGCAACCCAAACCTATCAAGACTCTGTTATCTAACAGTCTGATTGTAGCCATGCAAAGGGTGTAATAAGGAATCTAGAACTTCACAACATGTCAAAGCCGTTCACGACCATTAACAATTGGGTTATCTATCGTTCTCCCCATTACTGTACTGTACAAAGAGAAATGTTTGTATTAGCTAGGTGGACTTAGTGGGACAATTTTATGTTCTGAAATCATGTAATCTCTTCATATTGTTCTCCACCTTGGTTTTAGAGTTACTCACAAGCAGCCGCACCTGTCTTGCCCCTTATCATACTTACCAATGTGAAAGTGACTCTTTGGGCACCTTGACACCACAGATTTCCATCTCACCACATGCTGAGATATGCGCCTGTGTACATGAGATATTTTCAGCATTTGTCGAGGCAGTAGTTGTCAAGTTTGGTGTATCACCTGGAACTCGGCTTGTATCCATTCCCTTGTATCTATACACAGCAGGACAATTGTTTGGGAGCCAAGAGAAGCCGTTTCGTTAAAGGGTAATGTAGTAATTGAGCAATTATTTAATCCATTATAATCATTCTCAGCATGTATTACGTATACAGTGTATACAGTTGTGCTCAAAGGTTCACATACCCTGGCAGAATTTTTGCTTTTTTGTCCTTTTTTCAGAGAATATGAATAATATCACAAGGTTAGTGGTTGGGTGAAGCCATTTCTTGTGCCCACATCAGAGCTCCGCGGCCGGAAAGATCACCCGGCCGGTACTTAAGTACCGGCCGGGATGATCCGGGCTGAGACCGGCCGTTCTGTGACCCCGCCGGGGTCACGGAATGGCCGGATGTTCACAGCGTGTGAACATAGCCTCAAAATGACAACCAAAAACATCCAAATGACCCTGATCAAAAGTTTACAAACCCCCTTTCTTAATACTGTGTATACTGCCCCCTTTAAAATCAATGACAGATTGAAGTCTTGTGGTAGTTGTGGATGAGGCTCTTTATTTTCTCATATAGTAAAGCTGCCCATTCTTCTTGGCAAAAAGTCTCCAGCTCCTGTAAATTCCTGGGCTGTCCTGCATGAACTGAGCGCTTGAGATCTCCTTAATGATATTAAGGTCAGGAGACTGAGATGGCCACTCCAGAACCTTCACTTTGTTCTGCTGCAACCAATAAAAGGTCGACTTGGCCTTGTGTTTTAGATCAGTGTCATGTTGGCACGTCCAAGTACGTCCCATGCGGCTTCCAGGCTGATGATTGCAAATTTGCCTCCAGTATTTGCTGATAACCTGCTGCATTCATCTTTCCTTCAGTGATCACATCAGTGATCCACCCCCAATGCTTTACAATAGGAATGGCGTTCCTTTCATCATATGCCTCTTTGACACCTCTCCAAATGTAACATAAATGGTTGTGGCCAAAAAGTTCGATTTCGGTCTCATCACTCCAAATGACCTTGTTCCAGCATTTTTGAGGCTTGTCTTTTTGCTGTTTGGCGTATTACAGGCAAGATACTTTGTGGAAGTTGCACAGTAATGGCTTTCTTCTGGCGACTGGACCATGCAGCCCATTTTTCTTTAATTGCCTCCTCCATCTTGAAACAGCCCCACTGCTATTTTTAGAGAGTCCTGTATTGCATCTGATGTTATTTGTGGGTTTTTCTTTGCATCCCGAATTTTCCTGGCAGTTGTGTCTAAACTTTTTGTTGGTCTATCTGACTGCGGTTTGGTTTTTCCATTTGTTAATCACAGTTTGAACACTGCTGACTGGCATTATCAATTCCTTGGATATCAGAACAAAGTGAAGGTTCTGGAGTGGCCATTTGAGTCTCCTGACCCCAATATCATTGAGCCACTATGGGGAAATCTCAACTACACAGTTCATGCAGGACAGCCCAGGAATTTACAGGAACTGGAGGCTTTTTGCCAAGAAGAATAGGCAGCTTTACCATGTGAGAGGGGAGCCTCATCCACAATTACAACAAAAGACTTCAAGCTGTCATTCATGTTAGAGGGGGCAAATGGTATTAAGATCTGGGGTATGTACATTTTTGATCATGGTCATTTGGATGTTTTTGGTTGTCATGATTATGATTTAAAAAAGAGAAAACACAATTGCTTCACCCGACTACTCACCATGTGTGAGAAAAAAGTTTTTGCTTTATTATTATTATTATTATTATTATTATTATTATTATTATTATCTGGGGAAAAAAACAACAACAAGAAAGCAAAAATTCTGTAAACTTTTGAGCACAAACGTATGTTCAGGGGATATGCAATTAAAAAAAGGACACACACTTACCTTCCACACTCCTATTAAAGAAATCTAGTCACTGCTGTGTTGGGTTCAAGAAGGTGACCTCACAGGCCTGTTAATCCAGTCTGCAGATTCAGTGGTGTTTGGCCTTAGACACTGGTTGACTAAGCAGGCCTGTGGCATCACCTGCCATTTATAATACTGAGGTTGTCTTTTGTGGTCTTTTGGCTCCATCAAGCATTGGGTTCCAGCTAGAATGGAATCCATATTGGATTGATGTGATGCAAAATCAGTGAAAAAAAAAACAATCCTGCGTTTACTGTGTCTAATAGTAATGATAGCAGGGGGCAGGAAAGAAAGCTAAGGGGGTGAGTACACAAATGGACCAATCAGGAAGATGCATGATGGGAAATATAGTTACCTATCTTAGATATAGATCTCTTTTTAGAAAAACTTGTAACTCAGGAATGGTAGCAGCTAGAAAGGCAGGAGACACCTCAAAATACTCAGGGGGACTTGGTGAGTAAGACCAGATAGCATTTCATTTTTTTGCTCTTAGGTGGATAACCCCTTTAACTCCTTGCATCTGGAAATATTGGTTGTCGTTCCAGGGCAGCAAGGAAAACATGGATACAGCCTATGGCATCCAACTTCCCCCAAGGAGTAAAATACTGAGTGTTCGGGTGCAGAGAAGTTTCAAGAAGTTTGTGTAATAATATTTGACCCCCTCATAAAATAATATAGATTATCTAGTCCAGACATAGAAAGTAGGGATGGTCCAAACAGAGTTCGGTTCGGGTGTGTACAAACCCGAACCCTCAGTAATGATTCCCGCTGTCTGCCCGCTCCGTGGAGCGGGCGGATCCAGCGGGAGGACCGCCTGGAAAACTGGGATACAGCCATAGCCATAGGCTGTATCCCAGTTTTGAGCGTGTTACTCCCGCTGGATCCGCCCACTCCACGGAGCGGGCAGACAGCGGGAATCTGCTGCCGAGCGTTCGGGTTCTGCTGCAGGTTCGGACCATCCCTAATGGAAAGCACCAAACTAACACTTGGCAGCTGGCAGGATGTGAGCATGACATTACCACACTGGACAATGATGAGGTGCGTTTACGGAAAGCTTCATATTGGCAACATTTTCAAAAAGCAAACAATCAAAACAGTGGAATGTTAGCAGGATTCCCCTTTAATAGAGTTACTGTCATTTAAAGGAGATATCCCATTTAAAAGTCTTTAGGCTTTTAGTACACTCTTGCTTTACATGGATCAATGTATTTATTTATTAACCCCTTCATGACCGAGGTCATTGATGCACGGATGTCCGTGTCAAATTAACGCAATGTTCCTCCCCGCCTTCTAAGAGCCATAGAGCTTTTATTTTTTCACCTACAGGGCTGGTTGGGGTGTCATTTCTTTGTACTCTACTTTTTATTATTGGTGCAAAAGGAAGATCAGGATCACTTTTTAATAATTTTTTTTCCTGATGTATATATTTTTTTTTTTTAAAAATCAGCAATCCTGGTATCCCCCCCCCCCCCCCCCCCCTTTTTTTTTTTTTTTTTTTTTTTTTTTTTTATTTTAGAATCGGCACAGAGGTATTTTAAACTCCTATTGGCAGGGGTTTATAACGTTTTTTTAATACGTTTAAAAACTTATTAAACGTATTAAATTACACTTTTTTGTTTACACTTATATTTTACTGTTCAAGATGCAATCCTTAAACATGCATATCATAGCATAGATCACTGTCGTGATTAATACAAAAATATACGCTGACTGGTCTCTAAAGAGGGATCTTTTGTGGCGCCTTAGAAAACTGATATGTCAGTGCACACTATGGAGTGAGCGGCTCCAGCTGCTCGCTCCATAGTGTGCAGTGGGGAGTTCTGATAGGAGCGAGCACGGATGCGCCTGCATAAGAACTCTGCAGCCCTGATTTTTTCAGAGACCGTCCGGGTCCCGGTTCAGTGTGTGAACAAAGCCTTATGACACCTTTGAGCCCATTCATGACATTATGGCTATCAGAGCGGCTTTTATTGGTGCAGCCTAAGAGAACATCTTAAGTGTAATTATGTATATATTCAGTATGGTTTGACCTGAAGTTGTTGACAATGTATGACCACCCTTCCCTAGAAATATATATTTTTTCTACATTAACAGCGGCTGATTAGGCAATCTCAAAGCACATAACATTAGTCCTTACTCTTAGGACCTTTATGAAATACTAAAATTATACCAAGGAAAGTATGTAGTATTTGTTACATACCCTGTGTGCTATGTCAGCATAGTAAATCACTGTGGTCTTTATACATAGCACCACCCCCAGTAGCTTTTTACCTTCTGATGATGTGTCCTGTTTTCTTCACCTTTTATTCTGTAATCTGATTGTACCTTATTGACATAGCATACATTGTACCATATTGACATAGCATACTTATAGCTTTCCTCATGTTCTCTTTGTTATATTGCTAGCATTGTCTAAATGTTCTCAGTGTGAGAACCTTCACGTATGTTCAGAGCGGCTGCAAGAATAAACACAGAATAAGAACAATGGTGGAGTCTAGAGTTTGTTCCCATGCACATAGGATTGGGAACTGGGAACAGAGACCAAGATTCTTCAAAACTGTGTCTGCTATATAGGAGCCAATCACAGCTCTGCTTTCCCATCTCAAAACAAGCTGTGATTGGTTGGTATTAGAGTTGAACGAGTACTAAAATGCTTGAATGATCGTTTCTCGAGTATTTTTCAATGCTCAGGTAACAAACCCCATTTAAGTCAATGGGAGACTCGAGCCTTTTTTCAGGAGCCTTCTGCTCGCAGAGGGGAGGGTGTCTGGAGCACCTGAAAACCTCAGAAAGTGATGGAAACACCATGGAAATGGAACTGGCACAGCATGGGGAGCATGCATGGAGGCATTAAAGACTCCCACGTGACTGTATTACGCCATGTTTACAGACTGACAATAATGAGTAACCACCCCATTAAAAATCCAATTTAGAGTGGGGAAAATGTTAGAAAACACTCTTTCCTGTACTTTTACTTGTAGAGAAACAATAAATAAATAAATAAATAAATACTCCTCCAACACCCCTTAAAAGCTGGCCCATCTCTCACCTTCGTTCTGTCATCTCTGACAACCATAGATGCCGCAGGTGAGAGATAAGTGACAGTACAGTAGTCTCTAGGACCTGGAATGTCAATGAGGACACTTTCAATCCTTTAACAAGCATCTATGAGAGAGCAAGTCAAAGGATGAAACTAAAATTGAATTTGAAAGTGAAATTTAAATTTTTGTTTTATTTAGGTTCTGTTACCATCAAGCTTATGGGCTAAAGCCTGCAGCATTGTAGAACGCTGCAGTACACTACACTACAGTGTACCACTCTAAGGCTGCTTCAGGGTTGTAAAACTCAAATACACAGTGGGCCATAATTGAAAAAGTGGACAATGTCACGGGCCAACCTTCATATTTATTGGTGTGCATGTGGTGTTCTTGGTACTGTAAGAGCAGTGTGCAGCCCTCCTATTAGTCTCCCAAATAGCAGCAAGCCCTCCCAGTAGAGCCACACATAGTAGCCAGATCCCCCAAAAGTGTCCCTTATAGAAGACAACCCCCTAATACCTCATATAGTAGTCATCTCCCCAATAGTGCACCATATACTAGTAGGCTTTAATAGTGCACCATATAGTAGTTAGCCCCAATAGTGTCCCATATACTGTAGTAGTCCTGCCCCAATAGTGCACCATATAGTATTTAGCCCCATTGGTGCGCCATATAGTATTTAGCCCCAATAGTGCACCATATAGTAGTTAGCCCCAATAGTGTCCCATATAGTAGTCCTGCCCCAATAGTGCACCATACAGTATTTAGCCCCATTGGTGCGCCATATAGTATTTAGCCCCAGTAGTGCACCATATAGTAGTTAGCCCCAATAGTGTCCCATATACTGTAGTAGTCCTGCCCCAATAGTGCACCATATAGTAGTTAGCCCCAATAGTGTCCCATATAGTAGTCCTGCCCCAATAGTGCACCATATAGTATTTAGCCCCATTGGTGCGCCATATAGTATTTAGCCCCAGTAGTGCACCATATAGTAGTTAGCCCCAATAGTGTCCCATATAGTAGTCCTGCCCCAATAGTGCACCATATAGTAGTTAGCCCCAATAGTGTCCCATATAGTAGTCCTGCCCCAATAGTGCACCATATAGTATTTAGCCCCATTGGTGCGCCATATAGTATTTAGCCCCAGTAGTGCACCATATAGTAGTTAGCCCCAATAGTGTCCCATATACTGTAGTAGTCCTGCCCCAATAGTGCACCATATAGTAGTTAGCCCCAATAGTGTCCCATATAGTAGTCCTGCCCCAATAGTGCACCATATAGTATTTAGCCCCATTGGTGCGCCATATAGTATTTAGCCCCAATAGTGCACCATATAGTAGTTAGCCCCAATAGTGTCCCATATAGTAGTCCTGCCCCAATAGTGCACCATATAGTAGTTAGCCCCAATAGTGTCCCATATAGTAGTCCTGCCCCAATAGTGCACCATATAGTATTTAGCCCCATTGGTGCGCCATATAGTATTTAGCCCCAGTAGTGCACCATATAGTAGTTAGCCCCAATAGTGTCCCATATAGTAGTCCTGCCCCAATAGTGCACCATATAGTAGTTAGCCCCAATAGTGTCCCATATAGTGGTCATCCCCCAATAGTGTCCCAGATTTGGCTCATGGGACAGAGCTTGACATGCCTGGCTTAGATGTTATAATACTGGTATACTATACTATATGTCTGATGCTTGGACTGCTTGACTTAATACTGGTATACTACACTTTTTGTCAGATACTTTTTTTTCCACACAGGGATAATACTAGTCCTACTACTCACACTGTATAATACTGGTATACTATACTGTATGTCATATGTCCTTTTTTTACCCACACAGGGATAACACTAGTTCTTGGAAGGGGCTGTCATAGCAGTAATTGCTGCATCAGGTGACTTTGGTCAAGACAGAGGGGCTAACCTTCTGACACCAGTTGATTTGAGAATTTTTTTTTGTTGTTCCCCTTTAATTAGGAAGTAATTGTTGTGAGCCCCCGGATGATGATGTGTCAGTGGGACTGCTGGTCACTTGCTAGGTGGAAGCGTGACTCCACTACTGTGGTGGATGGCCGATATACAGCCGGACCTTAGGGTTTTGTCACGTGATGCCAGTGCCAGGTGGGCACACAGGTATGATGGCACGCCTGTTTTAGAGTGTAAGGTGGGTTGTACCCTTTTCCCCTGTGGTCGGTGTCTTGTCGGGTGCTGCAGGGTCCCTTGGGATAGAGTGTTTACAGGTGGCCAGAGCAGTGTAATGACACTCTCGGATGGTAGTAGGACCCGCCACCCACAGAAGGACGAAGTGTCCCAAGGTTGCGGTGTAAGAGCTGCCCAGGTGGTGATGAATGACCCCGTTGATAACGTTCACTTGGTTTGCTACTTGTCAATATGCAGCAGGGAATACAACAAATCTTGAGAAACACTTGATAAAGTTTCAAAAAATACACAAACATAGAACCCTCAGATCTGTGTGATAAGTGCTAAGTAGGATGTAGTGGATTTGATTAGGTTGAACTGAGGTAGCGTAGTAAAGAGGAGGGTGCCGTGAGAGTCTCAACTCAAGTAGTAATGTGCTCTGCCGGGATGTTGGAGTGTAGAGAAGAATACTTGTAGAAGAAGAAGAAGAAACAACAACAACCTGTGCCCATGTATTGACCTTTTCCTATAGTCTTCACACCACCTTATGCACACTAGCTTTGGCGGAACCGTACTAATGGGTGACACAGTCCCCAGACCCCGTTACCTGGAATGAGCAAAATGGTCAGAATTTTCTGGTTACACCCGCGCTGCAAGATGGAGTTCATAGACTTTCAGTAACTTTGCTCCACCCGGATCAGTTCTTAGCTCTTTGGCTCTTTTGCGGATGTAGTACTCCACAGCGTGGGTTGAAGTGATTTATTGGCTAGTCCTTTCCTGAAGGGTTTAGCACTGCATTATGCAGGGTTTGGGTACTTAAAGAAAGAAGTTTGTAAAAGGTAACTGTCCTGCATCTTACCCATGCGGGGTACTGACTAAAACTGTGACTTGTTAGGGGGGGGACCTGGCAGAAGGCCAGGGCCCAGGCAAATCCACTGTGGAGAGCTATCTGAGCTGCATCCTTTTTCCACAGAATCTCAACTAAGACGCTTCCTCATCCAAGGGACTAACTTCCTAAGGCTAGGTTCACACTGCGTTTTCAGCATCCGTTTAACGCATCCGTTTTTTGCAAAAAACGCATGAAAAACGGATTGCAAAAAACGGATTCATTTGTGTGCATCCGTTTTTCCATTGACTTCCATTATAAAAAAAAACGGATCCGTTTTTTTTGGCGGACCAAAACGGACCAAAAAACGTTGCTGACCCTATTTTCCTGGACGTTAAAAAAAACGGATCCGTTAAACGGATGCTGAAAACGCAGTGTGAACCTAGCTTAACCAGCATGTGAGACGTGCTGTGGTTGGGTGGAAAGAGTAGATAGAAGAGCAAAACCAATAAAAGAACAATAGAAGAGCAGAAACTAAAGATATGATAGTATAGAAGAAAAAAGGGATCCTACTGGTTCACAGAATCTGGTATACACACAAACACAATAACCCTTTGAGACACTTCAGCTGTGCAGCCTCCACACTTCAGTTATACAATACAGCGACATCTTGTGGTCATCTTTTGTAAGGGTGCGTTCACACCTACAGGATCTGCAGCAGATCTGCAGCAGATTCGATGCTGTTTTCAGTTATTTAAATGAAATCTGCTGCAGAAAATCAGCTGCAGATCCTGTAGGTGTGAACGCACCATAACACTTTAGCTGTAATAAAACCACAATTACAGACTTTTATGAAGGGTGTGGATAATAGTAACACCCCTAGTGGGCCACCACATAATCATTGAAGAAAAGCAAATCTACTAATATTCCTTTTAATTCTTCTATTTGGGTTTATTAGTACAGTAAAGGAGCAGAGACTCCTATGAAAATCAAGAGTTCCTGTACGTTAAGTTGGGAGGCATATTCTGCCTCTTGTTGAAACTAAAAGGCCAAAACTGGGCTGACAGATCCACTAACATATAACCAGCACACATAATATGATATACTTTGCCTTCACGTTACCAGGCTGCCAATGCAGTCACATTAATTCACATAATATACAGGCCAATAGAAAGTAAATTACATCAGATTGTAGACGAAGGGTAAATAGAGCAAAGGTCTGTCCTATATCCTATACTGGTCGGTACTGGGAACACTTATCTTAGCTTCATGTTGACTTAAAGAGAAATTACGGATATGTCTATATATAGTGGAGATAAACATCTTAGTACAGCATTAAGGACAAACTGTACTGTGAGGTAATATACAGTGTGACTATGAAACATAAAATATAAATGTATTAGAAATATAGGAGATGCATGCTTGATAAAGGCGGCGGAGGCTGCAGGAAGGTCACATCAGACTCACCTTGCTGTGTTGCACTGTTTATCGCTGCTTTGGATATGAAATAAATGACAACGTTTGAATTCTAAGCTGTGCTGTGTGGAATTCCTTGCTATATTCAATGGGCTCCTGGTCAAAGCCGTCCCTGCTGGCACTCGGATCCACTACTGGTATAGTGCTACCTATATACTGTGATAGATAGATAAATAGATAGATAGATACACTCACCGACCACTTTATTAGGTACACCTGTCCAACTGCACGTTACCACTTAATTTCTAATCAGCCAATCACATGGCGGCAACTCAGTGCATTTAGGCATGTAGACATGGTCAAGACAATCTCCTGCAGTTCAAGCCGAGCATCAGTATGGGGAAGAAAGGTGATTTAAGGCCTTTGAACGTGGCATGGTTGTTGGTGCCAGAAGGGCTGGTCTGAGTATTTCAGAAACTGCTGATCTACTGGGATTTTCACGCACAACCATCTCTAGGGTTTACAGAGAATGGTCCGAAAAAGAAAAAACATCCAGTGAGCGGCAGTTCTGTGGGCGGAAATGCCTTGTTGATGCCAGAGGTCAGAGGAGAATGGGCAGACTGGTTCAAGCTGATAGAAAGGCAACAGTGACTCAAATAGCCAACCGTTACAACCAAGGTAGGCAGAAGAGCATCTCTGAACGCACAGTACACAGTATGGGCTACAGCAGCAGAAGACCACACCGGGTGCCACTCCGCTCAGCTAAGAACAGGAAACTGAGGCTACAATTTGCACAAGCTCATCGAAATTGGACAGTAGAAGTTTGGAAAAACGTTGCCTGGTCTGATGAGTCTCGATTTCTGCTGTGACATTCGGATGGTAGGGTCAGAATTTGGCGTCAACAACATGAAAGCATGGATCCATCCTGCCTTGTATCAACGGTTCAGGCTGGTGGTGGTGGTGCCATGGTGTGGGGAATATTTTCTTGGCACTCTTTGGGCCCCTTGGTACCAATTGAGCATCGTTGCAACGCCACAGCCTACCTGAGTATTGTTGCTGACCATGTCCATCCCTTTATGACCACAATGTACCCAACATCTGATGGCTACCTTCAGCAGGATAATGCGCCATGTCATAAAGCTAGAATCATCTCAGACTGGTTTCTTGAACATGACAATGAGTTCACTGTACTCCAATGGCCTCCACAGTCACCAGATCTCAATCCAATAGAGCATCTTTGGGATGTGGTGGAACGGGAGATTGGCATCATGGATGTGCAGCCGACAAATCTGCGGCAACTGTGTGATGCCATCATGTCAATATGGACCAAAATCTCTGAGGAAGCTTCCAGCACCTTGTTGTATCTATGCCACCAAGAATTGAGGCAGTTTTGAAGGCAAAAGGGGGTCCAACCCATTACTAGTATGGTGTACCTAATAAAGTGGCCGGTCAGTGTAGATAGATAGATAGATAGAACATAGACAGATAGATAGATAGATAGATAGAACATAGATAGATAGATAGATAGATAGATAGATAGATAGAACATAGATAGATAGATAGATAGATAGATAGATAGATAGATAGATAGGAGATAGATAGATAGATAGATAGATAGATAGATAGATAGATAGATAGATAGAACATAGATAGATAGATAGATAATAGATAGATAGATAGATAGATAGATAGATAGATAGATATCAAAAAAATAATAATATAGAGCAGCACTCCGGTAACAGCGTGTGGTGCCAGCGGGTAATCACGACCAAGGATCTAGATAGCTAATTCAATAATATATGTCCCGCAGCACACAAAATTCGGTGAAAAAACTAGTGAAATTTATTCCATCAGTGAAGTAACATAACACAGCATAAGAAGTGACGCGACGTTTCGATGATCTCCATCACCATTTTCAAGCGTGCAAAGCAGTGAACAGAGCAAGTATTTATACAGGTGTATTAATTAGTGACTACAAATCATTGGTCAAACAAAATAGGCAAATTATCCAGCATGTGTGGTGGTTCATACAAGTGAGCAAAGTCCTAGTGCAGTATGATCGCATCTCTGCGAAAAAAGTCCCACAGGTGTAAAGTGTCCATAAAAAGAGGCTTGAAATATCCGACAGAGACCTCTTGGTATAATTATTCAAAAAAGTAAACATGCTATATCCTGCTTAATATAGATCCGGACTCCCGAACTCCCTCTCTCAGACACGGGTTACGTATACACACACGTGATCCAAGAGCTGGTCACGTGGGAAAGGAATTCCATTCATAATATACCGCCGTAGTACAGACTGCAGGAGGATCAGCTAGACACATCGGCAAATTAACTGTACCGGCTCCGGGGAAGTTCAAGCATCACCATCTTGGATCCTCGCCATCACTATTACTGTATATCACTCAGCCGTCGCACTCAACAAGTACAGCGGTGTGTGCACCGCACAGAACACCCCTTCAACGCCGGATGGCCCCTCCAGGCCGTGTTCACACAGAATAACTGGTGCGATAAAAGTAGTACTCATGGTCATGGTCCATACTGGCTGAAAAAACGAAAGTTGTTGCCGTGTCAGTGAAGTGAGGTGAGTTCAGTTGTCCATATGATCTGCAAAAAATGAATAGAGAAAACAAACATAAGTCAATGGTTATACAATAGGTATAAATACTTGATTTCACAAATCTTCACCCACATGGAGGGTTCCAGGGAGAGGGAAGAGGGCAAACTGCTATCTGTACCACTGTGCCACTGCTGACCTTATATTCAACATTAAGGCCAGTGGGGGCTAGAGTACCCAATTCATAAATCTACTGCAATTCTTTACGTTTGAGCAATGTTCACACGGCCTGGAGGGGCCATCCGGCGTTGAAGGGGTGTTCTGTGCGGTGCACACCGCTGTACTCGTTGAGTGCGACGGCTGAGTGATACACAGTGACCCTCGATTCACACGTTGTAAGAGTGCGGCTGTATTTGCGGCTGTAATTGTGCAGCGGTATTTTTGGTGGTTCGTGTGTATGCTGGGAAGTATAGGATATGCGGCTGCACAGTGCACACTATGTATGAATCTACGGCCCTATCGTAAACGGACCCGTAAAAAATGAACAAGACCATTATTTGCGGCTGGACATGCGGCCGAGGATTGACAGGCGGTCCGTACGGAGTACTTCAAAAATAGCCGGCAATGATGCCGAATGCCGATGCCTCTAATAGTTACTATATTAAATTAATCAAAGACATTTTATTTGTAATCAAGACACTTTCGTTGATCAATAATTTATTTCTAACGAATCCATCATTTTGCAATTAAATATACTGTTAAAAAAAATAGATATATAAATAAATGTATATTTATCTATATATTTATTTTTTGACAGTATATTTAATTGCACAATGATGGATTCGTTAGAATTAAATTATTGACAAACGAAACTGAATTTATTTCCAAGAAAATGTGTTTTATTCATTAAATATTAATTAGTACAGGAAGCTCTATAAGCCGGTAATTCATATGCCGGCAATAGAGCATTCTGTACTAATCATCACTTTACTTTAATGAAAACATCAAATGTTTCTTCTAATTATGTTATGACAATAACATTATTAGAAGAAACATTTAGAATTATATGTGCGCTCAGCTGATTGGCTGTTCGGCTGAGCGCACATATAATGAGCCGGTCCGCAGTACAGTGACTTCATTGTGCTGCGGACCAGCGAAGAGGACACATCGGGGTGAGTATAGAGCTCTCCCCACCCCCTCCCCGGCACTGCACCCCTCCCAGCAAGGAAGGGGGGGTCAGTTAACCCCTTCCTTGCTGGGATGGGTGCAGTCTGACCCCCAGGGGGTTAAGGGGGATGCAATACATCCTCCCTTAACCCCTTGGGGGCCAGACTGTAAGCAGGGATCTGTAAAGATGCTGCATACTGTAAGGTGCACAACACCGCTCACAATGATGGGTGTTGTGCTCCTGTTTGTGTGTTTTTTGTGTGTTTCTCCCTTTTTGTTTTTCAGATATCGGTATCCTGTGGATTACGTCGGATTCCGTGGACTACGTCGATGACCAGCGGTTGTTCTTTGAATTTTTTAAATAAAATGGTCAATGAGGGGTGTGGGGGTGTTTTTATTTGAATAAAAAAATTTGTAAACTTGTGTCTTGTCTTTATTTCTTTACTTTTTAGACTTAGTAGTGGAAGCCGTCTAATAGACGGAATCCATTACTAAGTTGGGGCCTAGTGTTAGCCGGTATAAAATGGCTAACACTAACCCCCTATTATTACCCCAGTACCCAATGCCACCAGGGGTACTGGGAAGAGCCGGGTGCCAGTGGTCCCGGAGCGTCAAAATTGGCGCTCCTGGACCGGGCGGCAGCAGGCTGGTAATATTTAGGCTGGGGAGGGCCTAAACCAATGGCTCTTCCCACCCTGGTGTTACCAGGCTGCTGTCGTTTGGTTTTTAACCCGGCTGGTTATAAAAATAGGGGGGACCCTATGCGTTTTTTTTTTATTATTTATTTATTTAAAAAAAAATTCGCATAGGGTCCCCCCTATTTTTATAACCAGCCGGGTTAAAAACCAAACGACAGCAGCCTGGTAACACCAGGGTGGGAAGAGCCATTGGTTTAGGCCCTCCCCAGCCTAAATCTTACCAGCCTGCTGCCGCCCGGTCCAGGAGCGCCAATATTGACGCTCCGGGACCACTGGCACCCGGCTCTTCCCAGTACCCCTGGTGGCATTGGGTACTGGGGTAATAATAGGGGGTTAGTGTTAGCCATTTTATACCGGCTAACACTAGGCCCCGACTTAGTAATGGATTCCGTCTATTAGACGGCTTCCACTACTAAGTCTAAAAAGTAAAGAAATAAAGACAAGACACAAGTTTACAAATTTTTTTATTCAAATAAAAACACCCCCACACCCCTCATTGACCATTTTATTTAAAAAATTCAAAGAACAACCGCTGGTCATCGACGTAGTCCACGGAATCCGACGTAATCCACAGGATACCGATATCTGAAAAACAAAAAGGGAGAAACACACAAAAAACACACAAACAGGAGCACAACACCCATCATTGTGAGCGGTGTTGTGCACCTTACAGTATGCAGCATCTTTACAGATCCCTGCTTACAGTCTGGCCCCCAAGGGGTTAAGGGAGGATGTATTGCATCCCCCTTAACCCCCTGGGGGCCAGACTGATGTCAGACTGCACCCATCCCAGCAAGGAAGGGGTTAACTGACCCCCCCTTCCTTGCTGGGAGGGGTGCAGTGCCGGGGAGGGGGTGGGGAGAGCTCTATACTCACCCCGATGTTGTCTCTTCGCTGGTCCGCAGCACAATGAAGTCACTGTACTGCGGACCGGCTCATTATATGTGCGCTCAGCCGAACAGCCAATCAGCTGAGCGCACATATAATTCTAAATGTTTCTTCTAATAATGCTATTGTGATAACATAATTAGAAGAAACATTTGATGTTTTCATTAAAGTAAAGTGATGATTAGTACAGAATGCTCTATTGCCGGCATATGAATTACCGGCTAATAGAGCTTCCTGTACTAATTAATATTTCATGAATAAAACACATTTTCGTTTAAATAAATACAGTTTCTTTGTTCAATAATTTAATTCTAACGAATCCATCATTGTGCAATTAAATATACTGTCAAAAAATAAATATATATATAAATATACATTTATTTATATATATATTTATTTTAACTGTATATTTAATTGCAAAATGATGGAATCGTTTACATTTAATTATTGAACAATAAAAGGGACTTTATTAGACAGAAAATGTGTTTTATTAATTCAATATATTAACCATGAGAGACATCGGCATACTGCAGAGGATCGCAAACCCCGGTAATAGCAATTCATGTAAACTGTGTTCCCTGCTTTCCCAGATGCATCCAGAGGTGTTTGCATCACTTTCTTAACATTTTATTTGTTATTTTTAGTTGAACCAGATTTCCAAGTAAATGACCGTATGTTTTGAGCCGCATGTCTATTTTTTCCCACGGCCGGAGTTTCACCCGCACATTTACAGCCGCATAAAAAATACAGCCGCACAGTTACAGCGTGTGAATCCAGCCTGAGGCTGCGTTCACACTACGTATATTTCAGTCAGTATATTTCAGTCAGTATTGCAACCAAAACCAGGAGTGGATTAAAAACACAGAAAGGATCTGTTCACACAATGGTGAAATTGAGTGGATGGCCGCCATATAACAGTAAATAACGGCCATTACTTCAATATAACAGCCATTGTTTTAAAATAACAGCAAAAATTTGCCATTAAATGGCAGCCATCCACTCAATTTCAACATTATGTGATCAGATCCTTTCTGTGTTTTTAATCCACTCCTGGTTTTGGTTGCAATATGAGGACCACAATACTGACTGAAATATACGTAGTGTGAACCCAGCCTTAGTAATAGTGATGGCGAGGATCCAAGATGGTGATGCTTGAACTTCCCCGGAGCCGGTACAGTTAATTTGCCGATGTGTCTAGCTGATCCTCCTGCAGTCTGTACTACGGCGGTATATTATGAATGGAATTCCTTTCCCACGTGACCAGCTCTTGGATCACGTGTGTGTATACGTAACCCGTGTCTGAGAGAGGGAGTTCGGGAGTCCGGATCTATATTAAGCAGGATATAGCATGTTTACTTTTTTGAATAATTATACCAAGAGGTCTCTGTCGGATATTTCAAGCCTCTTTTTATGGACACTTTACACCTGTGGGACTTTTTTCGCAGAGATGCGATCATACTGCACTAGGACTTTGCTCACTTGTATGAACCACCCCACATGCTGGATAATTTGCCTATTTTGTTTGACCAATGATTTGTAGTCACTAATTAATACACCTGTATAAATACTTGCTCTGTTCACTGCTTTGCACGCTTGAAAATGATAATGGAGATCATCGAAACGTCGCGTCACTTCTTATGCTGTGTTATGTTACTTCACTGATGGAATAAATTTCACTAGTTTTTTCACCGAATTTTGTGTGCTGCGGGACATATATTATTGAATTAGATAGATAGATAGATAGATATAGATAATAGATGATAGATAGATAGATAGATAGATAGGAGATAGATAGATAGATAGATAGATAGATAGATAGATAGATAGATAGGAGATAGATAGATAGAGATAATAGAAGATAGATAGATAGATAGATAGATAGATAGATAGATAGATAGATAGATAGGAGATAGATAGATAGATAGGAGATAGATAGATAGGAGATAGATAGATAGATGATAGATAGATAGATAGATAATAGATAGGAGATAGATAGATAGATAGATAGATAGATAGATAGATAGATAGATAGATAGATAGGAGATAGATAGATAGATAGATAGATAGATAGATAGATAGATAGGAGATAGATAGATAGATAGGAGATAGATAGATAGGAGATAGATAGATAGATAGATAGATAGATAGATAGATAGATAGATAGGAGATAGATAGATAGATAGATAGGAGATAGATAGATAGGAGATAGATAGATAGATAGATAGATAGATAGATAGATAGATAGGAGATAGATAGATTATAGATAGATAGATAGATAGATAGATAGATGATAAAGAGTTAAGAAATAGATAGCTAGATAGATAGAAGATAATAGATAGATAGATAGATAGATAGATAGATAGATAGATAGATAGGAGATAGATAGATAGATAGATAGATAGATAGATAGATAGATAGATAGATAGACAGGGCCGGGACAAAGAGTAGGCAAGGGTAGGCGATGGCCTAGGGCGCCAAACAGCAGGGGGCGCCACCAGGCCGAACCCGGAAGCAGCACACAGGAGGTGATTACATCAGCCCCTGCCGGGAGATACACAGGTCTGTGAGTCTTCTGCTGCTGCTCCACAGGGCGGGGGGAGGGGCGGCCTCCTGCTGAAGACACTGCTCGGGCTGAGCTCCCTTTGCCAGGAGACATCTGACCTGGTGCAGGAGGCCAGTATGGGGGAATGTGCAGCATTACACATCCGCCTGCCTGTGGGAGCTGCTCAGCTGTCGGGCCAGAGAGGAGGAGGTGAAGAACGGCAGCCTGCAGAGACCACACAGCACATGGGGACCAGGAAGTGTCTGCCTGTGTTTTGTGTCCTGGGCCTCTCCTGTCAGCTGCTCATGGCTGCATCATTATCATCATCAGCAGCAGACTCCTCCATGACAGTCCCAGGACCGTGAGGAGAGAAAGTGCAAGCAACCTAGCTGAAAGGTAGCTGTTTTGTGCCTGTGTATGTGTACAGCAACAACAAGAGTGTGTGTGTGTGTGTGTATGTATATATAAGTGTGTGTTGTGTATACATGAGTGTGTGTGTGTGTGTATATATATATAAGTGTGTGTGTGTGTATACATGAGTGTGTGTGTGTATACATAAGTGTGTGTGTGTATACATAAGTGTGTGTGTGTGTGTATACATAAGAGTGCGTGTGTGTGTGTCACTCTGAGTGGTAGCTGTTTTGTGTCTGTGTACATAAGAGTGAGTGTGTGTGTGTATACATAAGAGTGTGTGTGTGTATACATAAGAGTGTGCGTGTATTCATAAGAGTGTGTGTCACACTGAGGTGTAGCTGTTTTGTGTGTGTGTGTGTGTGTCACTCAGGTAGCTGTTTTGTGTCTGTGTGTGTGTACAGCAACAACAAGAGTGTGTGTGTGTGTGTGTGTATGTATGTATATATAAGTGTGTGTTGTGTATACATGAGTGTGTGTGTGTGTGTGTGTATATATATATAAGTGTGTGTGTGTGTGTATACATGAGTGTGTGTGTGTATATATAAGTGTGTGTGTATACATGAGTGTGTGTGTGTGTGTGTATATAAGTGTGTGTGTATACATAAGTGTGTGTATACATAAGTGTGTGTGTGTATACATAAGTGTGTGTGTGTGTATACATAAGTGTGTGTGTGTGTATACATAAGTGTGTGTGTGTGTATACATAAGTGTGTGTGTGTGTATACATAAGTGTGTGTGTGTATACATAAGTGTGTGTGTGTATACATAAGTGTGTGTGTATACATAAGTGTGTGTGTATACATAAGTGTGTGTGTATACATAAGTGTGTGTGTGTGTATACATAAGTGTGTGTGTGTGTATACATAAGTGTGTGTGTGTGTATACATAAGAGTGCGTGTGTGTGTGTCACTCTGAGTGGTAGCTGTTTTGTGTCTGTGTACATAAGAGTGAGTGTGTGTGTGTGTGTATACATAAGAGTGTGTGTGTGTATACATAAGAGTGTGCGTGTATTCATAAGAGTGTGTGTGTCACACTGAGGTGTAGCTGTTTTGTGTGTGTGTGTGTGTGTCACTCAGGTAGCTGTTTTGTGTCTGTGTGTGTGTGTGTTTACATGTGTGAGAGTGTGACTGTGTGTGTGTGTATACATAAGAGTGTGTGTGTGTGTATACGTAAGAGTGTGTGTGTGTGTGTATACATAAGTGTATATACTGTACATAAATGTGTGTGTGTATATGCATAAATATGTGTCTGTGTAAATGCATAAATATATATACATAAAAATATATGCAACTGGGGGCAGCACACAGGGGATATATATACAACTGGGGGCAGCACACAGGGGATATATATACAACTTGGGAAGCAAACAGGGGGGTCTATATACTACTGGGGAAGGCAAACAGGGGATATATATACATATGGGGGGGGGCGCCATTTGCCTTCTCTGCCTAGGGCACCAAAATTCCTTGTCCCAGCCCTGTAGATAGATAGATAGGAGATAGATAGATAGATAGGAGATAGATAGACTCAGGACTGCTAGATAGATAGGAGATAGATAGGAGATAGATAGATAGATAGATAGATAGATAGATAGATAGATAGATAGATAGGAGATAGATAAATAGATAGATAGATAGATAGATAGATAGGAGATAGATAGATAGATAGTAGATAGATAGGAGATAGATAGAAGATAGATAGATAGATAGATAGATAGATAGATAGGAGATAGATAGATAGATAGGAGATAGATAGATAGACTCAGGACTAATAGAAGAGGAAGGAGTAATCTGCAGACAGTCCACAACTGTTACAATGCCATGGATGGAAGAAACAGCGTTCACAGTGACATTCGTGACCCTGGACCAAAGGCATACAGTAGTGATGAGCGAATACTGTTCGATCGAATAGATATTCGATCGAATAGTGAGATATTCGAATATTCGATATTCGTACGAATATCCCGCGAATATTCAATAGATATTTTATATGATTTCAAATCCCCCAGCTTCCGGTTTTACCCTTCAAATGGTCAAATAGATGTTTTTCACTAATCGAATACTTGTTCCAATAGACTTTAATGGGATCGAATATTCGATCGAATATTCGAATATTTGCGGAATATTCGTACGAATATCGAATATTCGAATTCGAAATAAATTCTCTAAGGTTGAAAACTCTCAGACTTTCGGGTGCTGCAATTCCCTTTTAGGTGTTGTAAGAACAGTTACACTGACAAACAGCATTTAGGGTGGCTAATAGAGATATACACAGTGCAAAATTAACTCTTTGTTGTCCTGTTTTAGTGCCTCATCTTCCTCCACCCCTCCCCTCTCCATAGAAAACCATTAAGACAGGGGGGAGAGTTTCAAACTGCTTTTTCATGATAAAAAAGCATTCAATTGCTTGCCCTGTACTATTGATTTCTGCGGAAAAAAAATAAAATAAATAAACAACAGTGACACTTTAAGAACTTACAGTAGGAAATTACCCAGGGCCTGGTTTATCTGCTTTCAGCAAGAATTGCTAGTAGATGGAACTACTGTATGTGTAAACCTCTTTTCCTCATGTGGTGTAGCAGGAGGCAGAATGACGGTCCAGGAAAAACTGGGATGATCCAGTCTTCTGAAGAGAGAGAGTGGTACGTAAGAGATTTCGCCTTCAGAATACTCTGGAGTATCGGGATACTGCACCAACATTTCCTTAAAGACATAATTAAAGGGGTTATCCAGTGCTACAAAAACATGGCCGCTTTCTTCCAGAGACAGCTTTCCTCTTGTCTCCAGTTAAAGTGTGGTTTGCAGACAAGCTCTATTCACTTTAATGGGACCTGCACCCAAACTGGAGACAAACTGGAGTGGTGCTGTCTCTGGAAGAAAATGGCCATGATTTTTTTTTTTTTTTTTTTAGCACGGAATAATCTCTTTAACCCCCCCACTTTAAAAGTACATCTTAAAAACTGTTCATGTTGTATGATTCTTAAAGTGGCACTATCAGCACTTCTTCCCAGAGAACCTGCTGATATGCCGCAGTGGTTGTGTCCCTCAGTAGTATATTGCAGTTAGTTGCACCCCTCTCGGCCCCAGCATTGTTTGTAAAATCGCTAATTGCAAATGACTTGCTTAAGAGCATTTAGGGCGTTGCTCGGGGCCAGAAAGGATCGCCGGGCCCCGCTCACCTCCTGTCCCGCCCACTATGCATATTCTGCGGCGGCGGCCCCCCCCCCAAGTACCTAATTGGATGAGTGGGCAATTGCTCAACCGAATACATGACGTTACAGCTGGAAGAGCTACAGGAGGCTGCCCCGTCTGTCAGCTGGACCCAGAAGCAGTACTGTGGGGCACAAGGATAGGTAAGTATACTTTGTTAATTATGTTCCCACACCCCCTGCCTTTCTGATTTTTTATGTCATAGGACTTCTCTTTTAAGTGTTGACTATTTTGTTTCGTTTCTCTCGAGTGAAAGCTGATGAAAGTTCTGGAATGTGAAAAAGTTTATTTTTGCAATGCATTCCAGTTTGCATTTCTGTATTTTCGTCATGAATTTTAAATCATTATTGTTCTTTAAAAATATCCATGAAAGACCTATGAAAAGAACTTCCTTTCCTAAAGGCTTAAAATGTCATCTAAATACCCACCCAAATAATGTGATCAGCATAATAAATGTGGTCGTTAGAAACAAATGTGAACACAAAACTGAATTTGCATATAGGGGTGCACAAACTGTACCCATAGCAGTTCCCATGATTTGGAAATAATACAAGTAATTTGTACGATTTGTAGAGTTAGCAAAAAAGCAAAATAGTAAAAGAACAAAATGATGTGACCAATGGGTGTACCTCAAGTGCCCAACATTAAGACTTTGTTATGTTGTATACTGTTATATAATCCTCCTACATCTAAGCTTACAATCAATGTAGTAGACATTTGCAAAAAAAAAAAAAAAAAAAAAAATATATATATATATATTATAGATTATATTATATATATATATATATATATATATATATATATTATAGTATCTAGTGATATGGTCGATGTATTTTTAGATCTCGGCTTCAGTGAAGAAAATTACCCTTCCTAACCCCTGGTCTCACTTTCCTTTTCTAATTCAGAGAGAATCTCCATTGCCTCTTAAGATTGGTTCTAAATTAACATATTGTTTAAGGCAGAGATTGGGAACCTTTGACCCTATAGTAGACACTGTGGTCATATACTAAGTAGATATTGGGGCAGCTGTAATGACAACAAGGGAGAGTTCTCTTGGGCCACATATAACAATGGGGTATATATAGGAAGGTCCCTAGAGGAGGTATAAAAATTATAAAATACTTAAAGAGGACCTGTCACCCGGGTGGACGGCGCCGAGCCCACCCGCCCCCCGGTGGACCCCGGATACTTACCCATTGCTGCAAGTCCCACTCCTGGACCCAGTCCCTGGACGGAGATATCAGCGCCGGTAGGTGAGTGCGCGCTGTATGCTCATTACATGAGATGCGTCCGATGCCCATAGAAAATGACTGGAGCCAACATTCTTTATGGGTTTCGGACTCATCTCTGCTGAGCGCGCGCTTGGCTCCCGAAGGCAAGATCTTTGTCCTGGGACCGGGTCCAGGAGCGGGACTTGCAGGAAAGGGTAAGTATCCGGGGCTCCACCGGGGGTTCGGCGCCGTCATCCCAGCTGACAGGTTCCCTTTAAAGGGTTACTCCAGCAAAAATAAAATAAATTAGTTGAATCTTTCAAATCAACTGGTTTCAGAAAGTTATATTGCTTTATAATTTATTTCTATTTAAAAATTTACAGTGTCCAAGTACTTGAACTGCTGTATGTCCTGCAGGAAGTGGTGTATTCTTTCTATTCTGACACAGTGCTCTCTGCTGCCACCTCTGTCCATGTCAGGAACTGTCCAGAGCAGCAGCAAAGTAGTAAAAAAAAAAAAAAGTTGGGTAGGCTAGCAGGGAACTGTCATGAGTTGGAGTTCACAGATGTGAGGTATTATAGACCCCCGGGAGCGTGTACCCCCTGCTATTAATCTATACACCTTGATAACGCCAGACTTTACTAGTGAAACATGTCGGGGGCAGTTTATTACGTTTTAAACTCATATCCCCTGTGAGTTAATAAGAAGAATAGGAGAATACACACAATCTAATCTACACACAAGGATACTGTATGCCAGTTCTCAGTAAGAGTATCACATACTGAGGCAGCTATAGATTTATTAGCAACATAATCACCTCTAGAGAGGAGGATGAGTAGATGAATCCAGTCTAATAGAAGGAAAAGGAACATAAACTTTCGCAAACCTGATAAAGATTACAGCCATTGTTTTACTGAGACTAAATGTCACCTGATCTCAGTGATTTACTGCCCCCTGGTGGTATAGAACATATCTGCATCAGTAAATAGAGAAATCACATTTAGATCCACTTAAGTAGTGAAGGTGGCATTACAACTAGTGATGAGCGAATACTGTTCGATCGAACAGATATTCGATCGAATAGTAGGGTATTCAATCTATCGTATATTATCGAATAGTTCGCCAAATATTCGATAAATATTCGATAAGCCTTCATGTCCCCCAGCTTCCGGTTTTTAGATGAATAGATGTTTTTCAATAATCAAATACTTGTTCCTATAGACTTTAATGGGATCGAATATTCGATCGAATATTCGGGAGATATTCGTACGAATATCGAATATTCGAATATTTCACTATTCGCTTACCACTAATTGCAGCTGCTTTCTACTCTTCTATTTCCCTCTTATAAGCCGACAAACTGGGCATGTTGATGCATAGATAAGACGACTTAGCTCCACTCTATAATGGAGAGGACGACTGAGCTCCAGTATATAATGGAGAGGACGACTGAGCTCCAGTATATAATGGAGAGGACTACTTACCTCCAATATACAATGGAGAGGACGACTGAGATCCAGTATATAATGGAGAGGACGACTGAGCTCCAGTATATAATGGAGAAGACGACTGAGCTCCAGTATATAATGGAGAAGACGACTGAGCTCCAGTATATAATGGTGAGGACGACTGAGCTCCAGTATATAATGGTGAGGACGACTGCGCTCCAGTATATAATGGAGGGGACTACTTAGCTCCAGCATATAATGGAGAGAACTACTGAGCTCCAGTATATAATGGAGAGGACGACTGAGCTCCAGTATATAATGGAGAGGAATACTCAGCTCCAGTAAATAATGGAGAGGACGACTGAGCTCCAGTATATAATGGAGAGGACGACTGAGCTCCAGTATATAATGGAGAGCAATACTCAGCTCCAGTATATAATAAAGGGGAGGACTGAGCTCCAGTATATAATGGAGAGGACGACTGAGCTCCAGTATATAATGGAGAGGATGACTTAGCTCCAGTATATAATGGAGATGAATACTCAGCTCCAGTATATAATAAAGGGGAGGACTGAGCTCCAGTATATAATGGAGAGGACGACAGAGCTCCAGTATATAATGGAGAGGACGACTGAGCTCCAGTATATAATGGAGAGGATGACTGAGCTCCAGTATATAATGGAGAGGACGACTGAGCTCCAGTATATAATAGAGAAGACTACTTAGCTCCATTATATAATGGAGAGGACGATTGAGCTTTAGTATATAATGAAGAGGATTACTGAGCTCCAGTATATAATGGAGAGGACGACTGAGCTCCAGTATATAATGGAGAGGACTACTTAGCTCCAGTATATAATGGAGAGGACTACTGAGCTCCAGTATATAATGGAGAGAACTACTGAGCTCCAGTATATAATGGAGAGGACGACTGAGCTCCAGTATATAATGGAGAGGACGATTGAGCTCCAGTATATAATGGAGAGGACTACTCAGACTCCTTTATTTGTGGTTTTTAGTAAAGAAAGCAAGAAGATAAAAATATGAAAATTGCAGATATAGCATCAGCGCTGTATACTCTACTGATGTATAATCTACCAATAACTCTTTTAGTGGGGGTTTTAGAGGTGACATAGCCCCTTTAAGTATACTTACTTAAGGCCCTATTCCACCAACAGATCTGACGACAGATTATCTGCCAAAGATTTGAAGCCAAACCCAGGAACAGACTATAAACAGAGATCAGGTCATAAAGGAAAGACTGGATTTCTCCTCTTTTCAAATCCACTCCTGGGTTTGGCTTCAAATCTTTGGCAGATAATCTGTCGTCAGATCTGTTGGTGGAATAGGGCCTTACTGTTCGTTTCTGCAGAAATGCCAGGGACATACAGGCTATTCTAAATATAAGATAAATTGTTGTGATCTCAGTCTGATCATATATGATTTATTTTTCATACAGAATAAAAATATGATTAAAATAATAATAATAATCATCATCATCGCCATTTTTGTTATTTTAATTAAAAACTCATATAAACTCCCTTGCACAAAAACATTGTGCATACTGTTGTATATTAAAGTATATGCAGATGGCTTTTCTTCCTTAAGAAACAGGAATGGAATGTTTTTGTTTTTTTTTATTACACAGGAAGTGGTAGATGTTATCCAAAACAACCAGAACTGACAATAAAAACCACAATTTGATGTTAAAATAAGAAAAGAAAACAATAAAACCTCTTTTTTATATGAATTACAAAATTTTAAATTCTAATTCTAAAAAATGAAACTTCAAAAATCCATAAAATAACAGGTGTGTTTCCCCCTATATTAATTTGTTGTAAAGTTTGAACCAAATCCAAGTTGACCAGATTTCATTCACTCAGCACTGGAAAGAACTTTGTGAAGAAGGGTGAATTATTATTATTATTATTATTATTATTATTATTATTATTATTAATAAAAACAATTTACAAAGCAAGGGTATAGCTACAAAAGAATGAAAAGTAATAGATGCAGGAGAAATTTATTTGGGCCACATTTACCGAAGGATCTTAAACAACTGTTAAATTAGAAGAACAATTTCAGCACCAGGAGACAGGTAATGGCGGGGGTTAGGATGGCTTTATGGACACTTATACCACCGTCGGTGCAGATAATCGTATCTTTGATTGATGATCCTGGAACGTTTTGCAAATTGGTGCCTAATTTGCAAAGGGATTTTGTTGCGCACCCACGAGCAGCTATTGAAGATGAGTATGCACCTGCAAACAAACATACAAGAACTTCCATTTAACACCATGTAAGGCCTTACACATGAGCGTAAACAATGGCCACACTATAACAACCAGCCACACTATAGATTTCATAAATTATTCCGGAAATAAATCTTCAATGTAATTGGATTTTCAGGAATCAGATTTCTTTGTCATATATCTAAACAGTATTTAGATTCCTCATTAGTTGTATAGCAGGGAAAATCGTGGGGTGCCGACCAATTGTCACAGCAGATCGAGGCCTCTGCTAGACATTAGTGCCTGTTCTGTCTGATGTACCGGTATAGTCTGCCTGTGGCAGTCTGTACAAGTAGAGCACTGATCACATGGATCATAGTAATGCAGATACATTTTATTGGTCTATGTAAGCAATTAAACGATTACTTCTAAAAATGGAGGGCTAATCATATCAGAAAGAAAATGTTCTTTTCATATTAAAATATTAAAAAATCTAATAATTTCCAAAATAAATAAATAAAATCACATTTGATATTGCTGCGTCTACAATTGTCCAATCTATTTTATTCTACAAGGATCCCAAATGCAAACATTTACAAAACTCCATTTGCTATTGTAAAACAGTATATGGTTAAATTATAGCAAAGTAAAAACAAAACTTGTCCCACAAAAAACAAGTCCTCATAGGTCTTCCAATGGAAAAAATATAAAGTTATAGGACTTAGAGGATGAGGAGGAAGAAAACATAATTCAAAAGCTGAATTTTTGTTGTTAGAGAAGGGGTTAATGGACAGGGGGAGGCTTGTCTCAAAGTATATGAATTGTCTAGAAAACCCTTCTACCAATTTTACAGGTCCCATAGTGGGTATATAGACCTGTTAGTAACCACTGTTGGGAGAATCTTTCAGCCTTTCTCTTCCTGCTAAATTGAAGAGAAAAATTAAAAATTTTCCTACCTGTTACTTCCTTTGTCTGGAGAAGACACATATTCTCCTCCCCGGTGCACTGTAAGGTATCGGAGGTGTAACACCAGGAAGAAGTCTTGGATGTGCACACTCGGCAGACGACTCCGTTAGGGTTGGAGCTTTTTGGTATTACTGGGAACAAACAGGAGGAAAAGAGAAGAACGGTTTATATATGTAGAACTTGTTTTAATGTTTTTCTTCAGAGCTTCTAAATGAGTTAAAGGGATTGAACCTATTAACATTATCAAGTGGAATTGGTCAGTGGTAGTGATGAGTGAGCATGCTTGTCCGAGCTTGGTACTCGATTGAGTATTAGGGTACTCGATGGTACTCATTACTCGGACGAGCATCCCGCGATACTCGAGAAAATCTCATCATCCGTTTCCTGTAAGTTTGTGCGCTATTTCTCAGCCAATAAACATGCAGGAGACTCTTTGGTACATCCTGCGATCACGTGGGACTCATACATGTCGATAGCAGCGTTTGGTTGGCCAGATCAGATGACCCTGCCATATAAAATTCGGCGCCGGCAGTGCTCGCTTCAGACGCATGCTGTGAGTTCCAGTAGGCAGGGTATATACAAGCAATACAAACTAACAGCCCTTTTCATGGCTTCAAAGTGTTTTTTAATACTATTACTACAGACTGCTGGCTGGGACTTGCAGTGCTGCTACCACGATTTCAGAACAGAAAGGGGACATTAGGTGTTGCATACAGACCCCTAAGAAGTGCTCAGTGTATTCTTTTTTGATTTGGGGGCTGGTGGTCCTGCTGTACTACATTGAATTGCTGGGATTTGTAGTACACCTACATAGATCTTTAATGCACATTGGACTACCGTACAGCCCCCCCCCCAACTAGTGGGTACTACACTGTATTGCTGGGATTTGTAGTACACCTTTATAAAACTTCACTGCTCATCGGAAGGGGGTATCACAGCGTGTATCTAGGTCCAGCCACTACCAGATTGTACCGTACAGCCCCCCCTAAACTAGTGGGTACTACACTGTATTGCTGGGATTTGTAGTACACCTTTATAAAACTTCACTGCTCATTGTAAGGGGGTATCACAGCGTGTATCTAGGTCCAGCCACTACCAGATTGCACCGTACAGCCCCCACCCCCCCTAAACTAGTGGGCACTACACTGTATTGCTGGGATTTGTAGTACACTACCCCTCAAGTGATGATCCCTTTGCATGAGACAATTGCCAGATCCTCAAGGATCAAAGTCAAATTCAAAATCAAAACAGCAGTGGGGGGAGAGGTGGTGAGTCACATTATGTAGGGAATGTTACCCCAACTGCTGCAGTCAAATTGAAAATCGAAAGGGTGCTGGGGGTAGAAGGGAGTAGTTACATTATGCAGGGAATGTTACCCCAACTGCTACAGTCAAATTGAAAATCCAAAGGGTGCTGGGGGTAGAAGGATACTTGTTGGCTACTGCTGGGCCTTAACTGGCATCCATGTTGACTACTAGTGTGCCTGCCCTTGCCTCCTTGTTGCTGGGCCTTAACTGGCATCCATGTTGACTACTGGTGTGCCTGCCCTTGCCTCTATGTTGGCTACTGCTGGGCCTTAACTGGCATCCATGTTGACTACTGGTGTGCCTGCCCTTGCCTCCTTGTTGGCTACTGCTGGGCCTTAACTGGCATCCATGTTGACTACTGGTGTGCTTGCCCTTGCCTTCATGTTGGCTACTGCTGGGCCTTACTTAGCATCCATGTTGACTACTGGTGTGCCTGCCCTTGCCTCCTTGTTGCTGGGCCTTAACTGGCATACAGCTTGACTACTGGTGTGCCTGCCCTTGCCTCCTTGTTGGCTGTCTACTCGGGGAAAGCAGCTCAACATGAAGATTCTTGTTCTCCTCCTCCTCCTCCTCTTCCTTCAATTTTCAGCCAACTGCCAAGTCTTCTTCCGCCATGCAGTGCCTGGCCTAATTATTGGGAGGCTCAATTGCTTTCTCAATCACTTCTAATGGTTCTCTGTGTCCTCACTGCCATGCTCAGACATCACACTATGTCTGCGGAGGAGCGGGACAGGTTTCCGGGCGCCCGCCGATCTCGTCCCCGCCAACCAGCAAGCTAGCTTTTTTTTTTATTTTTATTTTTTTTGTCTAGCCGTGCGTAGCCAGGGCCTCACCACCCTTGGTCGAGAGGCATCAGGTGTACCCTTGATGGTGACTGATAGCTGGCCTAGCCAGTTAGCTGTCAGCACCCGGGTTCATGTCCACTAAATATCCCAGCCACTGGACTCACTCCAGTTTTTGGGTGGGCTCATTTGCTTCCTCACTCACTTTTAATGGTTCTCTGTGTGCTAAATGCCATGCAGTGTCTGGCCTAATTTTGGGGAGGCTCACTTGCTTCCTCACTCACTTTTAATGGTTCTCTGTGTGCTCAATGCCATGCAGTGTCTGACCTAATTTTGGGAAGGCTGACTGGCTACCGCTTCTACCTTGTTCACTCTGTCTTCACTGCCATGCTGTGTCAGGCTGAATTTGTGGGTGTTTCATGATATACTACCTCTGTTTTAATGGTTCCCTGTGTTCTCACTGCCAAGCTGTGTCAGGCTGAGTTTTTGGGTGGTCCATATACCTACCTCTGTTTTAACCAGGCTGTTGCACAGAATTAGACATAATGGTGCCATTAGGCAGCCTCAGAGGCATGCATACATGCTGCCCCTGCTGTTTTCTGTCCATTTCTGTTGTGTTTCCATCAATTTCTGAGGTTGACAGGTTTTCATACGACCTTCCCTCTACCCAACTTGGGTCCCCTGCAAAAATGCTTGAGTCTCCCATTGACTTCAATGGGGTTTGTTACTCAAAATAAGCACTCGAGTATCGGGAGATATTCGTTTCGAGTAACGAGCACCCGAGCATTATAGTATCCGCTCATCACTAGTCAGTTGTCATCTTCATTATGGATTGAATTCAGTGAGCGTCTTTGTAATACACAGGGACTAGTGATCGTCGAGAGCTATTCATTGCAATGGGCATCAAATCTAGTTTACACTAATCCAGATGTCTTATATATAGTGATGAGCGCACCTCCCAAGCTTTATTCCTGGAGGTTTTGTTGGAATCAAATCAAATTTGTTTCCATATCAGTGCCAATTCAGACCTACATTGCGTGAACCAGGTGTACAGTGCCCAGCCCATGGTGTAAGTGGCAATGCATAATATCACTTCTAACCCCAGCAGGCCATACAGTAAACAAGATTGTATAGCACATCACTGTACTGTATAGAAGCTGGAACTCCTATCACAATAACAGGTGTCCCTGCTCCCTATGTAGTTTGTATGGCGCCATATGCTAGAACACCATGGAAACTAACTACTGAGCAGGAGGCATATGCTGTCATGAAAACTCAGCCAAACAATCATAACCATTAAGCACCAAAATCGACTGTGCAGTAAATGCAGTTACGGATGACTTACAGGCTGGAATAGTAGGCGTACAGGCATAGGTGTTACAGCATGAGATGGCCATGTTGATTCGGGCATCCTGTAGGCTTATGCTGCCCTTTATACCACATCGAGTTGGATTTATGCAATCCCTGAGCAATGATGCAGTAGTGGTTCCATCTAAAAAAAAAAACACCAACCATTTTTTGTTTAAAGCAACGTTTAAAGCAGTAGTTGTCCGGATCTTAATGAATGTGTTGCTGTGATTGGTTGTAACTAGAGATGAGCCAAAATATTTGTCATTTGTCAATTGGATTTTGGCTGAAATTTTCAAAATGTTCAGATTTCCACAAAAAATGGCAGCGGTAATACTAATAAGAATTGTCATGAAGATGGTGATGATGATGAATGTGACTTATGGTTCAAATACTAACTAATGGCCTCTCTCGTACTATACATCTACAAAATTGGTGTGCAAACTGCACAGTGTGAACAAGTGTGAGTGGACTGCTATCTATTTGTTCACATTTTGTGTCTCCTGTGGGTGTTTTACACAGAGTTTAGTTGATCCTGTAGGGTCCAACTCTTTTTGGGGTCGGTCACCTTAACATGGTGAGTTGGTACATTCTATTTGATCAAATGGTTTTGCTAAGAACATATATATATATATATATATATATATATATATATATATATATATATAGCCTGCACAGCAGTGCAGCATCGTTGGGTCAAACGTGCAGCAACAATGGGTCAGGCGTGCGGCATCGACGGCGGGTCAGGCATGCAGCAGCAGTGGTGTTGGGACATTTGGCAGCTTGCGGAGGACATGGGGGCCATGGACTGGCGGCTGCCAGCTGTGCCGGTTTTGGAGGTTGATGAGGGGATTAGGTGAGTGCTGGGTGGCGGGGAATGGGCGGCCTTACTTTCAGTGGGTGCCCTAGTGTAGAGTAGGGGGTGCCTTATTTTTTTAGGGGGGTGCCTTACTTTAGGTTAGAGGGTAGAGTAGGTGGGGTGTCTTATTTTCAAAGGAGGTTTTATTTTTGGGGGAAACACAGTAAACAACAAAACAAAACATAACAAAAGATTCTAGTTAATCCTATGACTTACCGACAGTGGTCTCTGTGTATGTGGATCCGCACTCATAGCCTGATGGACAATCCTCACCGATGCCGAAGCAAGATGAGGAGTCAGACGTACACTTCACACACCAGAGAGCGTCACCTAGAGAGACGTCACACAGCGCAGAGATCAGTCATCCTGTAATGTTACTGAGATCAGATGGATAATCCTCATCACACATCAGGAGGGAAGAGCTGTCCTACAGGGATGTTCACACAACGTGTGTTCCAAAATGCCGTTCATCACTTTAACTTTAAAACGACGGACGTCATTTCGCTATTTGGCCGCCCGTCAATGCAATGAAAATTGTTGGTGCATTAGGGTCTGCATAGCGGGGTCTACAGCACTGGGGACAGGACTGTGGAGGTAATCTCTTAGTAAGTGTAACCTTTCTCTCCCAGGATGGAGAGTACTGCATGTATGTGCCCACATCTGCCCCGCTCATTCCTTCATGCTCCCTGCAGTCTCTGTCAGCCCTCGTGTTTCCCATCCTCTTCATTCCTGCTATAGTGTTCCTGCACTTACACTCAGCTATACACACTGCTGCTATAATGTGCCTGCACTCACACTCAACCATACACACTGCTATAATAGTGCCTGCCTGCATTTTCGCTGGACAACCCCTTTAAAAGACCAAGACGAGACAAGTGAAGGATGGGGGAGGGGTTACACTCAAGACATTGAAAACAAGCAACAGCTGCTGAATGCTCTCATTATTTCTGACTTGGAGTTGACCTTTTCCAACAAATGGAGTCCTTGGACATGGAAGGTTTCTCTGTTAATTATTTGTTACTTAAGTGGTTATCATTTTTCAAGAAGAAGCTATTTATCTCCGTTTTATAAAGTGACCAATGTGAAATCCTTCCACTGTGATGGGCTGAAATACGAGAATAGATGGGAAATGAATATACAAGGTTTTTACATTACTGCTAATATTATCATGTTTATTTTAATGGTTATTATTGTTGTTGTTGTTCATAATATTTTGAATAAACCCATAAAACGAAATCAACAAAGAACAATGAATTCCTGGGTTGTTATTTTTCCTATCACTTACTTGTTGTTATAAGAGCTGAGAGGAGACTCAGGATCCCGGCCAGAGACATCATTATTCTGCTCCGATAGATGGATCCTTCTGTGAGATGGAAACCTTGGCTGAGATTCTTAATTTATTGGATTTTATAGGGTGGGGCATGGGGAGGGCTGAAATATGTCTGAGAAATGAAAGCCTGACAACTATGATCTAAGCTGGAGCTATAACCTCCCTTGGTCCTATTTGTTTCTTCATAAAGGGAATGGATCTACCAATCAGTAAATTATAGTGATGAGCAAATACTGTTCGATCGAATAGATATTCAATCGAATAGTAAGGTATTCGATCGTATTGAATATTATCGAATAGTTCGCCGAATATCTGATAAATATTTGATGAGCATTCAAATCCCCCTTCTTCCCTGTTTTTTCCCTGATTTTTTAGCCAATCAACATGCAGGGAGGCTGCCACAGCCCCTTGGTGTACGTAGCATTGCGAGAAACGAGAAAAACAATGATTGGATTGCATAGTCACCCAATAACATATATACTTGTATTTATCCAGTGCTATGTGTTGCTACGTCATACATGAATACACCGGGTGATACAAGCAGGCTGCTCACCAAGTGCTTTGCGCTGCTGATACGTGCTAGACTGCTAGATCTAAAAAAAAAAGAGTAGTACGTGTGTTCATCCAGTGCTACGTGCTGCTACATCATACATAAATACACAGGGTGGTACGAGCAGGCTGCTGTGCTACTATAAGGCACTCTGTTTACCAAGTGCTACGTGCTACATAATACAGCCGTCCAGCTGTACCTTTAAAATATTCATACACCCTTTAATAACCAGGTAATTCACCTGTATAACATCGACTTGTGACTTTATTACCAGCGATTTTGGGGTGTCAGATGCTTCCCCTGCTGTCCCAGTTGCATTCCAGTGGTGTTGGCATCATTTTCTGAGGTGTCATTGTGGACTTGGTGACCTCCAAGTGGTCGAGTAGATGTTTTTCAATAAACAAATACTTGTTCCCATAGACTTTAATGAGATCGAATATTCAATCGAATAGTAGAATATCGGAAAGATATTCTAACGAATATCGAATATTCGAATATTTCACTATTCGCTCATCACTAGTAAGTTTGTATACAGAAATTCTATATTTTTAATTTAAATCTTTATTGTTGAGTCAAAATTTTTCCCTCCATGTAATAGCCCATGTGGTTCCTAATATATTTGCATGGCCAATTGCCTAGGGGCCCCCTGCAGCTGTCATTAATAAGAGGGATGGGGCGGTAGTAAACCTTGCTGCTTGCCGATCTTCAAACTGCCTGTTACACCTTAATTGTGCTCCCTTTTAGCTTCCATTAGAATCCACACTCGCAGCGGGATTGTCATGTAAATTCCACCCCCTTAACCCCCCCCCCCCACACACACACACACACCCCGCTGGCCTGAGCATACTTTACCTGCTCCATGATCCGGCTTGCTTCAGGGGTTCCCGGCTGAATGTCCCGCTCAGCCAATCAGTGCACTGCCCCACCGCAACCATTGATTGGCTGAGCGGGACGTCCAGATGCCGGGAGCCCTCAAAGCAATCCGGAGTGTGCACCCGGTAATGTATGCTCCTGCCGGTGGGGGGTTATAAGGGTGGCATTTACATGACAATCCTGCTGCGAGTGTGGATCGTGTGTATGTGTGTTTGTACCCTTTCACATGTACAAGATCCACAGCAGAAGTTATACATTGAAAGCAAAGCAAATCTGGGCTATCAAATCTGCGTGCATCCTTCTCATTTCATGTCACATTCCCTGACAGGTAAGTCAATCGAGAATACAATGCTTAAAAGACCTCGATAAATAGATATATTAATAAATTGATCGACATATGAAACAAAAGTAGTTGTATATATGGTTCACATAAAATGGGGTTTTAAGGTAACAAAAGCTTAAAGTGTACCTGTCGTTTATTTTTATTTTATTTTTATTTCCTTTTTTTTTTTTCTTTTTTGAGAAATCTATAGTACAGGCAATTTTAAGAAACTTTGTAATTGGGTTTATTAGCCAAAAAAAAAAATGCATTTTTTATCATGAGAAAGCAGTTTGAAGCTCTCCCCCCCTGTCTTCATGGTTCTCTATGGAGAGGGGAGGGGTGGAGGTAGAGATGAGGCACCAAAACAGGACGACAAAGAGTTAATTTACAGCTACATCAATGGGCTATCTCCTCTTAAGTCAGCACTGACCTCTCTGACCTCTGAATGCCGTCTTTCACATAGGTCCCGCTGTGTAATCCTTTGTTCTCTGCTCTCCGCTGCCAACTAATCTACCTCCTCCCCTCCCCTCTCCATAGATTAGACAGGGGCAAATCTGATGCAACATGACATAATTTCCTGATAATGAGCAGTGGATGGAAAAGAGGAGGGTGGGGGGGGGGGGCCTGGGAAAAGCCTTTTTGAATGCAGATAATGGCATATTTGCTTAATAAACCCAAATACAAAGTTTCTTAAAATCGCCTGGACTATTGATTTCTGGAAAAAAAAAAATTACAGTGACACTCTTTAACATATTTTCAGACATACATCCACAGCAGTTAAAGGTGTGTTTTTTTTTGTTGTTTTTTTTTTTTTTTTTTACAATTTTCTCAACAATTATTTGAGACAATTAAATGTAATCTTTTTTTTTTTTAGGTATAGATATCAAAACATTCTAATTGCTGTAAAATCTCTGAGGCTTCAATGAACAGGATGAACGTTGGACAAACACATTTGTAATCCCAGTAGAGGATCTTATCTCTAGATGATCGATTCTTCTGCTGTGATAATAGAGTATTGTTCATACATCAGCATTACAGAAGGGAAGAGAAATTCATTGTTCACTATAACGGTAAGGATTAATGGTCCGCAGATCAAAGATCCATCTAGTCTCTTCTGTAGTTTCACTTAACCCCTTAAGGACAGAGCCTATTTCTTCCATTTTTTTCCTCCTTGTGCTTAACCCCTTAAAGACAGAGCCAATTTCGATTTTTGCATTTTCGGTTTTTCCTCCTTGTGCTTAAAAGGCCATAGCACTTGCATTTTTCCACCTAGAAACCCACATGAGCCCTTATTTTTTGCGTCACTGATTGTACTTTGCAATGACAGGCTGAATTTTTTCATAAAGTACACTTCAACCCCCCAAAAAAATTCAACGTATGGTGAAATTGTAAAAAAAAAAAAAAAAGCATTTTCTTTTTATTTGGGGGGTATTTGTTTTTACGCTGCTCTCCCTGAGGTAAAACTGTCTTGTTATTTATGTTCCTCAAGTCTTTACGATTACAACGATATGTAACATGTATAACTTTTATATTATGTGATGGCTTGTAAAAAATTAAAACCATTGTTAACAAAAATATGTTCCTTAAAATCGCTCCATTCCCAGGCTTATAGCGCTTTTATCCTTTGGTCTATGGGGCTGTATGAGCTGTCATTTTTTGCGCCATGATGTGTTCTTTCTATTGGTACCTTGATTGCGCATTTGCGACTTTTAGATCGCTTTTTATTACAATCTTTCTTGATTTGATGCAACCAAAAATGCGCAATTTTGCACTTTGGGATTTTTTTGCGCTGACGCCGTTCAGAGATCAGGAATGTGATTAATTAATAGTTTGGGAGATTTTGCACACGGTGATACCAAACATGTTTATTTATTTATTTTTATTTATAACATGGGGAAAGGGGGGTGATTCAAACTTTTATTAGGGGAGGGGCTTTTTTATTAATAATAAACCTTTTTTTAACACTTACACTAGAAGCTCCCCTGGGGTTAGGGTTATTCCCCCTGGGATTAGGGTTATTTCCCCTGGGGTTAGGGTTATTTCCCCTGGGGTTAGGGTTATTCCCCCTGGGGTTAGGGTTATTCCCCCTGGGGTGAAGGTTATTCCCCCTGGGGTGAGGGTTATTCCCCCTGGGGTGAGGGTTATTCCCCCTGGGGTTAGGGTTATTCCCCCTGGGGTTAGGGTTATTCATGGAAGTCCCCTAGGGGAACTACAAATAAGTGATTTTTTTTATTTATTTATTTAAAGGAGCATTCCTCACATGTAAAATACATGCTGAATCATCCCTCTTCCTAGAAACTAAAAATTTCTTCCATAGCTTTTCTGTGTGTGGCCACCAGTGAATTGACAGCACGATTTGCTGGGAATATTGCTTTGCCGGATTCACTTTGTTCATCTCTACTGATGACCTCACTGTTATTAAACCTCCAGGCATCACAGAATGCAGAAACAGCTGGACAGAGAGCTGTTTACATGCGCTGTCTCGGAAAGGGGGGGGGGGGGTGGGGGGGGGAGATAGAGTGAACAGCTCACGCACAGTTTTCTGTGTCATTGGCAGAAAGCAGCAGCCTCAAAATTGAGGGAAAGAGGCAGAAGAGGTAATGACATGTATCAAAGCAATTTTAGTCTCTAGGAGGGGAGAGGATTTAACACAAATTTTACCTGAGGGGCATACCCCCTATTATATAGATAAATTTAAGCAAATGTGTATAAGACCCCCCCCCCCCCCCAAAAAAAAAAAAAAAAAAAAACAACCATTGACACCATTTGATTGCTGACAGTAAACCCCTCCTGGGTCCTGTGACTCAAAATCCGTGTGGTGCCATTGTTGGGGTGAAAAACCTCTTTTATTCATGAGAAGCTGGGTTGGTGAAGCGTGACCCAGACCTGCAATGCTGCTGCCTTGGATATATAATATGCATGCGCCGGAGCAATCGGTAGACACAATGACATGGCCAAGCTCCTCCTTCGTCTTGGCTACCATGTCTAGTGTGCCTTTGCCGTCTTTACCAGTGTTCAGGATCTGTCATTTATTCAGAGGAAGGGTATAGTGAGTGACTAAAAAGTGGAGCCAGTGAAGAGAGGTAGGGGGTGGGGCTACCGCCGCCCTCACTTCACCGGTCCACCCTGGGCAGACTGCTCCTCTTAAGTAATATTAAAAGAGCAGTGCACAGCTCCATCCCAATATTTTTTAGGAGAGATGGGCCGGCTGGGGTAAATCGGTACACTGCTAATATCCTGAAAACATGCAAAGGATGAAGGTAGTAAAGAATACCATCATCCTTGGCATCCCATTAACTACAGAGAGATATTAGCCACAATCTATAGCAATTACAGTGTTTAAGGGTGTCAGTGGCTGATCAGAACTGGTCCTGATCACTGACAGAGGAAGAATACTTTCCTCCATCCTATCGCATCGGCAATCTGAATCTAGAGTCTGCCTCAGGCATAGCATTCATCAGTATAGGCAATCTAATAATTGCTTGTATAAATCCCCAAGGGGGAAAAAAAAAGGGGGACTAAAGGTGTAGAAAAAAGTTTTTAAAAATTATTACAAAACCCCTCCCCTAATAAAGGACACACCTTCTCATTCAAAGAGTTTTCTGTATTTTCATGACTATGAAAAATTGTAGATTGTAGCGGCATGCTATTCCATCTGGTTTGCGTTTAGTTGGACAATCATTTATTTTTTAACAGGACAAAGACCCCAAACACCTCCAGGATGTGTAATGGCTATGTGACCAAGAAGGAGAGTGATGGGATGCTACACCAGATGACCTGGCCTCCATAGTCACCAGACCTGAACCCAATCCAGATGGTTTGGGGTGAGCTGGACCGCAGAGTGACGGCAAATGGGCCAACAAGTGCCAAGCATCTCTGGGAACTTCTCCAAAACTGTTGGAAGACCATTTCAGGTGACTACCTCATGAAGCTCATCAAGAGAATGCCAAGAGTGTGCAAAGCAGGAATCACAGCAAAAGGTGGCTACTTTGAAGAACCTAGAATATTAGGTATACTGTATAATTCCACATATGTTAATTCATAGTTTTGATATATATATATATATATATATATATATATATATATATAGTAATAAACATATATGGTATTGTAGCATGCAGAATTGTCCAATCTATTTAAACACAAATATTGTTCCCACAAGGCGTAATAATAAAAAAGGAAAAGAAAAACACCAGGATTGCTATTTATTTATTATAATAATAAAAAAAAATAGAAATCGATCAAAATTCCCATTTACACTAATAAGGTACAAAACAAACTATAGATCATGGCAAAAAAGCCCTGTAGGTAAGAAAATAAAAGTGAAGCTGAAGATGTTAATAAAAAAATGACAATAAAAGCCACAATGAAATTTTAAAAAAGAAAAAGAAAAACGAAACATTAAAACCTCTTTATACAGTGTATAAATTATAAATTTTAAAATTCAAATTCTGAAAGAAAATAAATAAATAAATAAATACAATAACTTTTCATTAGGAACAATGATATAATTTATATCAGTCAACCCATCTTCAAGTTCTATGACCATTGGATCTCTATTAATGATATTGTGCATGTGTTACACAACCACCATAGGACTCATACGTGTAAACACAAAGCTGCTATATCTAGCTTTGGTTTGCTGCTAAGTGCTGACTGCCATGGGGTTTCCTAGGCAGAAGCAGAAAGTTTTTGGAGCAGGTACATCTCATACAGCTTATTGTATAGAACAGGAACAGCCACAATGTTACGGTTAGAGATTATGAATTTGTTGAATAGTACAAACCAAACCCAGATTCAGGTTTTGTTTAGTCAGCACTAGAAAGCACAATGTAAAGAACTGTGAATAAAACTGTAAATTTTGTTTTAAAGATGGAAGTAAGAGATCATAAAATATATCACATAGGATCAGCAGAACACAGAGACTTAGTTTACTCAATAAGACCTCAATTTTAGCTTCATTAACCTTATACATGGATTAAAAAAAAATATGTTTGGAGGATGAATTTAAGTTTCGGCTCGGAAGGTGGCCGGTTATACATTTATGAAAGAGTGAAAAATGCCATTGTCAAAGAACAAGACTTTAAATTCTCAATTGCAGTCTACAGGTGGCCACACACCTTCAATAACTGTCAGCAGAATGATCAGTGCAAAAGAACAGTTATCTCTCCTGTCCTCCCCCTACACATCAATGTTCAGCACTGTGTTCTCTATGGTAAGGGGAAGGGTAAGCCACAGTAAGACTGCTCTAGCACTGGCTTATCTTTATGAGAACAAAAGGGGTTGGGTAGTGAAATTCCATCACGCCTGACCCCTATCTCCACCGACATCATATAGACTTGCCAGTGGTAGGTTTGGATACCATAAGTATAAACTGTATGGAAACCTTAAAGAGGTTATCCACCGAAGCTAAAAATTTAATTCTAGCTTGTTTCACTCACCAAGTCCCCCTGATCATTTTGAGACATCTTCTGTCTTTCTAGCTCCTGCTGTTCCTGAGTTACAAGTTTTTCTAAAAGCCAGTCTGTGTCCAAGATGATGCCGTCCAGGAAACTACATTTCCCATAATGCATCTCACTGATTGGTCTGTTTGCATACTCGCCCCCTTAGCTTTCTTTTCTGCCCACTGCTGTTATCTCCAATGCACAGGACTGTTCTTACATTAGCCTACATTCACTGAAGCAGAGCAGAGATAGAACTATAACTTTTCATATTACAGAAACCTAGGCTTAGGAACACATATAAGTCTATGGAAGAAGCACAGGTGCATGGAGATGATGCAGGTGATGTCTTCAAGTCAATAGACAGCTAACCCCGCCCCTAGAGAGGAGATCACATGTGCTGTGTCTACAAAGGGGGGAAGAGGGAGCTGAGCATTGTCAGAGTGGACATAGAGGATATGAATTTAGACATCCAGAGCAGATAAGCATGGGGAAAAAAAAAAAAACAACAACAGGGAAAGGGTGCAAGATAGGTTATACATGTTTATTAGACATAGGGTGATATTGGGAAGGGGGATATTGTTTTAGAATATTAATTTTGATACCCAAATAGCCCCCTTAAGAATAATTGAATGTGATGTTTGCCTGGTAAGTCAACTAACAGGTCGCACCATCCATTGTATTCAACACAAATTTGGAACATACTCATAATAAGGCAATGATAACAAGTTCTGACAGACATAGTAAGAAAGTGTCCAAAGAGAAGAAGAAATAGAAGGAAAGTAGAAATAAGAAAAGAATAAGAAGTAATAGTACAACTCTATACATAGCTATGCCAGGATGTTATTGGAAGTCTACATACATGGAGGGGAAGTGGCGGAAAATAAAATTAAACCTCTAAAATGTAAAGTACTTTATGTTGTTTTTACTACATTATTTAGAGAAACATTTTGCAAAGCAAAAATAAAAATACAAGAGTACGAAAAGTAATAGATGCGGGAGACATTTCTTTGGGACGCATTTTCCCAAGGATCCTAAACAACTGTTAAAGAGAACCTGTCACCCTTCATGCTGAGGCAGAGCCCGGTCGATCCCCCGGTGCAGACCCATATACTTACGGCTTCCACGAAGTCTCGTTCCTGGAGCACGTCCCGCGGCGGCGCCCCCCTCCAAAGTCGCGTGCACGCTCCCCAGAGACAAGTCCGACGTCCCTAGAGAATGGCTGGAGCCGTCATTCTCTATGGCCATCGGACTCATCTCTGGGGAGAGTGCGCACAGCTTCGGAATGGGACTTCGTGGAAGCCGTAAGTATATGGGTCTGCACCGGGGGGTCGGCCGGGCTCTGCCCCAGCACAGGGGGTGACAGGTTCCCTTTAAATTAGAAGAACAATTTCAGCAGCAGGAGACAGGTAATGAAGGGAGCTATGATGGCTTTATAGACACTTATACCATCGTTGGTGCAGAAAACCGATACTTTAATTAATGATCCGTGATTTTTTTCCAAACTGTTGCCAAAATCGCAATGGGATTTTGTCCCACATCCACGAAAAGCCTCCGAAGATGAGACTCCTCCTGCAAAGATACATACAAGAGATTTAACACCATATGAGGCTTTATACATGAACATAAACATTGGTCTTGGTGATCATAGCCACCACCTTTACTATAGATTTCATAAATTAGGCTATGTTCACACTATGTAAAAGTACGGCTGTTGTTGCCATCGGCCTATTGTTCTATGGGATCCCGGCCAGAGCCGCAAAGAACTGACATATCAGCTGCGGCCGTAGGAAACCCTGTCAGTTCACACAATGAAGTGAGTGGCTCTGGCCGCTTGCTTCATTGTGTTCTATGGGGAGTCCTGAGACGGGCGCGCACTGATGCTCCTGCATCAGAACACTACGGCTATAAAGATTATCCGGCCGGTACTGCATTACCGGCCAGGATGATCTGTGCAGAGACCGGCCGTTCCGTGACCTGGCCGGGGTCAGAGAACAGCCGGTCGTTCACGTTGTGTGAACATAGCCTTAGTCTGAAAATAGAGCTGCCATATACCTGGGTTTTCAGAAATCAGGTTCTTTTACTATATGTTTAAACAGTATTCAGATTCAACTCTATATAGTGGGAAGAATCATGAGCTGCTGAACAGTTGTCATATCATCTCAAGGCCTCTGCTAGACCTCGTGCCTGCTGTGTCTGATCTGATAGAATGTGGCAGGCTGTCCAGGCAGAGGGCTGATCATATAGGTCAATGTAATGCATATACATTGCATTGTACTATGTAACTAATTAAATGATTGATTATGATATTCCTCTAGACGGGTAAAAAAAATAAAAAAAATGATAAATTATCCCTTTATTAAAAATGTTATCTCCTAAAATATTATATGGTTAAATAAAGGGTAAAAAAAAACAAAAAAAAAAGCTCTCATTGGTCATTCAACTGAAAAATAAAAAGTTATAGGACTTAGAAGATGAAGACGAAGGAAACATAAGCCAAAAGTTGAAATTGAGGGGGTTTGGAAGGGGTTAATGGACACGGTGGCTTGTTAAAGTATTAAAGTAGTAGAATTGTCCAGAAACCCTTTTATCATTCTACTGGTCCCACAGTGGGTATATCATGCAAAGAGATGATGGTTGACCTCAGGGAGATCAACCAAAAACACCACAGAGACACCATCACAGGTCTCGACGTAAGTGTATTCTAGGACATTGCCCCCTGGGCTCATTATGTTGAGACCTGTGATGGTGTCTCTGGAGTGTTCTTTTGCATCGTGGGTATATCAGAATTAGTGGGCACAGTTGTGAGAATCTTTCAGTCTTTGGTGGTTCCCTCAAAAGTAAAGAGGAAAAGAAACAATTTCTCCTACCTGTTACTTCTTCTGTCTGGAGAAAGCACATATTCTCCTCCCCGGTGCACTGTAAGGTATCGGAGGTGTAACACCAGGAAGAAGTCTCAGATCTGCAGGCTCGGCAGACGACTCCATTAGGGGTGGAGCTTTTTGGTGGTACTGGAAACAAACAGGAGAAAAAGAAAAAGAAAGAGAGAGAAATGGTTCATATGACATGTACTGTATATTTTATTGTTGGTCATAGATGAGTCTATAAATTAGTTAAAGGGGTTGAACCTTAGCTAAAGCCTATTAACATCATAAAAGTTAGTTTTAACCAGGAGACTGCTTGGTCAGTGGTCATCTTCATTATGTATTGAAATCAGTGAACGTCCATGTAATACACAAACAGTAGTCATCCTCGATAACAAGAGCTACTCATTGCAATGGGCATCAGATCTAGTTTACACTATTCCTAATGTCTTATTAAGGTCTGCAGTCAGTAGCGTAGCTACCGGGGTAGCCGCCGCGACCGGGCCCGCTACAGAGGGGGGCCCGCGGGGCCCTCAGGGCCCCGCAAGGCCCTCCCGATCAATCACTCTTGTGACCGCAAGCATTGTTTTGCTTGCAGTCACAAGAGTCCGACTCTGTCTTCCCCCGGCTGCTGCGCGGCTGCCGGGGGTGTCGCGTCTTATCCCCGGCAGCGCACGCATCCCAGAGCTCCCTGCGCGCCTTGGGCCCTGACTTCCGGTTCCGGCGCGCAGGGAGCTCTGGGATGCGCGCGCTGCCGGGGATAAGACGCGACACCCCCGGCAGCTGCGCAGCAGCCGGGGACAGACCGAAGGAGTGAGGATCAACGTGGGAGCGCGTTGTCAGGTGAGTTAAGTTTTGTTTTGTTTTTTTATCAGCCTGCAGGGTGGGGGGAAAGAGGGGGGCATCTATGAGCGTGGGGGGAAAGGGGACCATCTATAAGGGAGGAAAGGGGGGTGAAGGGGACCATCTATAAGGGAGGAGGGGGGGTGAAGGGGACCATCTATAAGGGAGGAGGGGGGGGGTGAAGGGGACCATCTATAAGGGAGGAGGGGGGGGGTGAAGGGGACCATCTATAAGGGAGGAGGGGGGGGGGTGAAGGGGACCATCTATAAGGGAGGAGGGGGGGGTGAAGGGGACCATCTATAAGGGAGGAGGGGGGGGTGAAGGGGACCATCTATAAGGGAGGAGGGGGGGGGGGTGAAGGGGACCATCTATAAGGGAGGAGGAGGGGGGGGTGAAGGGGACCATCTATAAGGGAGGAGGGGGGGGGGGTGAAGGGGACCATCTATAAGGGAGGAGGGGGGGGTGAAGGGGACCATCTATAAGGGAGGAGGGGGGGTGAAGGGGACCATCTATAAGGGAGGAGGGGGGGGTGAAGGGGACCATCTATAAGGGAGGGGGAGGGGGGTGAAGGGGACCATCTATAAGGGAGGAGGGGGGGGTGAAGGGGACCATCTATAAGGGAGGAGGGGGGGGTGAAGGGGACCATCTATAAGGGAGGAGGGGGGGTGAAGGGGACCATCTATAAGGGAGGGGGGAGAGGGGGCCATCTATAAGGGAGGGGGGGAGAGGGGGCCATCTATAAGGGAGGGTGGGGGGAGAGGGGGCCATCTATAAGGGAGGGTGGGGGGAGAGGGGGCCATCTATCAAGGAGGGGGGAGAGGGGGCCATCCATAAGGGAGGGTGAGGAGAGAGGGGGCCATCTATAAGGGAGGACGGGGGGTGAAGGGGACCATCTATAAGGGAGGGGGGGTGAAGGGGACCATCTATAAGGGAGGGGGGGGGAAGGGGACCATATATAAGGGAGGGGGGAGAGGGGGCCATCTATAAGGGAGGGTGGGGGGAGAGGGGGCCATTTATCAAGGAGGGGGGAGAGGGGGCCATCCATAAGGGAGGGTGAGGAGAGAGGGGGCCATCTATAAGGGAGAAGGGGGGGGTGAAGGGGACCATCTATAAGGGAGGAGGGGGGGGGGTGAAGGGGACCATCTATAAGGGAGGAGGGGGGGGTGAAGGGGACCATCTATAAGGGAGGGGGGAGAGGGGGCCATCTATAAGGGAGGGGGGGGAGAGGGGGCCATCTATAAGGGAGGGGGGGAGAGGGGGCCATCTATAAGGGAGGGTGGGGGGAGAGGGGGCCATCTATAAGGGAGGGTGGGGGGAGAGGGGGCCATCTATCAAGGAGGGGGGAGAGGGGGCCATCCATAAGGGAGGGTGAGGAGAGAGGGGGCCATCTATAAGGGAGGACGGGGGGTGAAGGGGACCATCTATAAGGGAGGGGGGGTGAAGGGGACCATCTATAAGGGAAGGGGGGGAAGGGGACCATATATAAGGGAGGGGGGAGAGGGGGCCATCTATAAGGGAGGGTGGGGGGAGAGGGGGCCATTTATCAAGGAGGGGGGAGAGGGGGCCATCCATAAGGGAGGGTGAGGAGAGAGGGGGCCATCTATAAGGGAGGGGGTAGAGGGGGCCATCTATATGGAGGGGGGAGAGGAGGCCATCTATAAGGGAGGGTGGGGGGAGAGGGGGCCATCTATAAGGAGGGCAACATGGGGGGAGAGGGGCCATCTATTTGGGGGGGCAACATAGGGGGAGAGGGAATACACAGAGGGGGGGCATATATTATTAGGGGGTCACACTAAATAAGGGTGTAAAGGGGCCAATACAAATGTGCAGTATGTATATAGATGAGGATGGTGCCAGAGTGAGGAGACTAATATGTCTGTCTGGCAGATTCTGTGGATTCGTGGCTCGGAGAAGTTCTCATAACGGCCCAGGGCAGATGGAGAAGAAGATGAAAAGGGAAGAACTCCGATCAGAAAAGACGTCTCCTGTGAGTCACCTGATATAACTGCACAGTAATGTATATGGTGTATAGAGCCTGTGTAGAGCTGGGGCCACCTCTATATGACTGGATGAGGTGATTTAGTATACTGGATTTGGTCAGTAACAATATGGTGGTGATGGTAGTGGTTGTGGTGTGGCGGTAATGTTTCCTTCCTATATACTGGTATTACTGGTAATATTGGTCTCAGTATACAGGATTTGGTCAGTAACAGTATGGCGATAATATGTACGGTGATAATACTCTTCTTCCAATATGCTGGTGTTATTGGTAATATCTGTCTTGGTGTGTGTGTATGTATATATATATATATATATATATACACACCAATAGCATCACTTGGTCGTGAAAGGAGGGGGGGGGGGGCCCAAGTTGGCCTCTCCCACCAGGGCCCAGGAGACATTAGCTACGCCCCTGTCTGCAGTGCAGTGCGTGCCCGCATCCTAATTCACCCGGCGGTAGCTGCACTCTCCATTGTGTAAACTGACATTTTTGTGCGTCTGCTATTCAATGAACAGCGGCCGCACAAAACTGAAAGGTCAGTTTTCGCCGTGGCCGCTAGGGATCCAATTGACTGAAGCACAATGGAAATAATCAATTAATCACGGCCGTTGTTGCAAATTGCAACAATGGCTGTGATTAATTGATAATTTACGTTGTGTGAATGTAGCCTTATGGTGATGAACAAACCTCTGAAGATTTATTCCTTGAGATTTTGTTAGAATCAGGTCATAAAATAAGTTTCTAAATCAATCACAATTCCGACCTAAATTCCCTGAATCAGGTGCACAGCTGCCAGCCCATGGAGTAAGTATAGTATCAGTATATCTTCTTACCCCAACAGGCCATACAGTAAACAGCATTGTATAGCGCATCACTGTACTGTATGGAAGCAGGAACTCCCATCACAATAACAGGTGTCCCTGCTCTCCATATTGTTTCTGTGGTTCCCTATGCTAGGACACCATGGAAACTAACTGCTCAAGAGGAAGCGTATGCTATTATGAAAACTTGTGATTATCAGCCAAACATTCATATAAATGTGTGAATGTTCATTCTCAGTCACTGGCCCTTGCAGAAGACCTTGTGCAAGGGCCAATCACAACTTATGCAGTTATGGATGACTTACATTGTGGAATAGTAGGCGTACATGAGTCAGTGCCGCAGCATGAAAGGACAATGCTGATGTGTCCGTTCTGTAGGGTTAGGCTGCTCTTAGCATTACATTGAGCCGGGTCTGTGCATCCCCTTTGGAAAACTGTAGTAGTGATTCCATCTACAAATAAATACAGCAAAGATTTTTTATTTTTTTAAGGCAATGTTTTTGGAATAGAACCAACATAGAAATAAAACCTTCCGGATCTTAATTAGTGTGTAGCAGTGATTGATTGTAACTAGAGATGAGTGAAAGAATTTGTCACAAATTTAATTTCACCTGAATTTTTTTAATATATTCCGACTTCTATAAAAATGTCAGCTGTAGTGATAATGATGATGACTCATGGATCCTAAGTTCCGCCATGCTTCCCCATAATGCCTTGCAGTCAGCCCTTCCTGTATGGCAGCCAATCATGAGGGCTTTAGAAGTGAGTGACAGTCAGCAAAATTAGGAAATCTAACATTTGTGAAGATGACATTAGAGAGAGAACATCTTAGACAGAGTTATATAGAACACAAATCCAGATAGATAATGGAGTGAAAGGTCAGTGTTTTAATAAGGACAAAGAAAGAGAAATTGGTAGAAAGAGTGTTTAGAGGGAGGTTTCCTTCTCTATGCAACACTTGGACGGGCAGAAACCAATACAGAAACTAATGGCATAGCAACCATGGAGGCAGACCACGCAATTGCTATGGGGCCCATGGAGCAGGGGGGCCCAGGCCAGCCCTTATCAGAAAAACATGGTCTGTCTTCAAGGTACTAATGGACGTCCCTCCACCACCCTCTCCGGGAGATACAATGTCTTGGTGCGGAAGTTACAGGATCTTTAACTGTCACCATTCGCCGAGTGCACCTCCTGCAACAATGCTTCTCATTGGGGAGGGAGGGAGAGCTGACCGAGTATGGCTTAGAACATTGTGAAATTGTCAGTGTAGGGAGGGAGAGCTGACCGAGTAGGGCTTAGAACATTGTGAAATTGTCAGTGAAGGGAGGGAGAGCTGACCGAGTAGGGCTTAGAACATTGTAAAATTGTCAGTGAAGGGAGGGAGAGCTGACCGAGTAGGGCTTAGAACATTGTGGAATTGTCAGTGAAGGGAGGGAGAGCTGACTGAGTAGGGCTTAGAACATTGTGAAACTGTCAGTGAAGGGAGGGAGAGCTGACCGAGTAGGGCTTAGAACATTGTAAAATTGTCAGTGAAGGGAGAGAGAGCTGACCGAGTAGGGCTTAGAACATTGTGAAATTATCAGAGAAGGGAGGGAGAGCTGACCAAGTAGGGCTTAGAACATTGTAAAATTGTCAGTGAAGGGAGAGCTGACCAAGTAGGGCTTAGAACATTGTAAAATTGTCAGTGAAGGGAGGGAGAGCTGACCAAGTAGGGCTTAGAACATTGTAAAATTGTCAGTGAAAGGAGGGAGAGCTGACCAAGTAGGGCTTAGAACATTGTAAAATTGTCAGTGAAGGGAGGGAGAGCTGACCAAGTAGGGCTTAGAACATTGTGAAATTGTCAGTGTAGGGAGGGAGAGCTGACCAAGTAGGGCTTAGAACATTGTGAAATTGTCAGTGTAGGGAGGGTGAAAGAATCCAGCATTTAAGCACTATAAGGATTCATTTCTTTACCCTGAAGTGTATCTTTCTGTCTGGCTTTGCAATGTGCCAGTGATTGCCGGGTGTAAATAATATACACAGTAGTATATACATCATTGCGTATATACACACAGATGAATAAGAAAGATGCTAATGCCATGTAATTGCTTCAATTTTGATACAATAAACATCAAAAAGAGCAAAAAAATAGCGAGTTCACCATTGCTGTTACGTTTTCCTCTTGCACCGTGCCGCAGATAAACCTTACAGTGCCCGTTCTTTGTTATTACCTTTTGTAAATTGTGCACAAGCTACACAAAAGCCACAGATGGTCTAACTGACTTACCTGATCTCCCTGGCACAATTGTTCAGTCAGGGGTCATGTTAACCATGGCTACATGTAGATAAGGCTCTATTATCTACATAGGAAATTACAGATAAGGCAGCTGGCAGAGCATACACCGGAAATGATAACTTCTGCCCATGTCCTATCATGTTGTTGTTCCATCTATGCAGCGGAAGTCTTTTCTTTCCACAGGTCCCTTTTTTATTGTAAGGTAAGTCCTCATTTCCTACAGCATTATAGAAAAGAGACTTAACAGACAGAGCTGTGTATTAGACGTCTATAACCTTCACCCTGTCCCCCGCTCTTCAGTGGTGTCCTAGCCAACTGCCTACTCCTTCTTCCAGCATTGAACACCTCACCATCTGCTGGACAAAAGTGGAAGTAAAAAGAATAAAAAGAAAAAAATATTCATGCTTCACTGCAAGCTTGTATTTAAGGGGTACTCCGGGCTGGGGGTATTTTTCTGGCTCTGGCCGGGAAGGGGGTGGTTATGGACCGTGGAGGTCACTTACCTAGCGCTAGGTCCAGGATCGCGCTGCCCGGTACACCCGCCCATAACCACCCCTTCCCCGGCCAGAGCAGAAAAATACCCCCGGCCCGGAGTACCCCTTTAAAGAGTCACTGTTGCAAAAAAAAATATATCAACAGAGCTTGTGATTGCAACTCACTTTATGGAGCATGGACCATAGTTTGACACCTAGAGGCCATATGTATAACTTCAATTTAAACAGAGAAAACTTAAAAAAAAAATAAAGAGGATGTTGCAAAACTGCTTGTAATAACAACTTTGCAACGTTGAAAAAGTGCCATTTTATCTGTTTTCCTTTTGAATATTAAGTATTCAAATATAAATATAAAAAATAACACTAATATTTATTAGGAGTTGTCATAAAAAAGATTCAAATTATAAACATAAATAAATAAACAGTTATAAATACTTACCTATCCGGACCTTGTCCTGCCTATACAGGGGCTGGAATTGTTACAGTGTATCAGTGCAGAGCACAACTCTCTCCTCTCCTATTGTTTGCTTCTATGTATCCGCTCAGACTTCAATAAGATAATTATTAGATCATCATAGGTTTTCAGCTTAAGGATATGAACAGGAACACATCCAAGCAGTTATTAAATTGGTGAGGAAATGACAAGCAAAACCTATTAGAAAGTTACAGAACTGTATACAATGAATAACCCTGATTTACATAAAAAAAAAACTACAAAAAGTTACAATAGGTTACGGTTAGAGATGAGCGAACCTGGAGCATGCTGGAGTCGATCCGAACCCGAACTTTCGGCATTTGATTAGCGGTGGCTGCTGAACTTGGATAACGCCCTAAGGCTATGTGGAAAACATGGATATAGTCATTGGCTGTATCCATGTTTTCCAGACAACCTTAGAGCTTTATCCAAGTTCAGCAGCCCCCGCTAATCAAATGTCGAACGATCGGGTTTGGATCGACTCGAACCCAAACCCGGTTCGCTCATCTCTAGTTACGGTTAATCCTAAGACTTACCGATAGTGGATTCCTGGTATTTGGATCCGCACTGTTGGCCTGAAGGACAAATCACATCGAAGCCAAAGCACAATGAGGGTGTAGAAGCCCTACACACTGTGCACGAGAGAGCGTCACCTAGAGACACATCACACAGCACAGAGATCAGTCAGCCTGTAATATCAGATGGATAATCCTCATCAGGAGGGAAGAGCTGTCCTACAGGGATATACTGCTCTGTCTGCCAGGAACAGAAGAATAAATAGTCTATTATTATTATTATTATTATTATTATTATTATTATTATTATTATTAGTAGTAGTAGTAGTAGTAGTAGTAGTAGTAGTAGTAGTAGTAGTAGTAAAATATAATGTTATATTTTTAATACATAATAACACTATGTAAGATTTGAGTGATGATATAAATATATATATATATATATATATATATATATATATATATATATATATTTACAGTACCATTGCAGAATATACAATGGACAGTGTGATTCTTGGTTAGAATTTAATCTATACAATTAGACAGTAACTTTACCCATATTTACAAATATATTATTCTATAATTATTATATGAGTGATGGTCATACATGTTCATACACAAAAAGTCAGTTATAACAGACACACCCATAGCTGACGTTCCCAGTATAGACATGGAGAACCATCAGGGGCACCATGTGAGGAATAGAGGGACGTGACGTTCAGGAAGAAGAGACCAAGACAAGACAAGATAAAGATGGGGGAATTACCCAGGGTGTCACGCAACTGCTGCTGAATGCTGTCATTCATTGCTAATGGTGCATTTACACAGGCAGATTTATCTGACAGATTTTAGAAGCCAAAGCCAGGCACAGATGATAAACAGGGAACGGGTCATAAAGGAAAGACTGAGATTTCTTCTCTTTTCAAATCCATTCCTGGTTTTGGCTTCCAAAATCTGTCAGATAAATCTGCCTGTGTAAACGCACCATAACTTGGAATTGACCCTTCCCAACAATTGGATTCACCTGGCTGATACAACAAACTGGGAGACTTCTCTGTTAATTATCTGTTTTTGCAGTTTTTATTATTATTTTTTTTCCCGAAGAAACAACAAATTTGAAATCCAACTACTAATGTGAGCTGAATGTATTATTAATTATTATTATTATTGTTATTATTATTAATACTATTTAGAAAAAAGCCATTAAAACAATTCAAGATAATAATAATAATAATAATAATAATAATAATAATAATAATAATAATAATAATAATAATACATTATATATCAGATCACTTACTTGTTGCTATAAGAGCTGAGAGAAGACTCAGGATCCCGGCCATCAGGGACATCATGGTTCTGTTCTTGTTGACGGATCGTTATGTGAGATGGAAACCTTGGCTGAGATTCCAAATTTATTGGATTTTATAGGGTGTGACGTGGGAAGGGCTGAAACCATTTCTGAGAGATAAAAACCTGCCCACTATGACCAGAGCTGAAGCTCCCCGACTCCTCTCTTTGTCTTCATAATAAACGGAATGGATCTACCAAATAGTAAGTTAATATACAGAAATACAGTGGTACCTTGGTTTAGGAGTAACTTGGATTAAGAGCATTGCTTTGGTTTAAGAGCTCCCTGTACTGGGTGGGAGGGGGAGTGGGGGAGGGGCATGTTCTGCATAGCGGGGTCTACAGCTCTGTACTCTGACCCAGGAAGTCTCCCTCACCATCCAAATCATAGCAGATCCACTTCAGGCTGGGGCTTACATCAGGGGACAGGACTGTGGAGGTAATCTCTCCATAGCTGTAGCCCCTCTCTCCCCGGACAGAGAGTGCTGCATGTATGTGCCCACATCTGTCCTGCTCATTCCTTCATGCTCCCTGCAGTCTCTGTCAGCCCTTGTGTTTCCCATCCTCTCCATTCCTGCTATAATGTGCCTGCACTCACACTCAGCTATACACACTGCTGCTATAATGTGCCTGCACTCACACTCAGCTATACACACTGCTGCTATAATGTGCCTGCACTCACAGTCAGCTATACACACTGCTGCTATAATGTGCCTGCACTCACACTCAGCTATACACACTGCTGCTATAACATGTCTGCACTCACTCAGCTATACACAATGCTGCTATAATGTGCCTGCACTCACACTCAGCTATACACACTGCTGCTATAATGTGCCTGCACTCACACTCAGCTATACATACTGCTGCTATAATGTGCCTGCACTCACACTCAGCTATACATACTGCTGCTATAATGTGCCTGCACTCACACTCAGCTATACACACTGCTATAATGTGCTGCTATAATGTGCCTGCACTCACACTCAGCTATACACACTGCTATAATGTGCCTGCACTCATACTCAGCTATACACATTGCTGCTATAATGTGCCTGCACTCACACTCAGCAATTCACACTGATATTTACAGAAGTTTCTTTCACTTTTCTCACTTTTCTCACTTGCTGATTTGTCCATGCTGAACACACACAGTCCTGCTTCCCTATTCTAGCCTGTTTTTCTGCGCTCTTGCATAATGAGGATCTGAGATCCATCCTGTATCGACAAACTGCTGTTGTTTTTTTCAGGTTTATGCACAACTAGAAAATGTACCCGGCGCTGCCCGGGTATAAAGTGTCAGTATGTATTGAGGGTCCTGTATACCTGTAGTATAGAGTTGGTGGAGGTGCTGTATACCTGTAGTATAGAGTTGGTGGAGGTCTTGTATACCTAAAGTATATAGTTCGGGGGTCCTGTATACCTGTAGTGTATAGTTTGGGGTTCTGTATACCTGTAGTATAGAGTTGGTGGAGGTGCTGTGGCAGTGTTATCCAGTCACAGTATGGTGGTATTGGTCAGGTCTGGTATGACAGTGTTATCCAGTCACAGTATGGCGGTATTGGTCAGGTCTGGTATGGCAGTGTTATCCAGTCACAGTATGGCGGTATTGTTCAGGTCTGGTATAGCAGTGTTATCCAGTCACAGTGTGGTCGTATTGGTCAGGTGTGGTATGGCAGTGTTATCCAGTCAGTGTGGCCGTATTGGTCAGGTCTGGTGTGGCGGTGTTATCCATTCACAGTATGGCGGTATTGGTCAGGTCTGGTATGGCAGTGTTATCCAGTCACAATGTGGCGGTATTGGTCAGGTCTGGTGTGGCGGTCTTATTTGGTATGGTATGACAGTGTTATCCAGTCACAGTATGGCGGTATTGGTCAGGTCTGGTATGGCAGTGTTATCCAGTCACAGTATGGCGGTATTGGTCAGGTCTGGTATGGCGGTGTTATCCAGTCACAGTATGGCAGTATTGGTCTGGTATGGCAGTGTTATCCAGTCACAGTATGGTGGTATTGGTCAGGTCTGGTATGGCAGTGTTATCCAGTCACAGTGTGGCGGTATTGGTCAGGTCTGGTGTGGTGTGGCGGTGTTATCCAGTCACAGTATGGTGGTATTGGTCAGGTCTTATATGACAGTGTTATCCAGTCACAGTATGGCAGTATTGGTCAGGTCTGGTATGGCAGTGTTATCCAGTCACAGTATGGCGGTATTGGTCAGGTCTGGTATGGAGTTGTTATCCAGTAACAGTATGGCGGTATTGGTCAGGTCTGGTGTGGTGGTGTTATCCAGTCACAGTATGGCGGTATTGGTCAGGTCTGGCAGTGTTATCCAGTCACAGTATGGCGGTATTGGTCAGGTCTAGTATGGAGTTGTTATCCAGTCACGGTATGGTGGTATTGGTCAGGTCTGGTGTGGTGGTGTTATCCAGTCACAGTATGGCGGTATTGGTCAGGTCTGGTGTGGCGGTGTTAAATGTGACGTGTGGAGCTATTACCTACCTATCCTGATGCTAATTGGTGAGGATGGGGCGTGTTCAGATTTAGTGCTTAGGGCAGCAGCAGCTGGTAATACTGACCTGTATAGATGGAGTAGGGGGTCCTGTATATACATGTACTGTATAGATGGAGTAGGGGGTCCTGTATATACATGTACTGTATAGATGGAGTAGGGGGCCCTGTATATACATGTACTGTATAGATAGAGTAGGGGGTCCTGTATATACATGTACTGTATAGTTGGAGTAGGGGGCCCTGTATATACATGTACTGTATAGATGGAGTAGGGGGTCCTGTATATACATGTACTGTATAGATGGAGTAGGGGGTCCTGTATATACATGTACTGTATAGATGGAGTAGGGGGTCCTGTATATACATGTACTGTATAGATGGAGTAGGGGGTCCTGTATATACATGTACTGTATAGATGGAGTAGGGGGTCCTGTATATACATGTACTGTATAGATGGAGTAGGGGGTCCTGTATATACATGTACTGTATAGATGGAGTAGGGGGTCTACCAGTTATTACTGTGGATGTTGTGAGGCAGCTTCCCTAGCAACCATTGCTCCCTGTGAAAATGAAAGCAGTAATCCTATTGGTTGCTAAGGCTCCAACTGCCGTGTCTGCTGCAGCTAATTATATCACCTGTGTTTGCAGTGAGGAGATTTTCCCATTCATCTCTATGAGGCGCCTCTCTTTCCCCTCCCCCTCCCCTCTTGTACATCTGGCGGGGACGGGACCTTCGCAATAACCTTCCTGGGCACCCGATGTATCTGTGGGCCAAATTTGGGGTCAAACGGTTCAGGCGTTTGGAAGTCTATAGAGGACAGACAGACAGTCAGACAGAAGGACAGACAGACAGACAGACTTTGATTTTTATTATATAGATATACTCCACATGCTGATTGCTATACTGTACAGTAACTTATAATATGACATGTTCAGCTGTTTCTCATTGTTTGTTTCATCTGTTCTACATGTTATTCTGAATTTAAAAAATCATTATTTTTGAGTTGTGGAACCAATTGTCTGCATTTTAGTGATTCCTTATGGGAAATTTTGCTTTGGTTTAAGAGTGGATTTGGAATACAGGCACCACTGTACTATATATTTTTTTATTTAATTTAATTTAAAGTTATTGTCATGTTTTTCATTTTTCATTACATTTTCCCTATTTGGGCAAAAAGGACAATTGCCCAGGGCGCCCATCCCCTGCCTGCAGCTGTAATGATGTCAGTAAGAGACAGGGATGGGGTTCTTCAGGGGCAGCCTTTTACTAGCTGAGGTTTCTGCTGCCTGTTTCAACTTAAATGTGCTCCCTTGAGAAATACCCCCCCCCCCCCCCACTACCTCCTCCTCCTCCTCGGCTCGGACAAGACTCCAGCTTCCAATGTTTGCATAACAACCTCAGAAAGGGAGGGCTGAATGGAGGGGTTAAAAGGTCTGATGTCACTGGTCACGTGACCTATCATCCATTCCATGCTATATAAGGAGGTGCTGATCACCATGTAAACAGTCAGCAGGAGGTGCATTCTGGGAGGGAAGCCCTGGTCAGGTCCCCAGTGCTTGGCTTTACATGGTAAGCACAGGATGACTGAGGGAGAGAGGGGGAAGCAGAGTGAGAGAAGCACTTGGAGAGCATGGTCACTGTGCTGAGACTGGAGATCAGTGTGAGATCAGAGGATGGGGCTGAGGAGGAGGATGGTAGAGGGAACTGGTTCCTTTGGGGGGGGGGCTTGAGATTTTTAAATGAAAGAAATGTACAAATTTCGAAAATTATCAGGAGACATTACTGATCCCTCCATCTAACAACTGATCAAGAGACACTACTGATCCCTCCATCAATTAACTGAGCAGGAGACATTACTGATCCCTCCATCTAACATGTGAGCAGGAGACATTACTGATCCCTCCATCCAACAACTGAGCAGGAGACATTACTGATCCCCCCCTAAAAACTGAGCAGGACAAATTACTGATCCCTCAAAACAACGAGACATTACAGATCCCTCCATCAAACAACTGAGCAGGAAACATTACTGATCCCTCCATCAATTAACTGAGCAGTAGAAAATTACTGATCCCTCCATCTAACAACTGAGCAGGACACATTACTGATCCCTCCATCTAACAACTGAGCAGGACACATTACTGATCCCTCATAACAACTGAGCAGGAGACATTACTGATCCCTCCATCTAACAACTGAGCAGGAGACATTACTGATCCCCCCCTAAAAACTGAGCAGGACAAATTACTGATCCCTCAGGACAACGAGACATTACTGATCCCTCCATCAATTAACTGAGCAAGAAACATTACTGATCCCTCCATCCAACAACTGAGCAGGACACATTACTGATCCCTCCATCAATTAACTGAGCAGTAGAAAATTACTGATCCCTCCATCTAACAACTGAGCAGGACACATTACTGATCCCTCCATCAAACAAGTGAGCAGGAGACATTACTGATCCCTCTGTCAAACAACTGAGCAGGAGACATTACTGATCCCTCCATCTAACAACTGAGCAGGACACATTACTGATCCCTCATAACAATTGAGCTGGAGACATTACTGATCCCTCCATCTAACAACTGAGCAGGAGACATTACTGATCCCTCCATCTAACAACTGAGCAGGATACATTACTGATCCCTCCATCAAACAACTGATCAGGAGACATTACTGATCCCTCCATCAAACAAGTCAGCAGGACAAATTACTGATCCCTCCTAAGAATTGATCAGGAGACATTACTGATCCCTCCATCTAATAAGTGAGCAGGAGACATTACTGATCCCTCCATCTAACATCAATGTCCCTGGAGCCAAGGATAGTGACAGGCAGCTGCGGGCATTTAAGGAAGTCGGTGACAGGTTAAGCACCTGTCACTGACTGATCTGGACCCCCGCAGCCAGGCGGGGGTAAGCCACTTACCTCTGTCCTGTTGGATGGGTGATCTACTCTCAGGCCGGCTCTATGCACAGACGGTTGATAGTACTGATCTATGCTTTGCTATGGCATAGATCAGCACATGCAATCTAATGATTGCATGTTTAACTGTAAAATAAAAGTGTAAAAAAAAAGTATAATTAAAAAAGTTTTTATAAAACCCTTATAAACCCCCTAATAAAAGTTTAAAATACCTCCTTACATAAAAATATTTAAAATAAATAAATAAACATATTACTTATTGTAGAGTGCGGAATTGTCCAATCTATTAAAATATAACATTATTGTTTCCGCACGGTGAACGGTGTAAAGGGGAAAAAAACACAGAGATTGCTGAATTTTCTTTATTAAATATTGAAAAAAAAAAAAACCCAAACAAACAATAAAAAGCGATCAATTGTTTTTTACACCAATATGATATTAATAAAAACTAGATGCAAAAAAAATTACACCCCAACCAGCCCTGCAGGTGGAAAAATAAAAATGCTATGGCTCTAAGAAGGCGGGGAGGAATATTGCATTAATTTGACCCGGACACCTCGGTCATGAAGGGGTTAAGAATCTAAAAAGCATAATAAGACTGAAAAATAAAAAAAGGAAAATCATGTGGCAAAGCAGTTTTTGAATCAGGAAGCACAGTCAGCCAGTTTAGAGTTACAGACGGGTTCCTGGAATTAGGAGAGGAGGAGATGGCTGAGGCTGTGCGGGGCTGGCGCACATAGTGTCACAGTCAGTTAAAGATCACACAGCGCGGCTAATGCTGTGTTTACACGTAACGATTATTGGCCCGATCGTACGATTAGCGATGTCGGATTTACGATTTTTTTTTATAACGATCAGCGTTTTGATAGTACAATATATCGTACGAATATTCGCACTGCGATCGTTTTGCGATCGTTTAAGCCTATCTCACACATTGGTTAAATCGGCGAACGACTGTTCACACGGAACGATTTGCGAATTTTTAGCGTACGATGAACAACGATTTGATGACCTGATGAAAGATCAAAATGTACGATTTATCGTGCGTCGTACGATCGTTCGCTGCGTTTACACGTACGATTATCGTTCGAATTAGACCGTTATCGCACAAATTCGCATGATAATCGTTACGTGTAAACGCAGCATAAGGGTGTTATTACATGGGGGCCCAATAATACCTGTAAACGAGCAGCAATCTCCTCGTTACCGATGTCCTTGCAGCCCTTGCTTAAGTACATACATTACCTATCCATGTTCCAGGGCTGCTGCTGCAGTCTTCTTCTCCACCGGTCCTGCGCCACCACCACGGCCTGCGATTGGCCGGGCGGCCTGTCAGCTGACAGGCCACTCTGAAGCTGGAACGCGTGTGACCCGGGGAGAAGAAGACCGCAGCAGCAGCCCTGGAATGTGGATAGGTAATGTATATTGTCAGGCGCTGGCCGCGCACCGCTATTACACGTAGCGGTGCGCGGTCGGCGCCCGACGAAAATAGGTCCAAGCCTATACCAACGATCAGCCGATGATCGTTGTCATCGGCTGATCGTTGTATTTATTACATGGAGCGATAAATGTTCCGTGTAATAGTACCCTAAGACTCTGTTCACACGGAGCAAAACTGGTGGAATCCCGCCAGCCTCCGTGTCATAATGGGAGTCTATGGGAGGCTCGAGCATCTCCTCTCTCCCATTATGACACGGAGGCTGGCGGGATTCCGCAGCGGAATTCTGACAGTTATGCTCCGTGTGAACGCAGTCATAGGATATATACTGTATGCAATGCTCGTGGGATCGGCATTTGACATCTGGCAGCGCAGGTTCAGTATTTGCGTATCCGCACTGTTAGTTTCCATTTAATGTTTTTTTTTTATTTTTTGTTTATTCCTTTGGGGGATGTAACTGATCGCCTGACCCTTGTCAGATACGGACTGTCTTCTGTTGGGTGTCATCTTTTACCCTCCCCGATTTTTTCCTCCCCGATTAAACCTGGGTACAGTCTGGACTGAGGGCATACTCTGGCCAGTTACACCGGTATATTCCGCGTTTCCCTGAAAATAAGACACTGCCTCATATTTTTTTTCCCCCCTCAAAAACAGACTCTCTCAGAGGGGGGAATTTATCAAGCATGGTGAAGAGTGAAATTGGCTCAGTTGCCCCCGGCAACTAATCAGATTCCACCTTTCATTCCTCACAGACTCTTTGGAAAATGAAAGGTGGAATCTGATTGGTTGCTAGGGGCAACTGAGCCAGTCTCACTTTACACCATGTTTGATAAATCTCCCCCTATGTCTTATTTTGGGGGGATGTCTTATTACTTTCGTGGGGCGCCTTACTTTCAGGGGGGTTTCCTAGTCTAGAGTTGGGGGTGTCTAATTTTCAGGGGGATGCCTCACTTTAGGCTAGAGGGTAGGGTAGTTGGGGTGTCTTATTTTAGGAGGGTGTTTTATTTTCGGGGAAACACACTCCTAGAGCTAATATGTGACTGCTCTAAACTATAGCACAAAATGACCACTAGGTGGCAGCATCACTCCTAATGCATAAATCAAACATTAGCAATGCAAATGGAATACAGACATAATGCAAAACCGATAAGAGTATAAACATTGCGGTTGCTTGTCTGAGATCCACAAACACGTGCAAACAATATCCTCATTTCATGTCATGTTCCCTGACCGGTAAGTCAACAAAAAATATAATATCTATATATTAACATATGATAGAGAAAGCTTTATATATGGTTCACATAAAGAAAGGTTTGGGGTAACCAAAGCCTAAACCTCTAATGTCCACAATAGTAGAAGGTTTAGTTTACAGTTTTCTTATCAATTATTAAGAATATATATATATTTTTTTTTATTCTTAACCCCTTAAGGACCGGGCCAATTGTCACTTTTGTGTTTTCGTTTTTCCTCCTCGCCTTCTAAGACCCATAACTCTTTTATTTTTCCACCTACAGGGCCATGTGAGGGCTTGGTTTTTTTCAGGAACTTTGTAATGGCATCTTTCAATCTGCCATAAAATGAATTACGGAACCCCCAAAATATAATTTATGGGGAGAACAATGGGGTGATTTTCCCTTTTCCCTTTTCCCATTTTATAAATAAAAATAAATAAACAAACATATTTGTTATCGCCACATGCGTAATTGCCCGAAATATTAAATTATCAGTCTCAACTGACGAAGCATGGAGACGCGAAACGGCTGTCCTGTGGAGGGTGTCTAGCGTTCACCCCGCTGCCTGCTTTTAACTGTATGAAGATGCACCTCGAAAAATAAAGATTACAGCACGCTGATTGGTGAGTGCCCTGGCATTTCTTCTCCGTTGATGATTGTTCACATGTTGCTTTGCGATCCACGCAGTGAGCACCACCATAGCGGCATTACAAGTATCACTCATGTCTTCATGTATATGAACCACACTGCATATAGGTGGTAGTGCCCGTGACTGCCTCTTGTACAGAATAAGGCTATGTTCACACTGCGTACGAATCCGTACGCATTTCGTACGGCGCCGCACATGTGCGGCTGAAACTACGGGCATGCGAATATTCGATGTGCGGCCGGATGCGTACGCATTGCGAACGTACGCCCGTAGTCTACTTACGCTTCCTGAGCCCCCTACGAAGTGATCTGACAGCGGCCTTTTACTTGGAAATCTTCGCCTAGCCCCGGACACCCCACAGAACCTTTTGGATCGGCATAGAAGAGCGGAAAAATGAAGAAATCACCACTTCGGCCTTCCGGCTGTAAACAATGGTCTGGTTAATTTCTTACGGCGCCGTATACGGTCCGGGCGTACATTCGTACGAAGTGTGAACTGTGCGGCCGGGATCGTATACTTTGCATTGTACGCTAACTACGTAAGTTTCCGGCCGCATATTCACGGAGCGCACTACGGCCGGAAGCTTACGTAGTGTGAACCTAGCCTAAAAGTGATACATGTTACATATTGTTGTAATCGTAACAACCTGAGGAACATGCATAACAAGTCAGTTTTACCATATGGCACATGGAGTAAACACAACCCCTCTCCCCCCCCCCCCCCCCCCCCCCCCCCAAATAAAAATATTGTGTTTTATTTTTAATTTCACAGTGCATATAATTTTTTTCTGGTTTCGCAATATATTTTATGCAAAAATTAAGTCTGCCATTGCAAAGTACAATTAGTTGCACAAAAAATAAAGGCTCATGTGGGTCTGTAGGTGAAAAAATGCAAGTGCTATGGCCTTTTAAACCCGAGGAGGAAAAAACACAAAAACGAAAATTGTCCCGGTCCTGAAGGGGTTAAGGGATTGAAGAAATGCATTTCTTCTGACATTTTGCATATTGTTGTTGTTGTTATTATTATTATTAGTATTATTATCATCATCATTATTTTTATTTTTATTTTTTTTCTTTTCTTTTTTAGATATAGATAGTTAAACATTCTGAAAATCGGAGCTCTGGATAAACAGGATGAATACAGAACAGACTCATTGGTAATTTCATTACAGAATCTCTCCCTTAGATGATCCCATTTTCTGCAGTGATAACAGACTTCATACATACATCACCATTACAGAAGGCAAAAGAACAATCATTGCTCATTATAACCATTGAGATGTACTAAGGTATTAAGACAGAAGAGCCATCTGGTCTCTTCTATAATTTCACTTAATCTCTACCCCTCCTAGCTGGATGGAGTTATTTAAAGGGGCATTCCGCTTAAACAGAACTTTTGAAATATTGCTGCCCATAGTGAGACTAACAATACATTCCACGCTGTAATTATCTACTCAGTCTCCTTCCCCCAGTTCTTAGCTGCTGCTTTCTGCTGAAGACGCAAATATCTGTTGAGCCTTTCTCTCTCTCTCTTCCCTTCCCTTCTGAGATGGTTGATGTGAACAAGTTCCTGGCAGGCTGTATCTGCAACTTTGTAACAACCTTTTAATGTTGGGAGGATTACTCCCAGTAAGCTCGTTAGCAACCTGAACTCAGAATAACCCTCCTAACTTTACAAAGAAGCTACTAAGTTGCAGATACAGCCTGCCAGAGACTTGTTTACATCAGCTGTCTAAGAAGGGAGGGAGGGAGGTGGCGGAAGAGAAAAGTTCACACACAGATTTTTGTGTCTTCAGCAGAAAGCAGCAGCTCAGAACTAGGAGAAGGAGACTGAATAGATAATAACAAGTATGGAAGGAATTCACTGTGTCTCACCAGGTGTGGAATACCCCTTTAAGGCCAACAATCTTGACAGAACTAATATTTTTTTAGGGGACATTGGAAGGATTTGATTTTTTTTTATATTTGCTCATTTTATTATATTTGCTTTTTTTCACTTTTTATTAGTTCTCTAAGAGGACTTTGATTGCCAATAGCTCATTGCAATTCATTGGCTCCTGACTAAATAATAACATAGAAGTCAGCAGTATTAGAAAATTGTGGACAAAAGTTTGGTGTTCAGAGAAATAAGCTTTCATCCTCGAACAATCAACAAACAATGGGGGAGATTTATCAAACATGGTGTAAAGTGAGACTGGCTCAGTCGCCCCTAGCAACCAATCAGATTCCACCTTTCATTCCTCTCAGAGTCTTTGGAAAATGAAAGGTGGAATCTGATTGGTTGCTAGGGGCAACTGAGCCAGTGTCACTTTACACCATGTTTGTTAAATCTCCCCCAATGATCTAAGAAAGAGGATCCTTCATCCGGTGTCATTGATGGCCTGTGTGGACAACTGAAATGGCCAATATAGATTAAAACGGTACTAACTGCTTTTCAAAAAAATATTTTTTTTTATTTTCTTTGGTTTTTTTTATGACAGTTTTATTTTTTTTTATTTTTTACAATCCATATACAACAATATGGGCAGGAGTATTAACATAGATACATGTTAAGACTATGTTCAGACTGTAACTTTTTGTAAAAGTACGGCCGTTGTTGCAATCGGCAACAACGGCCGTACTTTTTACGAAAAGCTACGCTGTTTAGTCTTCAATGGGATCCCGGCCGGAGCGTATACACATAGTATGCGCTCCAGACGGAATCTCTTGCGGCGCCACAAAGAACTGACATGTCAGTTTTTTGCAGCCGCTATTCAGTGAATTGCGGCCGTAGGAAACCCTGTCAGTTCACACAATAAAGCGTTCGGCTCCGGCCGCTTGCTTCATTGTGTGCTGTGGGGCGTTCTGATGCAGACTTAGAGAGTACTTATATAAAGATTAGGCTTAGAGAGTAATAATATAAAGACCAGGCTTAGAGAGTAATAATATAAAGACCAAGCTTATGCCCCTATTCCACAGGTCGTTTAGAGGAGCAATATCGTTCGTATTCGGACGATATCGGCCGCTACGGACGATAATCGTCCTGTGGAATAGAGTGCAACGATCAGCCGACATCGTTCATGTCGGCTGATCGTTGCAGTAGCTTGTTTTTCAACATGTTGAAAAACAAGCGACTGATATAGCAGCGATCTTCTGCCGTCGCTCCGTTGAATAGGAGCGTCGGCAGCAGACGCTGCTATATCCTATGGGCTGCCCGGACGATCATCGATCCTCCGAGCAGCCCCCCCGCAGCTCCCCGCCGCCCCTCCCGCACTCACCCGCTCACTGCCGCCGGGTTGAATAGTGGTGGCAACGAGCGGGGAACGAGGAGCAAACGAGCGCTAATAGCGCTCGTTTGCTCCTCTAAAACGACCCGTGTAATAGGGCCTTTAGAGAGTACTAATATAAAGACCAGGCTTGTAGAGTACTTATATAAAGACCAAGCATAGAGAGTACTTATATAAAGACCAAGCATAGAGAGTACTTATATAAAGACTAGGCATCAAGAGTACTTAAATAAAGACCAGGCTTAGAGAGTACTAATATAAAGACCAGGCTTGGGGAGCACTAATATAAAGACCAGGCTTGGAGAGTACTAATATAAAGACCAGGCTTAGAGATTACTAATATAAAGACCAGGCTTAGAGAGTACTAATATAAAGACCAGGTTTAGAGAGTACTTATATAAAGACCAGGCTTGGAGAGTACTAATATAAAGACCAGGCTTAGAGAGTACTAATATAAAGACCAGGTTTAGAGAGTACTTATATAAAGACCAGGCTTAGAGAGTACTAATATAAAGACCAGGCTTAGAGAGTACTAATATAAAGACCAGGCTTAGAGAGTACTTATATAAAGACCAGGCTTAGAGATTACTAATATAAAGACCAGGCTTAGAGAGCACTAATATAAAGACCAGGCTTGGGGAGTACTAATATAAAGACCAGGCTTAGAGAGCACTAATATAAAGACCGGGCTTGGAGAGTACTTATATAAAGACCAGACTAATATAAAGAGTTTTATACAGCCAGGATAGGGGCCCCAACAGGAGGAAGGTCTCGGGGGCAGTTAATGATATGTAAAGCCATTGAGAGCCAGAGGGTTTACCAGAAAGAACAAAGCCTTTACCTGGTCTCTGGGCTCACTTAGCATTGTTTGGCTTATTGGGTCACAGAGTTGAGGTTACAGGTTTTGGTGTCAAACAACTATATAATTAATATAACAATAATATTAATATAACAATAATATAATTATTACAATTATAATCAGCTGCCGGTATACCCAATCCTTGCTTACACTTCCTGTAGATTTACATCTATGGAAGGAGAGCGGCCAAAGGCAAAACTAAACATCTAACTTTTCATGTACTTGGGGTTTAGGCTATGTTCTCACTACGTAAGTTCTGCAGGAATCATGGCCGTTGTAACAAGGGCCGTGATTCCTGTGGAACTTACATAGTGCTGCAGGCTGAGGAAATCCCGGCCGGAGTGTATACGCATAGAGGGAGATTTATCAAACTGGTGTAAAGTAGAATTGTCTCAGTTGCCCCTAGCAACCAATCAGATTCCACTTTTCATTAGTCAAAGAATCCGTGAGGAATCAAAGGTGGAATCTGATTGGTTGCTAGGGGCAACTGAGACAATTCTTTTTTTACACCAGTTTGATAAATCTCCCCCATAGTATACACTCCGGCCGGAATCCCAAGCGGCGCTGTAGAAAACTAACATGTCAGTTTTCTGCGGCCGCTATTCAATGAATATCAGCTGCAGAAAACCCTGCCAGTGCACACAATGGAGCGTGCGGCTCCGGCCGGTTGCTCCATTGTTTGCTGTGGGGAGTTCTGATGCGGCCGCACACGGATGGGCCCGCATTAGAACTCTGCAGCGCTAAAGATCATCCGGTGTGTACTGCAGTCCTGGCCGGTATGATCTTTTCTGGTACCGGCCGGGTAACAGAACGGCCGGTCTTATACTACGTAGGAACATAGCCTTATAGTAGAAGTTGGAAAAGAATCACTATGGAAGGGTAAGGAAGCAATGGATGCTGGGAACATTCATTATATGATGTAATTGCTGGGATATACACTAGCTCAGATTTATATAATATAATATAAAAAAAATGCTATGTCACAAAATGTTAAGATTTTAACAAATTAGCAATTACAGCAATTTCACATAGTATACACTCCGGACGGGATCCCTAGCGGCGCCGCGAAAAACTGACATGTCAGTGCACACAATGGAGCATGCGGCTCCGGCCGCATGCTCTATTGTGAGCAGTGGGGAATTCAGATGTGGGCACACACTGATGCACCCGCTTTAAATTCAGCGGCAGTGAGATCATCCGACCGGTACTGCAGTACCAGCTGGGATGATCATCTCTGACACCGGCCGTTCTGTGACCCGGCCGGGTCGTGGAACGGCTGGTGTCTTACTACGTTGGAACATGGCCCAAGAAAGAAGTCCTTCCTGACACTAACTACTACCAGAATAGTCAGAATAAATCTCTGGACCAAATACCCATCTCCGATGATCTAGCAAGGGCAAACCTGGATCCCTAGACCAAGGTCATTTACAGGTCTATGACATGTCAAAAGTTTTTTCAAACGATTGTTACACTTTAGGGTAGCTTCACACTTACCGGATCCGCAGCGGATTGCACGCTGCGAGTTTGCATCGAAATCCGCTGCGGATCCAGTACTGTGAAACTGAATGGGTCCCATACGCGCAGCGGATCTACTGCTAGTATGGGACCCGGCCTCTTTGCCCCTCCGGCGCCGGCTGCCCACAGCTCACAGCCCCGGCCCCTTTAACTCCCACGCCGCCGGACGGCCAATCGCACACCCGCAGCCCTTTTAACACCCCCCAGCCCCCGCATGCCCGATCGCACTCCCGCAGCGCCTTTAACACCCCCCGCCCGATTGCACGCCCACAGCCCCGCCCCGAGCATACATTAACTGCTCGGCACTGTGGCTTTGTGAAGCACCCGGGGAGCTGGAAGCTTCACACAGCCGCAACTCCGAGCAGGTAATGTATGCTCGGGGCCGGGGCTGCGGGCATGCAATTGGGCGGGGGGTGTTAAAGGGGCTGCGGACGCGCGATCGGGCGGCCGGCGGCGCGGGGGTTGAAGGGGCCGGGTCTGTGAGCTGTGGGCAGCCGGTGGCAGAGGGGTTAAAAGGGCTGGGTCCCATACACGCAGCAGATCCGCTGCGGGTATGAGACCCATTCAGTTTCACAGTACTGGATCCGCAGCTTTTGCAGTTCTTATTACGTTACTATACACATATAATATACACTCAAACTTTTGGAATTATTTGGATTTACTTGAAGTCAAAATAATAGACAAAAACAACAGTTTTTATATTATGTCTTATATTATATCCAATCTAATCCCCTGTAACACAAAGCTGATACATGTTACTTGCACTGATACATTGTAGCAAACTGCTGCTGTTTAGCTCACGGATCAATCTCGGCACTGTGAGGCTATGTTCACACAACGTCTAAAATGGAGAAAAGGTGGCCGATTTTAATATTTTAAAAAGTCAGTTTTTGCCGCTTTGTAACTGACTCAATGGCAAATAACGGACGTGTTTTTAAATGGAGCTGAAAAAACGTTGTGTGAACATAGCCATACACTGTAACAACTCCAGCCCATGTATAAGCAGGACTACATCAGGATGGGAACAGGAGTAGGTAGCAAGTTAGCACACAGTTAGGTTCGAGAGGCACGGAGTGAGCTTTATAGACTGAAAGTCTGTCAACCTGATACAGAGAGTTATATACATTTGTAAATTACTTAAAAAAAAAAAAAAAAACCTCAATCCTTCAAGTACTTATTAGCCACTGTATGTCCTGCATGAAGTGGCATAATACGCTCATCCCCATTGGATCCAATAGGGGGTCATGCACGTTATGGTCTCATTACGTCTCCGTAATATGTGCATTCCAATAGAACGTGTGCAAATTGTAACAACGGCCATGATTTATACAAAATATACATTGTATCAACATGGCCAAAGGTCTCATACACACGTTTGAAGTTGCTCTTCAAAGGGTGGTACCTAAGTTGCTTTTAAAGAGACGGTAAATAAGATGGTCTTAAAGGGACAGTATATAGGTCACTCTTAAAGGGATGAAACCAATCAAGGGTTAAAGTTTTTCTTAAAGGGACATCACTGTTAAAGGGGCACTCTTTTCTAGCACTATGTATATATATATATATATATATATATATATATATATATATATATATAAAAATAGTATACTATATACACTCCATACTGACAATGCATCCCATAATATATACAGTCCAGAGTAACATTGCATCCCATACTATACTGTATGAAGCCCATAGTGTCAGTGCATCCCATAATATACTGTATACAGCCCATAGTGACATTGCATCCCATAATATACTATATGAAGCCCATAGTGTCAGTGCATCCCATAATATACTGTATACAGCCGATAGTGACAGTGCATCCCATAATATATACAGCCCATAGTGACAGTGCATCCCATAATATAATAAATACAGCCCATAGTGACATTGCATCCCATAATATATACAGCCCATAGTGACAGTGCATCCCATAATATAATAAATACAGCCCATAGTGACATTGCATCCCATAATATATACAGCCCATAGTGACATTGCATCCCATAATATATACAGCCCATAGTGTCAGTGCATCCCATAATATATTAGCCCATAGTGACAATGCATCCCATAATATACTGAATACAGCCCATAGTGACAGTGCATCCCATAATATATACAGCCCATAGTGACATTGCATCCCATAATATACTGTATACAGCCCATAGTGACAGTGCATCCCATAATATATACAGCCCAAAGTGACAGTGCATCCCATAATACATACAGACCATAATGACATTGCATCCCATAATATACCATATACATCCCATAGAGACATTGCATCCCCCAATATATACAGCCCATAGTGACACTGCATCCCATAATACATACAGCCCATAATGACATTGCATCCAACAATATACTGTATACAGCCCATAGTGAAGGTGCATCCCATAATATACTATATACAGCCCATAGTGATGGTGCATCACATAATATAATGTATACAGCCTATAGTGATGGTGCATCCCATAATATACTATATACAGCCCATAGTGATGGTGCATCCCATAATATAATGTATACAGCCCATAGTGATGGTGCATCCCATAATATACTATATACATCCCATAGATACATTGCATCCCCCAATATATACAGCCCATAGTGACACTGCATCCCATAATACATACAGCCCATAGTGATGGTGCATCCCATAATATACTATATACATCCCATAGATACATTGCATCCCCCAATATATACAGCCCATAATGACATTGCATCCCACAATATACTGTATACAGCCCATAGTGAAGGTGCATCCCATAATATACTATATACAGCCCATAGTGAAGGTGCATCCCATAATATACTATATACAGCCCATAGTGATGGTGCATCCCACAATATAATGTATTCAGCCCATAGTGACAGTGCATCCCATAATATACTGTATACAGCCCATAGTGACAGTGCATCCCATAATATACTATATACATCCCATAGTGACACTGCATTCCATAATATACTATATACAGCCCATAGTGAAGGTGCATCCCATAATATACTATATACAGCCCATAGTGATGGTGCATCCCATAATATACTATATACAGCCCATAGTGACATTGCATCCCATAATATACTATATACAGCCCATAGTGACATTGCATCCCATAATATACTGTATACAGCCCATAGTGACAGTGCATCCCATAATATACTATATACAGCCCATAGTTACAGTGCATCCCATAATATACTATATACAGCCCATAGTGACGGTGCATCCCATAATATACTATATACAGCCCATAGTGACGGTGCATCCCATAATATACTGTATACAGCCCAAAATGATGGTGCATCCCATAATATACTGTATACAGCCCATAGTGATGGTGCATCCCATAATATACTATATACAGCCCATGGTGACAGAGCATCCCATAATATACTGTATACAGCCCATAGTGACAGTGCATCCCATAATATACTATATACAGCCCATAGTGACAGTGCATCCCATGATATACTATATACATCCCATAGTGATGGTGCATCCCATAATATTCTATATACAGCCCATAGTGATGGTGCATCCCATAATATACTGTATACAGCCCATAGTGACAGTGCATCCCATAATATACTATATACAGCCCATAGTGACAGTGCATCCCATGATATACTATATACATCCCATAGTGATGGTGCATCCCATAATATTCTATATACATCCCATACTGACGGTGCATCCCATAATATACTGTATACATCCCATACTGACGGTGCATCCCATAATAATACAATATGTACATTTACATTAAGCTAAAATACAGGAGAGAAGATCTGCAACACTGAGGACCAATCACGTCCAGACCCGTCTGATGATGTCACAATGACACGGTAACAGCATCAGTGACATCATCGGCTTCTGAGCCCATAATATCCCCGGCCTGACAACAATCGCCCTTCTTGATCTGTGAGAGCAGAGAGAGAAGTCATGGAGGTGCGAGGATTGGCCATATTGCCTGTGATCTGGGTGATCTGGAATCTGTGGGGCCTCTATGTGCTGCTTCTCCTGACCGTCCTCTCCGGACACAACAGGAGGCCGTTCATCAGGTAAGAGACCTAGGAATGATGATGATGATGATGATAATGATGATGATGATGATGATAACTCCCAATCTTTCCCTTTCTTTCAGTGACACGGGTATACAGCCCCCGGAGTCAGTGGTATATACAGCCGTATTCCTGGTCTCCTCCATCCTCGGTAAGTGGCTGCGGCTTCCTATAGGGCGGTGACATTATGAAGAGCTCAGCTCCAGCGCTCAGTGATGGCCGTAAATCTCTGCTCACTATATAGCGCTGAGCGGCGGCCGTCACTGCAGATGATCCCCATCACCGGCCCCTGGAGCGGCTATAGGCCGGACCTGTGCTAATCTGCGGCTGATAACGCGTCTTCTCTATTTCAGGACCTGGCGTCGCTTTCCTACATTACAAGTTCATGCTCCACCGGTCTGAACCATCGGAGAAGCGATTTATCATCGGCCAGAGAATCCTTGTGACCATCGGATGGATCGTCTGCATCGGGAACTCTGTCAACGCCTTCTTTTCAGTGAGTTCTCAGTATATAGAGTATATAGTAGTATACAGGAGCTCAGTATGACACTGACATGTCTCTTTATGTTCTAGATGAGAAGCAATCCCACAGCCCACAGGATCGGCGCAGGAACGGCCTTTGTTGGCATGGCTACTTACAATCTTTGCCAAGCGGTGTGCCTGTATGGAAGATCTTACTGCAGCCGCTTGATGTGCCATGTCAGACTGGCCGCAGCCTTGGTGACCAGCGTCATTCTTGTTCTGCGTAAGTAACATGTTGTGTGCTGGATACACTGGAGACTCCATTGTAGAATAGATCAGACATGACGGTATAGGAGGCGATATAACAATACTACTCTGTTTCTTTCCAGTTGCGGTAGGAATGGGCGCCTTGAACATCCAGCTATGCGCAGGACGATGTGCTGAGGTGAGTTCCTCTCCTGTATCAGAGACGTATAGACACTCTTGGTGGACATGTCCTCCTCCATCTCCTCCCACCCTGGTCAGTACAGCCGCACACTAACCCCCTATTCTTTCCTTCTGCAGATCTTCTATCTTCCCGTCCTGCTCAGTGAGTATATGGGATTCTGCGGCCTGATGATACAACAACTCACCAACTATGCAGATTTCCAGGTGAGTAGATGACGTGTTTGGGTCTCATGGACTCCAGATATCATCCCCTTCCTTATATATAAAGTTTCTGGAGATTAATGTTCTTTCTTCTTGCTTTGCTTAGAGTTTGACTTTAAGGGTCTCCCAAGACGGCATCTCCATCCGCCTGAGAGAGAAGACCCCGGACCCCGAAAACCCTGCATAACATCATGGAGTAAGAACTCGGGTCTGTATAGAACGTACCGGACGATGTGCTGAGGTGAGTGCCTGTCACTATTCACCATCTGGTGTAACCCACATGTGTCCTATAGAAGAGTAACATAGAAACTCTTGGGAGACATGTCCTCCCCCATCTCCTTCCATAGCAGAGCCCCTGGTGAGTACAGCCGCACACTAACCCCCTCTATTCTGTCCTTCTATCTCCTGCAGATCTTCTATCTTCCCGTCCTGGTGGCTGAATAGATGGGATTCTGAGATGTATCTTTATATCATACCTATACTCCAGGTGAGTAGATGACGTGTGAGGGTCTCATGGGCTCCAGATATAATCCCCTTCCTCTTATATTCATAGAGTTTCTGGAGATCAGTGATGTCTGATCATTCATCTTCTTTCTTCTTCTCCTTTTTCTAGCGTTTGTCTCAGAGAAGGCGTCTCCAAGATGGAGAAAGATAAACCAGCGACCATCCGGACAACGCTGGATCATAACATCTCATTATACTACTCAATCTCCCACATGTCTCTTCTTTGGGACGAGAGCGGAGACGTCCGAGAAATCCCATTGAAACACTGGAACAGCGGCTTGAAAGTCGGCCACTTTTGCTCAGTGTGAACGGCCCGAAAAGCAGGAGTCGTCCCACCCAGAGAATAGATCTCAGCAATGGGGGGCAAGGTTCTCTTTATGACCGATGGACACATTGTGATAAATCTCCCCCTGTGGCTCCTTAATAAAGATTTAAACAATGACCACTAGTGTTTTCTGCCTGATTTGTAATAATACCGTATAGTAACCGCAGCGGGAAAGTGCCGACCTCGCAAAAAGTCACAACCTTCTATGAAAAGAAGAGCTTCTACCTACTGGTGGGCACCATGTTATCCCCCGCTACCATCTTACAGCCCACAGGAGAGGAATCCCCAGGTGCCCTGTTACCTCACAGAAAGCGCAGACAATTTACATAGGAAATAGGAGGAAATATGACTTCATGGACAGACGATAGATACATCCCAGATAAATAGATAGATAGATAGATAGATAGATAGATAGATAGATGATAGATAGATAGATAGATAGGAGATAGATAGATAGATAGATAGATAGATAGATAGATAGATAGATAGATAGATGATAGATAGATAGATAGATAGATAGGAGATAGATAGATAGATAGATAGATAGATAGATAGATAGATAGATAGGAAATAGATAGATAGATAGATAGATAGATAGATAGATAGATAGATAGGAGATAGATAGATAGATAGTGTAGGGATCTTCCCGGGGGATGGTGTGTTAGGACACAGTTCAGGCAGCAAACTTGGACTTAAAACAGCTTTGGCGTTTATTTGTAGCATAAACGGTCCAGCAACATAAATACAGCAACACCGTGCATTGATAATAAAACAAAACAAAAAGGTCTTGCCCGTCTGGGCACTTACTAACACAGGTCACCTAACTGTCACTTCCATAGGCGGTATCGTGGAGTGTGAATAGGCCCCAGCAGTGATAGAACTCCTTGCTCCCAGGAAACACAGCATGCAGGCTGTTCACCCTGGCTGAGAGCAATATTCTCTAGCTCTGTGGAGCTTTTACCCTGCTGCAGGCTTAACAAGGCACACCTGCCTGCAACACCCGAACTGGACCGGGGGGAGGGGAATGGCAGGTCCCACTACCAACCTACCCACCATTCCAGTAAATCCAGGCCCGGAACATGGAAAAAACCCTCAGCAGCATAACACTGCTGAGTGACAGATCTCACCTGGATTCACCATCTCACCATATGCCTTAGCCTGGGTGAGATGTACCTCCCCTCAAATACTTCTCCAGTGACATGTCTACATATCCCCCCCCTCTTTTTCAGACCGGAGGGCTGAGCATTCTGTCCCCACAGACAGTGTACCCTTGATAGGGCATCAGCATTTGCCTGTAACTTTCCTGGCCTATGTTCCACCGTGAAATTAAAGTTTTGGAGGGACAGAAACCATCTAGTTACCCTCGCATTTTTCTCTTTGTTAACCTTCATCCATGTTAGGGGGGCATGGTCGGTCACTAGCTTAAATTTTCTGCCTAGCAGGTAGTACCTCAGGGACTCTAGGGCCCATTTCACTGCCAGACACTCTCGCTCAACAATGGCGTAGTTTTTCTCGGCCGGGGATAGCTTCCTGCTTAAGTACATCACTGGGTGCTCCTCGCCATTCACGACCTGTGAGAGGACGGCACCTAACCCTGTGTTGGAGGCATCTGTCTGGACCAGAAATTCTTGCCTAAAGTCAGGGGTAACTAGTACAGGTTGTTGACACAAGGCAGATTTAAGGCTTTGAAAAGCCTTCTCGGCCTCTGGAGTCCATGTCACCATTGCGGACTTCGCACCCTTTGTCAGGTCAGTTAGCGGGGCTGCAACTGTGGCAAAGTTTGGCACAAACCTACGGTAATAGCCCGTAATACCCAGGAAAGCTCTGACCTGTTTCTTTGTGAGGGGTTTGGGCCAATTCTGTATTGCCTCAATTTTATTCAGTTGTGGTTTCACTAACCCCCTCCCAATAATGTATCCCAGGTATTTGGCCTCCTCTAAGGCTAGTGCACACTTCTCTGCATTGATGGTTAACCCCGCATCACTTATGGCATCTAATACCGCCTGGACCTTACAGAGGTGACTTTCCCAATCAGGGCTAAAAATGACCACATCATCGAGGTAGGCAGCGGAGTAATCACGATGTGGTCGCAGAATCAAGTCCATCAACCTCTGAAAAGTGGCAGGGGCTCCATGTAACCCGAATGGCATCACTACATATTGGAAGAGCCCATCAGGGGTGGAGAATGCGGTCTTCTCTCTAGCCTTAGGAGTGAGGGGGATCTGCCAGTAGCCCTTAGTGAGATCGAGGGTAGTTATGTACCTAGCATTACCCATCCTTTCGATCAACTCATCTACCCTGGGCATGGGGTAGGCATCGAACTTGGAGATCTCATTTAACTTTCTAAAATCATTACAGAACCTCCAAGTTCCATTGGGCTTTGGGATTAAGACAATCGGGCTGGACCACTCGCTCTGGGACACCTCAATGACTCCTAGGTCAAGCATACGTTTTACCTCAGAGGATACCGCCTCCCTCCGTGCTTCTGGTATCCTATAGGGCTTAAGGTTTACTCTGCTTCTAGGCTCAGTTTCAATATGATGACTAATGAGATGCGTACGCCCTGGGAGGTCAGAAAACTTGTCTTTATTTTTCTGCAGGAATTCCTTAGCTTCCTGCTTCTGGGATACTGACAGGGTGTCACCAATCCTGACCAGAGGGATTGGTGGTGACAGATGACCAACAGGCTTTGTCGCCACCAAGGATTCCCTGTCTTTCCAGGGCTTGATCAAGTTTATGTGATAAACTTGGAAAGGCTTCCTTCTACCTGGTTGGTGTACCTTGTAGTTGACCTCACTGATCTTCTCTACAATTTCATAGGGACCCTGCCACTTTGCTAAGAATTTGCTTTCTACTGTGGGAACAAGTATGAATACCCGGTCACCAGGGCTAAATGTCCTGATTCTCGCAGAACGATTGTAAATTCTACTTTGGCCCTCTTGCGCCCTCTGGAGGTGTTCCCTTACTAGGGGCATTACAGTGGCTATACGGTCCTGCATTTGTGCTACATGCTCTATAACACTCTTGTATGGGGTGGACTCACTTTCCCATGTCTCTTTCGCTATATCCAACAAACCCCTAGGGTGACGACCATAGACTAATTCGAAGGGAGAGAACCCTGTGGATGATTGGGGCACTTCCCTAATAGCAAACATTAGGTAAGGTAGTAAGTGATCCCAATCCCGACCATCTTTTTCCACTACTTTCTTTAACATATGTTTCAGGGTTTTATTAAACCTCTCCACTAACCCGTCCGTCTGTGGGTGATATACAGAGGTACGAAGGTGTGAGATTTTAAACAGTTTGCACAGGTCCTTCATTACCTTTGACATAAACGGAGTACCTTGGTCGGTCAAGATTTCTTTGGGGATCCCCACTCTGGAAAACATATAAAACAACTCACGGGCAATTGTTTTAGACGCAGTGTTTCTTAGGGGTACAGCCTCAGGATAGCGGGTTGCGTAGTCTAAGACCACCAAAATGTACTGGTGTCCCCTTGCCGACTTTACAATGGGACCCACCAAGTCCATTGCAATGCGGTCAAAAGGTACCTCTATGATGGGGAGTGAAACCAACGGGCTGCGGAAATGCGACACTGGGGCGCTAAGCTGACATGTGGGGCACGACTCACAGTATTTTTTAATGTCAGCATAAATCGCAGGCCAATAAAACCTCTGGAGGACTCTCTCCTGTGTTTTATCTGTCCCCAAGTGGCCCCCAAGGACATGATTATGGGCCATGTCGAGTACCTGACGCCGGTACGACTTAGGCACCAGAAGCTGTTCCACAACCTCATCATTAATCTTAGTGACTCTATAGTAGAGATCATTAGTCACAGAAAAATGTGGAAACTTTTTCTCAGCTTCTGGTTCCTGAGGTACCCCATTCATAACAGTGACCTGCTCTCTAGCATTTTTGAGAGTGGGGTCCTGCAACTGTGCAGTACCAAAATTATCCCTAGACACCTCTAAGTCTGGAACATTCTGGTCAGTGGGAGGAGCCTCTTCCTCACCAGCCAGGACCTGCAAAGGAAAAGCATTTTCATCCTGTACATTTTTATCATTTACCATGGGTAGTGCAATAGACTTAGGGGTATCCTCACTCCTTTCAGGGGATTGTTGTTTTCCCCATAGAGCCCAGAACAATGGAAAATCACGCCCCAATATGACATTATGCATAAAGTTTTTAACCACACCCACTTCATACTGTACAGCGCCTAGTTCAGTCCCGACATTAGCCAGTACTATAGGGTAAACCTTTGTATCGCCATGTATGCACACCACACTCATATGTCTTTTTGGCACAAAGTCCCCAGTCACCAGGCTGGCATGCACCAAGGTGACAAGGCTTCCTGAGTCCAGCAACGCCTTAACAGGGAAGTTATTGACAGTAATGTGGCAGACTTGCGGTTCAGTCTCTAGTCCAGTGACCGCAACAAGAGACGGTTCCGCAAATAGCGACTGACGCCGGCTAGCGTCACACTCCATGGGCTCAGTGGTAAGAGGGCAATGGGCAGACACATGTCCCGTCTCATGGCATCTCCAGCACTGGATAGGGCCTGGTCTCCTTGGCAGGGAGTCCTTTTTAGGGCCACTTAGCCACCGGGGACCATCACCAGTCTTTTGCCCCTGAGTTACCTCCTGAGCGCTCTTCCCTCTATCGGCACCCCTCCACACTCCCCCAATAGATGGAAGTCTCTTACCAGATGATGGCACAGATCTGGCACTCCGGGGAGGTGACGGTGCTGCAGGAACATCACGGAGGTAGTCCTCGGTCGCCTGGAACCTCTCCACAAGGCTGACGAGCTCGTCGGCACTCCTAGGGTCGCCTTGTCCCACCCAGCGTTGTAGATCAGCAGGAAGGGCACGGAGGTAGCGATCCATCACGACCCTCTCTAGGACCTGGGCAGGAGTAGAGGTGTCTGGCTCCAACCACTTTCTTGCCAAATGGATCAGGTCGTACATCTGGGACCTCGCTGACTTGTCCAGACTGTAGCTCCAGTTGCGGACCCTCCGGGCACGGACAGCAGCAGTAACTCCTAGTCGGGCGAGTATCTCTGCTTTTAGCCGAGGATAGTCTTTGACCTCTTGTTCACTGAGGTCATAATAGGCCTTTTGAGGTTCGCCTGTTAAATAGGGAGCAATGACCTCTGCCCACTCAGTGGAGGGTAACTTTTCTCGCTCAGCCACACGCTCAAAGACAGTTAAGTAGGCCTCAACATCGTCATCAGCAGTCATCTTTTGCAGCGCACGCTGCACAGCTCTTCTTACAGACAAAGTCTCTGGCGCGGCTGCGGCCACCAGCTGGGGATTAGCACCTGCAGACACCTCTTGCTTTGCTATCAGGTGCTCAATAAGTCTCTGTTGTTGAGCCATCGCTTGTTCGTGGCGCAGATTAGCATCTGCCAGAGCTTGTTGCTGTTGCAAACTCACTTGCATTAACTGCTTCATCATCTCCTCCATGTTGCTTGTTGTTTTTGGAGTGAAGCCGCAGCCTTCACCCAGGACATAAGCAGCTGTAGCCAAGTTGATGCACACCGTTGCCCCTAGCAACCGTTTTGCCCGCATCCTCCACCAATTGTAGGGATCTTCCCGGGGGATGGTGTGTTAGGACACAGTTCAGGCAGCAAACTTGGACTTAAAACAGCTTTGGCGTTTATTTGTAGCATAAACGGTCCAGCAACATAAATACAGCAACACCGTGCATTGATAATAAAACAAAACAAAAAGGTCTTGCCCGTCTGGGCACTTACTAACACAGGTCACCTAACTGTCACTTCCATAGGCGGTATCGTGGAGTGTGAATAGGCCCCAGCAGTGATAGAACTCCTTGCTCCCAGGAAACACAGCATGCAGGCTGTTCACCCTGGCTGAGAGCAATATTCTCTAGCTCTGTGGAGCTTTTACCCTGCTGCAGGCTTAACAAGGCACACCTGCCTGCAACACCCGAACTGGACCGGGGGGAGGGGAATGGCAGGTCCCACTACCAACCTACCCACCATTCCAGTAAATCCAGGCCCGGAACATGGAAAAAACCCTCAGCAGCATAACACTGCTGAGTGACAGATCTCACCTGGATTCACCATCTCACCATATGCCTTAGCCTGGGTGAGATGTACCTCCCCTCAAATACTTCTCCAGTGACATGTCTACAATAGATAGATAGGAGATAGATAGATAGATAGATAGATAGATAGATAGATAGATAGATAGATAGATAGGAAATAGATAGATAGATAGGAGATAGATAGATAGATAGGAGATAGATAGATAGATAGATAGATAGGAGATAGATAGATAGATAGATAGATAGATAGATAGATAGATAGATAGATAGATAGATAGATAGGAGATAGATAGGAGATAGATAGATAGATAGATAGATAGATAGATAGATAGATAGATAGGAGATAGATAGATAGATAGATAGATAGATAGATAGATAGATAGATAGGAGATAGATAGATAGATAGGAGATAGATAGATAGATAGATAGATAGATAGGAGATAGATAGATAGAAGATAGATATACAGCCTATAGTGACATTGCACCCCCCATATATAAAGCCCATAGTAAGAGTGCACCCCCATATATACAGCCCATAATGACATTGCACCCCCATATATACAGCCCATAATGACAATGCACCCCCACATATACAGGCCACAGTGCATTCCCCAATATATACAGCCCATAGTGACATTGCACCGCCATATATAATACATATATATATACACACACACACACACACAGTTGTACCTTGGTTTAAAAATAACTTGGTTTAAGAGCTCACAGTTTTTCAAAATTGTGACTTAGTGTAAGAGCATTGCTTTGGTGTAAGAGCTCCCTGTACTGGGTGGGAGGGGCAGTGGGGGAGGGGCATGGTCTGCATAGCGGGGTCTACAGCCCTGTACTCTGACCCAGGAAGTCTCCCTCACCTTCCAAATCATGGCAGATCCACTTCAGGCTGGGGCTTACATCAGGGGACAGGACTGTGGGGGTAATCTCTCCATAGCTGTAACCCCTCTCTCCCCGGACAGAGAGTGCTGCATGTATGTGCCCACATCTGTCCTGTCAGTCCTGATTGGTCCAGGCTGTACTCACCCTCTTCCCCAGAAGAGAAAGAAAGAAAGAGAGAGAAAGGAAGGAAAGGGAAGAGAGAAAGAGAGAGCTCATAGTGTAACCCTTCATCCCCCATAAAAAAAGAGCATAGTGAGAGCTTGAACACAGACACCACACCCACAATAGGACACTGCCACACAAACCACACCCACAATAAGCCACACCCCTCGCTGTCAAAGCCAAACTGTCCTTGGGAAAAAAAAAAGTAATTTTGGAAACTAGGGTGTGATATGTAATGTGCTTCCTGGTCTTGGTCGAAACTACAACTCCTATTATGCTTTGGCCTTGGCTGTCCCAGCATGATGGGAATTGTAGTTTTGCAACAGCCGAAGGGAGAAAGGATCTCCATCCCTGTTCACACCAGTTTTTCAGCATGTATTCTGATGAGTATTACATCACAAAATCTATGCTGAAGATGCCAGGAATGCTCCTCACATCGCCTCCGCCAGGCTCACATTTGTGTTGGATCCTTTGCAGAATCCTTTTGGGCCTGGGAAATGATGATGACTACAGTGAGGTCCTTTTGCCTGGTGTTCGTTTAGCAGGATCTGATTGGAGGAAAAAATGACTCCTGGCCGAGTTCTCTTGACCGGTCAGATCTTGCTAAATAAACCATTAAAGTAATCAGGATCAAAAAGTGTAAAAATATGTGTCGGTTTCTAGAAGGGTTCACATCTCTGAAAGATATCCCCAATCTAAAGGACAGAGTATAACTAGATAGTCTATATAACTGGGGGAGAACACAGGGGGGAGCACAGAGGGGGTCTATATAAACAGGGGGAGCACACAGGGGGTCTATAAAAATAGGGGGAGCACACAGGGGGTCTATATAAACAGGGGGGAGCACACAGGGGGTCTATATAAACAGGGGGAGCACACAGGGGGTCTATATAATCAGGGGGAGCACACATGGGTCTATATAATCAGGGGGAGCACACAGGGGGTCTATATAAATAGGGGGAGCACACAGGGGGTATATATAAACAGGGGGAGCACACAGGGGTCTATATAATCAGGGGGAGCACACAGGGGGTCTATATAACCGGGGGGAGAACACAGGGGGGAGCACACAGGGGGTCTATGTAACCGGGGGGAGAACACAGGGGGAGCACACAGGGGGTCTATATAACCGTGGGGAGAACACAGGGGGTCTATATACACAGGGGGAGCACACAGGGGGTCTATATAAACAGGGGGGAGCACACAGGGGGTCTATATAATCAGGGGGAGCACACAGGGGGTCTATATAATCAGGGGAAGCACACAGGGGGTCTATATAACCGGGGGGAGAACACAGGGGGGAGCACACAGGGGGGTCTATATAACCAGGGGGAGAACACAGGGGGGAGCACACAGGGGGTCTATATAATCGTGGGGAGAACACAGGGGGTCTATATAAACAGGGGGAGCACACAGGGGTCTATATAAACAGGGGGGAGCACACAGGGGGTCTATATAATCAGGGGGAGCACACAGGGAGTCTATATAATCAGGGGGAGCACACAGGGGGTCTATATAATCAGGGGGAGAACACAGGGGGGAGCACACAGGGGGGTCTTTATAACCGGGGGGAGAACACAGGGGGGAGCACACAGGGGGTCTATGTAACCGGGGGGAGAACACAGGGGGAGCACACAGGGGGTCTATATAACCGTGGGGAGAACACAGGGGGTCTATATACACAGGGGGAGCACACAGGGGGTCTATATAAACAGGGAGGAGCACACAGGGGGTCTATATAATCAGGGGGAGCACACAGGGGGTCTATATAATCAGGGGAAGCACACAGGGGGTCTATATAACCGGGGGGAGAACACAGGGGGGAGCACACAGGGGGGTCTATATAACCAGGGGGAGAACACAGGGGGGAGCACACAGGGGGTCTATATAACCGGGGGAGAACACAGGGGGTCTATATAAACAGGGGGAGCACACAGGGGTCTATATAAACAGGGGGGAGCACACAGGGGGTCTATATAATCAGGGGGAGCACACAGGGAGTCTATATAATCAGGGGGAGCACACAGGGGGTCTATATAACCGGGGGGAGAACACAGGGGGGAGCACACAGGGGGGGTCTTTATAACCGGGGGGAGAACACAGGGGGGAGCACACAGGGGGTCTATATAACTGGGGGGAGAACACAGGGGGGAGCACACAGGGGGTCTATATAACTGGGGGGAGAACACGGGGGAGCACACAGGGGGTCTATATAAACAGGGGGAGCACACAGGGGGTCTATATAAACAGGGGGCAGCACACAGGGGGTCTATGTAATCAGGGGGTCTATATAACTGGGGGAGAACAGAGGGGGAGCACACAGGGGGTCTATATAACCGGGGGGAGAACACAGGGGGGAGCACACAGGGGGTCTATATAAACAGAGGGAGCACACAGGGGGTCTATGTAATCAGGGGGTCTATATAACCGGGGGAGAACACAGGGGGAGCACACAAGGGGGTCTATATAATCAGGGGGTCGACATAACCGGGGGGAGCACACAGGGGGTCTATATAAACAGGGGGAGCACACAGGGGGTCTATATAAACAGGGGGGAGCACACAGGGGGTCTATGTAATCAGGGGGTCTATATAACCGGGGGAGAACACAGGGGGAGCACACAAGGGGGTCTATATAATCAGGGGGTCGACATAACCGGGGGGAGCACACAGGGGGTCTATATAAACAGGAGGAGCACACAGGGGGTCTATATAAACAGGGGGAGCACACAGGGGGTCTATATAAACAGGGGGAGCACACAGGGGGTCTATATAAACAGGGAAGAGCACACAGGGTGTCTATATAATGAGGGGGGAGCACACAGGGGGTCTATATAATCAGGGGGAGCACACAGGGGGTCTATATAACCGGGGGGAGAACACAGGGGGGAGCACACAGGGGGTCTATATAAACAGGGGGAACACACAGGGGGTCTGTATAATCAGGGGGTCTATATAACCGGGGGGAGCACACAGGGGGTAAATAAAAAAGAGGGGAGAACACAGGGGGTCTATATATAACAGGGGGAGCACACATGGGGCTATATATAACAGGGGGAGCACACAGGGGGTCTGTATGTAACTGGGAGAGCACACAGGTGGGTTATAGACTACTGGGGCATCACAGAGGGGTCTATGTAAATAACTTCACTTGGGGCCCCAGAAGTGCCAAAACCACCCCTGCCAGGAGACAATGGCTATATCTGTGAGGAGTGTGTGTGTGTGTGTGGGGGGGGGGGGTTACTACCAGTAACACTCCCATCCTCCATCACAGTAACACTCCCATCCTCCATCACAGTAACACTCCCATCCTCTATCACAGTAACACTCCCATCCTCCTCCATCACAGTAACACTTCCATCCTCCTCCATCACAGTAACACTCCCATCCTCCATCACAGTAACACTCCCATCCTCCTCCTCCATCACAGTAACACTCCCATCCTCTATCACAGTAACACTCCCATCCTCCACCTCACAGTAACACTCCCATCCTCCATCACAGTAACACTCCCATCCTCCATCACAGTAACACTCCCATCCTCCACCTCACAGTAACACAGATCAGTGACACCAGGGCAGTTTCTAGATCATTTTGGCACCAGGGCGAGTGTTGATAAAAGAGCTGGGTGACCTCCATTGCACACTGACATACAGGATGCTGGGAAAGCTGTGTGACCTCCATTATATTGACATACAGGATACTGGGAAAGCTGGGTGACCACCCCCTGTAATCACCCTGTGCTGTCCCCATTGTAATAATCCCCCCTCTGCTGTCCCCATTGTCATACCCCTCCCCTTCCTGTGCTGCCCCCCCCCCCCCCCCCAATAGTAATAATCCCCTCTGCTCCCTCTGCATTGCCAAACACGCACACACACACGCACAAAAAAAAAAAAAAAACATTATACTCACCTTATTCTGGCATAGGGTTCCTCTCTCTTCTTCTCTTCCTCTCCAGCCTGCGAGGAGCAGGCTGCTGCCGCCCCTGCACACATCTCTCTCCAGCAAACGCAGTGATATGACGTCATTGCGCTGCTGGAGGGAGAAGATGACTGCAGGTGCAGAGTGCTCGGATGGGTCGGAGCGGTCCGGGGGCGGAGCTACTGGCGGTCCGGAGGTGGAGGTCTAGGCGGTTCGGGGGCGGAGCAATGGGCAGCCGGAGCGGAGGGCAGTCTTGCCAGGTGATGGGGCAGCGGGGCAGGTGATAGGGCGAACAAGCTAGCGGGCGGGCGGCCACCAGCGCCCCCTAGCTGGACCGTATGGTACGCCAGAAGTGCCCATCCAACCAATCCAACTTGTGGGAGCTGCTTCTAGAAGCGTGGGGGGCAATTTCTCCAGCTTACCCCAACAGATTAATAGCTAGAATGCCAAAGGTGTGCAATGCTGGAATTGCTGCACAAGGAGGATTCTGGGACGGAAGCAAAGTGTGATGGAAGAACAATGTTATTTCACATACAAATCATTATTTCTAACCTTCTCAATGTCTTGTCTCTATTTTCTATTCATTTCACAACGTCTGGTGGTGAAGAAGTGTGACTTTTCATGGAAAACACTAAATTGTTTGAGTAGTGTATAGTGTATATGTCTGGCCGGGACCGCCGCGGACCACAAGAGGAGCCCTGCAGCCTGGATAGGTAATGTATAAAGTTTAAGCAAGGGCTGTAAGGATAACGGTAACGATGTCCCTGCAGCCCTTGTTAAACGGTAATTGGGCCATGTAATAGGCCCAGTAAACTAAACTAGTAAAATAGGCCCATATAATAATAACAATAAAATTATCTTGTAAAACTGTTTTTTTTTTTTTGTTTTTTTTTAGTAAACACTGATAATTTATACATATATATTCTTTTTCACACCTTTTGCTTGTCTACAGGGCATCTACATCGTCCCTCATTGACCACTGTTTGCCCCCATTCTGTGTACCTCCCTCTCCTCCCCATATATAAGGGGGTCATTCTCCTCCCCCTCACACTGCGGTCTGCACTCACTCTCAGGATCACAGCTGAGATGGCCGCACCCTGGATATTATTGTCTCAGCTCTTGCAAAAACTTTTTTTTATTACTTGTATGGATTTCAGTGTATTGTGCGTACAATAGTTGTCCCTAAAGGAAGAGAGTAAGAGTTAAAGGGGGTTATCCAGGATTAGAAAAACCAAAGCTACTTTCTTGCATAAACAGTGACCCCCCCCCCCCCCTCAGGGTGTGTGTGGTATTACAGTCCAGCTCCATTCACTTCAATGGAACTGAGCTGTAAAAATCACCCAAACTGAGGACAGGGTAGCGTTGTTTATAAAAGGAAGTGACCATAAAGCATAACCCCTTTAAAGAGAGGGACTGACCCCTTAGGTCTCTATGATCTTACACCAAATCTGTAGAGTTAAATAATTTTAAACATTCAACATTTAACCCTTTTAAATTTGACCTCACTTTTTCCCATAATGCATATACTGGGGATACTGTGCATATACAGGACCAGAATCGGGCCTCCAATAGGGGACACTGTGCATATACAGGACCAGAATCGGGCCCCCTATAGAGACACTGTGCATATACAGGACCAGAATCGGGCCCCCTACAGGGGACACTGTCATACCTCCCAACTTTTGCGGCAAGGAAAGAGGGACAGTCATGGCAATGTGCCACACCCTCATAACTGCATCACCTAGTACCATTACATAAGAAACAAATATTATCACCAGATCTTTGCTACTTAGTACCCCCATCTCATTACTACATAATATCCATTATACACAGAGCAGTACTCTCCCTCAGCAGTGACCATATAGCGGTAGATGAGGCTGTGCACAGAGCAGTACTCTCCCTCAGCAGTGACCATATAGCGGTAGATGAGGCTGTACACAGAGCAGTACTCTCCCTTAGCAGTGACTATATAGCGGTAGATGAGGCTGTGCACAGAGCAGTACTCTCCCTCAGCAGTGACCATATAGCGGTAGATGAGGCTGTACACAGAGCAGTACTCTCCCTCAGCAGTGACCATATAGCGGTAGATGAGGCTGTACACAGAGCAGTACTCTCCCTTAGCAGTGACCATATAGCGGTAGATGAGGCTGTACACCTGCAGACCTTATAGGTGATTGTATTGCAGGTATTCAGTGACTCACAGGGGACGTCTTCTCTGCTTTAGGTTTGTGTTTCTTGCCATGTTTCCCTTCCCCCTATGCAGCAGTCCCCATAGAGTACAGCCCTCCCCCGTGGCAGCCCCTATATAGTATAGGCCCCATTCCTGTGCAGGAGCCCCCAAAAAGCACATAGTATAGCCACCTTTGTAGCCCCCACATAATATAACCCCTCCTTTTTAGCCCCCACATGGTATATAGCATGCCCCTATGTTGTATGCCCCTTAGTACCCCCTTAGTATGTCCCTTAGTATACCCCTCAGTACCCCCTTAGTATACCTCTTAGTACCCCCTTAGTATGCCTCTTAGTACCCCCTTAGTATGCCCCTTAGTATACCTCTTAGTACCCCCTTAGTATGCCCCTTAGTATACCTCTAAGTACCCCCTTAGTATGCCCCTTAATATACCTCTTAGTACCCCCTTAGTGTGCCCCTTAGTATACCTCTTAGTACCCCCTTAGTATGCCCCTTTGTATACCTCTTAGTACCCCCTTAGTGTGCCCCTTAGTATACCTCTTAGTACCCCCTTAGTGTGCCCCTTAGTATACCTCTTAGTACCCCCTTAGTGTGCCCCTTAGTATACCTCTTAGTACCCCCTTAGTATGCCCCTTTGTATACCTCTTAGTACCCCCTTAGTATGCCCCTTAGTATACCTCTTAGTACCCCCTTAGTATGCCCTCTAGTACCCCCTTAGTATGACTGGAGCTGCTGGTGCAGGCTTCCTCTTCCAGCCCCGCGGCACCTGCACTCTTCTCTCCTTCTTGGCACCGGACGTGACATCATCTGGGCCAAGCAGGACACTGCCAGGGGACACTGTGCAGATACAGGCCCAGAATCGGCCCCTCCTATAGGGGACACAGTGCACAATTTTGTGATAGTCGTTTACCTTATGTAAAAGTCCCTTATGACAGTCGTTCCTCCCTGGAGAAGATGTAACAGATTATAATAGGGAGTCTACATAGTGGAAAGTTAGTCCAGCCTTCTAGTGCTGTATAAGACCACCACCACCCAGCTGAGACAGAAGCCCCCCGCTGTTTGCTCACACTGCTCTACAACTCTTGGGGGTTTCTTCAAATTTATATGGAATAAAATAGAGGTCACCTTAGAATGGGCCCCATATTGTTTTTATGATAAACAGGGGTAAGAGGAAATAACACTAATTGTTTGGACTATTGTTTCTCTCCTCCCCTTCAATTGTTTTCAGTCACTTCTTCTGAGTAGAAACATATATAGACATTATAATTCAGGATATGCATTACCACAAGAATAGGTGTGAGGTGGGGGTGGGGGTATCTGTACACAATGCATCAGGTCCGGCAGAGCAGCGTGACATCTCCTGTAGAAGCCTCCATCACTGCTGCCAGGAAAGGAGGTAAATAGGGAATGGCCAATACATTACACTGCCAGGAAATCATGGCCCCCAGCCCTAGTGATCTACAAGCCGGAGAACAAGGAAACACCCAAAGGTGATTACAGAGGAAACCGCTAAGAAGACAAAATCACAGCCATAAGCTGCAGGCGGTAAACCTCAGGACTGCTGAGAGCTAAGAGAAAGTGATAGAGAATGGAATGACTGTGTGAAAAAAAACAAAAAAAAAAAACTGCAGAATCTGTTGGTGCTATGCAAATTATTATATTATTATTATTATTATTATTATTATTATTATTATTATTATTATTATTATTATTATTATTATTGTTATTATTATTATTACAGAGATCCTCATGTGTTCTCATTAGAGTAGCATTAAAAAATAATAAAAAAAAAATAATAATAATAATGTAAAAGGAATGTGTGATATATGGAGAATTATTAGTATTAGTATTATTGCATTTATTATAACATGTACATCTTTGTTTCTTTATTAAGAGTTTTTTTTCCTCCAACGCATGTAGTGTGCAAACTTTGCAGTTTCCTACTGCACAAATGACCTAATAGAAACCTGCAAACCCCATCAAGTTTGTATCACTATATATTTAGTGACTACTATCAGTAAGTTATTCCTAATGTATAATCCTATTATCTATCTATCTATCTATCTATCTATCTATCTATCTATCTATCTCCTATCTATCTATCTCCTATCTATCTATCTATCTATCTATCTATCTATCTATCTATCTATCTCCTATCTATCTATCTTCTATCTATCTATCTATCTATCTATCTATCTATCTATCTATCTATCTATCTCCTATCTATCTATCTATCTATCTATCTATCTATCTCCTATCTATCTATCTATCTATCTATCTATCTATCTATCTATTATCTATCTATCTATCTATCTATCTATCTATTATCTATCTATCTATCTATCTATCTATCTATCTATCTATCTATCTATCTATCTATCTCCTATCTATCTATCTATCTATCTATCTCCTATCTATCTATCTATCTATCTATCTATCTATCTATCTATTATCTATCTATCTATCTATCTATCTATCTATCTATCTATCTCCTATCTATCTATCTATCTATCTATCTATCTATCTATCTATCTATCTCCTATCTATCTATCTCCTATCTATCTATCTATCTATCTATCTATCTATCTATCTATCTATCTCCTATCTATTATCTATCTCTATCTATCTCCTATCTATCTATCTATCTATCTATCTATCTATCTATCTATCTATCTTCTATCTAGTACAGAGGGTGCGGCCCCCCATCTCTCTGTAATAAGACGGGGAGTTACTCTATTATGGACAGAAGTGTCAGATTGGGCGCGTCCTACTGTTCTACTGACAACTGCTTCTCCCCATTGCTTGTAAGTGTCTTTCATCTACAGAATACCGCGGGGATTTGGATTTGTCCTATTTAATGAAAAATAGTAAAATCTGGAAAACGTCCCAAAACATGGCCACTAGAACATTGGGTGGCCAGCTGACATGGGATGTATCTTGTCTGAATGAATTGTCAATAGTTCTTATAAATGGCAGTACCACTTTATCCACCAAGATCCCCTACTACTCTATACTGATGGGACCAACAGACCCCCAATGTGTTATTACAGATGGCAGTACCACTCTAAGAACCTCACAGGACAGACTGTACAATGGCCTGTATGTTGGGGACCCTGTTGTATCTAGTCTATGTCTGTGAATAATATAATGGTTTCCCTCTGTGATTCATATCATCATCGTCATCCGTCATCCGTCATCTGCGACCGCTATTCAATGTCAATATGGTTTGTATTAATCACGGCCATTGTTGGTAATTGCAACAACGGCCATTATTCCCACAAAACATACGTTGTGTGAACATAGCCTAAGGCTATGGTAATACACAGCATTTCTGTCAGTCTTTTGGTCAGTATTTTTTTTCCAGCAAAATCAGGAGTGGAACTGACAGGGCAAAATTATAATGGAAGATTTGCACAGTTTCTGTGTTACTCCTGGTTTTGGTTAGAAATAAAAATGACCAAAAGACTGACGGAAATACTATGTGTGAACATAGCCTCAAGGACACATTGTATCATATATTGTTATTTTAAAGGGGTTATCTTAAGGCTAGGTTCACACTATGTAAAAACAACAGCTGCATTTCATAACAGTCCTTGTTCTAACAACGGCCGTTATTTGTGAAATAGCCGTTGGTTGCACAACAACGGCCATTGTTATGAAATACGGTCGTTGTTTTTATATAATGTGAACCCAGCCTTAAGATGGTTCACCCTCTGTATAGGTCATCAATATCATATCAGTACAGGTCCGACATCTGTCGCTCATCTGCCGATTAGATGATTGAGGAGACCTCTTTACTTGAATGGAACCATCTGCAATTCCTTGCACTAACAGTATGGCGACTACAGAACGGACAACGAAAAACAATGAGCACCCTGCTTCACAGCTGATTTGATATTCATGTCCTATCTGGAGGATAACCCTTTTAGGGGTAGTTTACTTTTTTTTTTCCGCTTTCAAATCAGCTGGTGTCAAAGTGCCAGAGATTTGTAATTTACTTTTATTAAAAATCCCAAGTATACCAGGACTTATCAGCTGCTGTATGTCCTACAGGAAGTGGTGTATTATTTCCGATGTAAATATATCGTATGGAAAATTCGTTTTGCGATCGCCTAAGCCTATCTCACATATTGGTTAAATCGGCAAACGACTGTTCACACGGAACAATCTGCGATTTTTTTTGTGAACGATCAACGACGATTTGAGAACATGTTCAAAGATCAAAATGAACGATTTCTCGCTCGTCGTTTGATCGTTCGCTGCGTTTACATGTACGATTATCGTTCGAATTCGCAAACTCGCACGATAATCGTTACGTGTAACTGCAGCATTATATACTAAAATCACATTGTTATCTCTAATGCTGCGTTTACAAGTAACGATTATCGTGCAAATTTGCGCGATAACGATTGAATTCGAACGATAATCGCATGTTTAAACGCAGCGAACGATCAAACGAGAAATCGTTCATTTTGATCTTTAAACATGTTCTCAAATCGTCGTTGTTCGTTTGCAAAAAATGTGCAGATCGTTCCGTGTGAACAGTCGTTTACCGATTTAAACAATGTGTGAGATAGGCTTAAGTGAACGCAAAACGAATTTTCCACACGATATATCGTACCGTCTAAACGCTGATCGTTATGAAAAAAAATCGTTACTCTGACATTGTTAATCGTACGATCGGGCGAATTATCGTTTCATGTAGTCGGAGCCGCACTTTACATTGTCTGCTCTGCCAGTCTTGTGCAGCCGCTGTTTAACCCTTTGAGGACCAGGCCCAAAATGACCCAGTGGACCGCGCAAATTTTGATCTTAGTGTTTTCGTTTTTACCTCCTCCCCTTCTAAGAGCTCTAGCACTCTCAGTTTTCTATCTACAAGCCATGTAAGGGCTTATTTGTTACAGGAATAGTTGTACTGTGTAATGGCGTCTTTCATTTTACCATAACATGTATGATGGAACCCCAAATATATTATTTATGAAGATATAAATAGGTGAAATCGTAAGAAAGAATGCAATATGGTAACGTTTGGGGGGTTCCTGTGTCTACGTAATGCACTATATGGTAACAGCGACATGATACCATTACTCTATAGGTCAGCCGGAACACAACCATATGCAGGTTACACAGATTCTCTAATGTTATATATATTTTTAATGAAATCCTTTTTTTTTTGGCAATTAAATATTAATATAATGGCCCTATTGTGACGCTTATAACGGTTTTATTTTTTCACCTACAGGGCTGTATGTGGTGTCATTTTTTCCGCCATGATCTCTAGTTTTTATTAATACCATATTTGTGAAGATCGGACGTTTTGATCACTTTTTATAGATTTTTTTAAAATATATAATGTAACATAAAATCGGTAATCTGCGCACTTTTTTCCCTCTTTTCGTGTACGTCGTTTACCGTTCGCAATGACGCTTGTTATATTTTAATAGATCGGACAATTACGCACGCTACGGTATATTATATGTTTATCTATTTATTTATTTTTATATGTTTTATTTATATAATAGGAAAGGGGGGGGATTTAGACTTTTATTGGGGGAGGGGCTTTGGGGTAGTGTAATAGTGTTTTGAACTTTTTTTTTTTTTACAGCCTGTGCCTGTGCAGGCTCAGTGTAGCAGATCGCCGAACGGACCGCACGGAGGCAGGTAAGAGACCTCCGGCAGTCCGTTTCAACGATCGAGACCCCCGCAGTTACACTGCGGGGGTCCCGATCGGTAAGTGACAGGGGACTTCCCCTGTCACTTACACTTAAAAGCTGCGGTCGCGGCGTTTAAGGGGTTAACAACATGCGGCAGCGCGATCGCTGCAGCGTGTCATTACCGGTGAGGTCCCGGCTGCTCACTGCAGCCAGCCCCCACCTCTTATGAAGCGCGCTCTGCTCCGGAGCGCGCTTCATAGCGGGAGAAACACCCAGGACGTACAGTTACGTCATGGGTCGTCTGGGGACAGACTTCCATGACGTAACCCTACGTCCAGGGTCGTCTAGGGGTTAATGAATAGCAGCCGCACAAAACTGACATGTCAGGGCGTAGTTTGTCATCTTATACATAATGAGACAAAAAAATCAGCAATCCTGCCGTTGCAACCCCCCCCCCCCCCTTTGTTTGAGCCATTTACGGTGCAGGAATAACGTTATATTTTACAAGATTGGACAGTGCTACTTTCTACAATCTCAAACATGTTGTTTTTATTTATCTTTCATTATTTTTGTAAAATTGTAAACTGTTGTATTTTTTTTTTTATTATTATTTTACACTTATGTCCCCCTAATAGATTATCAATGGATTCCCTACACTGTTGTTCAGTGTGATCAGCAATCTTCACATAGAGTCTGTCTGAGGTAGCTGGATGTTATATAGGTATATACTTTAGTACATACATATAGTATATATATTTTTCTTGATTATAAGATTACGTTATCCAAATTTCTGTACAAGCAAATACTTAGCATTGCGGATATTCCTGGTGGAAAGATCTGATGAGAAGCCGATATCAAAGTATCTGGATGAACATGAATACAAGCTTTAGGGCCCTATTCCACAGTAACAATAATCGGATAAATCGGCCCCATTTGGAACGATTAGCCGATGATCGTGTCATCTTCTGATCGTTCATTTACGGCCAGACCTAAAATCATCGTTCCCCCACCGCGCATTGCTACGGTTGAATAGCGGTGCGCGGCGGGCGACCGACGATTTCAGAAGCGTAGCATCATACATTACCCGCAGGTCTTCTTCTCCGCGCTGTCTTCATCCCCAGGTCCCGCGCGCTCTATCTTCCGAATGGCTGGTCAGCTGACGGAGCGCTCAGCCAATCACAGGCCGGGACCGCCGCAGCCGCAGCTGTGAGCTGACCGGCTATTCGGAAGATAGAGCGAGCGGGACCCGGGGAGGAAGACAGCGCGGAGAAGAAGACCTGCAAGTAATGTATCATTCTGCAAGGACTGCAAGGATATCGGTAAAGCCCTCGTTTAACGATCATCGGGCCGTGGAATAGGCCCAGTAAACGAGCGGCGATCTAGCAGATCGCCGCTCGTTTACATCGTTGATCGGGCCCTCCTCGGCCCGTGGAATAGTCAGTCGTACATTTCTGATCATTTTAAAACAAGAGTGACCCCTTATTAGCCTTCCCCAGCCGGGGACTGGATAAGTGGTCACTAACCCTGATAGTGATGAGCTGTGCAGGATTAGCTTTGCTTATCTCTAATTATATAATATACATGTATCCTAGGGGGGAAAGTAAGGAATGGGGACTTAGGAGAGGAATTCTGGATAAGATTCCTTAGGTCACTGCGGCCTTAGGGCGATTATAGACCGACCCAGTGTAATCTATCTATCTATCTATCTCCTATCTATCTATCTATCTATCTATCTATCTATCTATCTATCTATCTATCTATCTATCTATCTCCTATCTATCTATCTCCTATCTATCTATCTATCTCCTATCTATCTATCTATCTATCTATCTATCTATCTATCTATCTCCTATCTATCTATCTATCTATCTATCTCCTATCTATCTATCTATCTATCTATCTATCTATCTATCTATCTCCTATCTATCTATCTATCTATCTATCTATCTATCTATCTTCTATCTATCTATCTATCTATCTATCTATCTATCTATCTATCTATAATCTATCTATCTATCTATCTATCTCCTATCTATCTATCTATCTATCTATCTATCTATCTATCTATCTCCTATCTATCTATATCCTATCTATCTATCTATCTATCTATCTATCTATCTATCTATCTATCTATCTATAATCTATCTATCTATCTATCATCTCCTATCTATCTATCTATCTATCTCCTATCTATCTATCTATCTATCTATCTATCTATCTCCTATCTATCTATCTTCTATCTATCTATCTATCTATCTTCTATCTATCTATCTATCTATCTATCTATCTATCTATCTCCTATCTATCTCCTATCTATCTATCTCCTATCTATCTATCTATCTATCTCCTATCTATCTATCTATCTATCTATCTATCTTCTATCTATCTATCTATCTATCTATCTATCTATCTATCTTCTATCTATCTATCTATCTATCTATCTATCTATCTATCTATCTATCTATCTATCTCCTATCTATCTCCTATCTATCTATCTCCTATCTATCTATCTATCTATCTCCCATCCATCTCTCTCTCTCTCTCTTCTTCCTTCCTATCTCTCTCTCTCTCCTTCCTATCTCTCTCCTATCTCTCTCTCCCCCCTCTCTCTCTCCCCCCCCCTCTCTCTCTCTCTTTCCTCTCTCTCTCTCCTTCCTCTCTCTCTCTCTCCTATCTCTCTCCTTTCTCTCTCCCTCCCCTCTCTCCCCCCTCTCTCTCTCTTCTCTCTCTCTCTCCTATCTCTCTCCTTTCTCTCTCTCTCTCTCCCTCTCTCTCTCCTATCTCTCTCCTTTCTCTCTCTCCCCTCTCTCTCTCTCTCCTATCTCTCTCTCTCTCTCTCTCTCTCTCTCTCTCTCCCTCTCTCTCTCTCTCTCTCTCTCTCTCTCTCTCTCTCTCTCTCTCTCTCTCTCTCTCTCTCTCTCTCTCTCTCTCTCTCTCTCTCTCTCTCTCTTTCTCTCTCTCCTATCTCTCTCCTTTCTTTCTCTCTCTCTCTCTCTCTCCTATCTCTCTCCCCTCTCTCTCTCTCTCTCCTATCTCTCTCCTTTCTCTCTCTCTCTCTCCTATCTCTCTCTCCCCTCTCTCTCTCTCTCTCCTATCTCTCTCCTCTCTCTCTCTCTCTCTCTCCCCCCCCCCCTCTCTCTCTCTCTCTCCCCTCTCTCTCTCTCTCCTATCTCTCTCCTCTCTCTCTCTCTCTCTCCCCCCCCTCTCTCTCTTTCTCTCTCTCTCTCCTTTCTCTCTCTCTCTCCTATCTCTCTCCCCTCTCTCTCTCTCTTTCTCTCTCTCTCTCTCTCTCTCTCCTCTCTCTCTTTCTCTGCACTTTGCTCTAATTATGAAGATGAAGTTATATTACAATTAAACATGTAATGATTTGCCAGTCTGCTTGATGATGACAAGCCATGATGATAAAGAGTCTATCATCTATCTAAGTTGTAGGCTTGTTCATCCCAGGAGAGGCCATTGCTAGTGTAAGAATGCTAGAGTAGGGGCCATGTCTCCGGTGAGATGGTGCACTCTGATCATCATTTTTTTTTATATCTACAAAGCAGGTTTTTATCGTGTGTACCCTGGTTTAAAGGGTTTATCCAGTGCTACAGTGCTACAAAAACATGGCCACTTTCCCCTCTCTCTTGTCTCCAGGTCAGGTGCAGTTTGCAATTAAGCTCCATTTACTTCAATGGAACTGACTTTGAAACCCCACCCAATCTGGAGACAAGAGAGGAGGGGGGGGGGGGGGGGGGGGGAGAAGTGGCCATGTTTTTGTAGCACTGGATAACCCCTTTAAAGCGGCACTATTAGCAGGTCTGGGCCAGTGAACCTGCTGATATGAGCCAGCCGCTATTTACCTCTGCATTCTTGGGCTGTCCTTTTTTTTATTCCGGTCCGGTTCGGTATACAGGAGTTTTCGGTTAGTTTTTGCTATGCTAAAACAGAAACAGAAACAACCAAAGCCTAATAGTTAAGTCAGGAATGAAAATAAGAGAAGAATAAATCAAAATTAAATAAAAAAAAATAATAAATAAAAAAAGAAAAAACTCGTAGATCTCTATTCATAATTGGGCGCCGCTCGCTCCATAGTGCGCACTGACAGGGTTTTCTACGGCCGCTATTCACTGAATAGCGGCCGCAGAAAACTGACATGTCAGATGTTTATGGCGCCGCTAGGGATCCCGGCCGAAGAGGTAACGTAAATTTTCGTAATAATCACGACTAGGGATGGTCCAAACCTGGTTCGCAATGATTCCCGTTGTCTGCCCGCTCTGTGCAGCGGGCAGATCCAGCGGGAGGAATGCCTGGAACACTGGGATACAGCCATAGCCATAGGCTGTATCCCAGTTTTCCAGGCGTTCCTCCCGCTGTATCCGCCCGTTACACGAAGCGGGCAGACAGCGGGAATCCGATGCCGAGCGTTAGGGTTCAGCCGAACCCAAACCTCGGCGGGTTCGGACCATCCCTAATCACGACCATTGTACAACGGCCGTGATTTTATGAAAATATACGTTGTGTAAACATAGGCTAACCGTGACAAAATATTTTTGGATGTAAGAAAGGTAGATAATTGGAATCTTTATCCCACCCATGATTTCACTGATATCTGGGATCAGTCCACTACTGTAATGTTACATGCTTTAGGGCCATATTCCACCGGACGATTATCGTTCGCATAATCGTTAACTATTAACAATCTCAAACAACCGCTATTGCGAAAGACCTGAAAACGTTCAATCATTTCCATGGAACGATAATCGTTACTTATGATCCTATTTGCAATCGTTTTTCTTCGCTATTCCTTCGCTATTGCGTTCGTATCTACTGCGAACGACCGAACGACATCTTATTCAATGCGAACGATTTGCGAACGAGCATAGTTAAAAATAGGTCCAGGTCTTATAAAGCGATCAACGATTTCTTGTTCGGTCGTTAATTGTCAACTGCATTTTAACCGAACGATTATCATTTAGATTCGAACGATTTAACAATAACGATAATCGTCCAGTGGAATAGGGCCCTTAGAATCAGAGTGGAGAGAGGTTAGTGACTATCATGGTGGGTTATTTCATTCCAGTAATGCTGGTTTCTACCCAGTGTTGTGGATAGATTCCAGGAACTGGTCAAGAGAACCCTTACTGGAATCTGTTAAATCTGACTGTAATTATCATGACAATCTGGTTAATTTATAAAGGGATTAAGAGGCAACAAGGATCTGGTAATCCATAATGCAGACAAGGGGATTTCTACTATGTATGAAAAACTGAATCATCTGACGCAGATACTTACCATAACCCTAGTAACCATAGTAACCCTTTAAAGCAAGGCCGTCAATATTATGCAGATCGGCACTTGCTTATCCCACTCATCAAGCCATGTATTTCGGCTCTTAGGCAAGATGGCAGCCCCCATAATAATTTTTACAAATAAAATAAAGAAAAATTACATAAAATAGAAACAGATAAGAAAAAAAGAACATGTTCCAATATCCGACTCTAATCAGTACAAATAACACATTCCCTTAAAAATAAATAAATAAATAATGGAGTCCAAGCCAATTGCCTGGATTGATTGCTCTTTTACCCATCCCTGTGGTGGAATGTGACCTTCCCCTCTAAATTGTTGAGCTGTTGAGATCAGATTAGCTCAATGACGTGTAGAAAGATGTCTTACAGGAATCCTCTGTATCAACAATTGCCCAGACTTATCAATCTGAGATATCACACAGAGCTTTGTCTCAGACAGATGGATAGATCGGCGTCTCCTTGCTTTTTTTGTTCGGTGAGGAGTCTGCATTTGGTTGTCACCCCCTGTGTGTCAGCTCCATGTAATGCTTCTATTCACTGACACCAGTTGATTAATTTTTTTTTCCCCCAGAATACCCCTTTGGCCATGTTCACATGGCATATGAGACCGGCCGTTCCTTGACCCGGCCGGGTGACGGAGCGGCCGGTTTCTGAAAAGATCATTCCAGATGTTACTGCTGTACCGGCCGGATGATCTTTCCTACCGTAGAGTTCTGATGCGGGTAGGGATGGTCCGAACCTGCCAAGGTTTGGGTTCGTACGAACCCGGACTCTCGGCAATGATTTCCGTTGTCTGCCCGCTCCGTGGAGAGGGTGGATAAAGCGGGAGGACTGCCTGGAAAACTGGGATACAGCCTATGGTTATGGCTGTATCCCGGTTTTCCAGGCGGTCCTCCTGCTCTATCCACCCTCTCCACGGAGGTTTAAGACAGCGGGAATCATTGCTGAGAGTCCGGGTTCGTACGAACCCGAACCTTGGCAGGTTCGGACCATCCCTAGATGCGGGCGAATCAGCACGTGCCCGCATCAGAACTTGCCACTACACGCTATGAAGCAAGCGTCCGGAGCCGCTCACTTCATAGTATGAACTGACATGGTTTCCTAAGGCCGTTATTCACTGAATAGTGCCGAAGAAAACTGACGTCAGTTCTTTGTGGCGCCGCGAGGGATCCCGGCCGGAGCGTATTCAATGTGTATACGTTCCGGCCGGGATCCCATAGAAGGAGAGGCAATGTGTATGCATATACGTTCAAAGTACGGCCGTTGTTGCCGATTGCAACAACGACCATACTTTTACGCAGTGTGAACATAGCATTTAAATGGAGAGAAATGTGGCCAGTTGCTCCCTGTGTGATGTTTCTATTCACTCTTAATAGCTCAGTGACAATGTGAATCCTTGGTCCTTGGTGAGAAGTACAGTAATAGTGAGGACTAAAATGCTGGAGTGCTCGACTCGAGTAAAGAAGAGTGTTGAAATCAATGGGGGACTCGAGAATTTAACTAGCTTCACCCGACTTGGCAGAGCATAGACTGGCTGGGTCAAATGAAAGATCAGGAATGTACAGTCTGGCCCCCAGAGGGTTAAAGACTATGCTTATGAAGATAAGGGGAAGGGGTAGTTTATACTTAAGGCCCTATCCCACGGAATGATTATCGTTCATAAACTCCCTCCAACGACCGCTCGTTAACGATCACTAAACAATTTTTTTTAAGGGAACGATAACACATAACACACGTGGGAGCGTGAACGATATATGTAGTGTAACGATTATTTTGCGGTCGCTACATGGTCGTTTAAAACGTTCGCCGGGGTGATCATGACCATAAGACACACCTACTTTTTTTAAAACTTTTTACGAACGACTGAAAGATTTCTAATTTTACGAACCGATTAGAAAATTATCTTTCAAAGACCAACGATTTTTTTTCGACATGCTGAAAAACAATTTTGAACGACAATGTAACGATTTCGCCTTTGTCGTTCGCTCGTTTACATTAATTCCACGAAGCGATTATCGTTAACGAGTGGTCGTTGGAGCGAGTTTATGAACGATAATCGTTCCGTAGAATAGGGCCTTTACTGTCTTGGCTTCCAGAGTGGGGTCTTCTATCTTCTCTTCCTTCTAAGGGCCCTATTCCACCGGACGATTATCGTTCAGATTATCGTTAAATCGTTCAAATCTAAACGATATTCGTTCGGTTGAAATGCGATTAACGATTATCGACCGAACGAGAAATCGTTGATCGCTTTATAAGACCTGGACCTATTTTTATCGTTGCTCGTCCGCAAAACGTTCGCAAATCGTTCGCATTGAATAAGACGTTGTTCGGTCGTTCGCAATAGATACGAACGCAATAGCGAATAAATAGCGAAGAAAAACGATCGCAATTACGATCATAAGTAACGATTATCGTTCCATGGAAATGAGTGAACGTTTCAGGTCTTTTGCAAAAGCGGTCGTTTGAGATCGTTAATCGTTAACGATTATGCAAACGATAATCGTCCGGTGGAATAGGGCCCTAAGGGTCTTATTACACAGAGCAATTATTTGCAGAATCAGGCAGATTTGCCCAGATATCACTCCATGTAATAAAGATAACGAATAGCTGAGGAGCCGATCATTGGCTGATTGTTGTCTTTCAAATCAGCGGCCATGCATCGTTCCATGTAATAGGAGGTGTGCAGCTGACGGGTGATATAATAAATGTCATACTTACCTCTCCACGCTCCCCAGTGTCCTGCTGCCTTATCCCCGCTCACAGCAGCTGCCGCTGAGGATTCTGAAGCCTCCGATCACTGGCAATGGCGCTGTCAAGTCCTGGCAATGAGTGGCCTGTTACTTTAGAGCTAGTCAAGAGCCAGCAGAGGATTCGGTGAGCGGAAAAGGCTCAAAATAGGCAGGAGGACACCAGGGGAACCTGGAGAGGTAAGCATAATGTTTATTATTTTACACTTTACACTTTTAGCACATCAGCAAGGGCTGTGCGGACAATGCTAACCATATTTAGAGGTTGGAGAGTAAGCAGTATGTATATTTAGCGGGGTCTACCATGCTGCTTATCACCTACACTTACAATATGAAGAAAATTTTCCTAATTTATGGTGAGAGGGATCAATATGAGTGATGACAAGCTATTCAAAGGAATAATAATAATAATAATAATAATAATAATAATAATAATAATCATTATTATTATTATTATTATTATTATTATTCCCCTTTAAGGTAACCCTACACCATTTTACTAAATTACCAACATCACTTCTTTTTGACCCATTCTGAAGACATCACCCATGACTTCTCCTGGATGCCACTTTGAGTACTATCACAGTCCTTCTACCCATTTAGGCTGCGTTCACACTACGTATATTTCAGTCAGTATATTTCAGTCAGTATATTTCAGTCAGTATTGCAACCAAAACCAGGAGTGGATTAAAAACACAGAAAGGCTCTGTTCACACAATGTTGAAATTGAGTGGATGACCGCCATTTAATGGCAAATATTTGCTCTTATTTTAGAGCAACGGCTGTTATATTGAAATAATGACAGTTATTTACTGTTATATGGCGGCCATCCACTCAATTTCAACATTGTGTGAACAGATCCTTTCTGTGTTTTTAATCCACTCCTGGTTTTGGTTGCAATACTGACTGAAATATACGTAGTGTGAATGCAGCCTTATAGACTAATGGCTGTATTAGATGGCCCCATCACTCCATCACTACAGTACATGAGCATCGATCTTCTAGATCAGTGACCATTTACTGAGTCTATTTGCACTAATTGGTACAATATTTTTGATATTCGTTTGGTAATTGCTTACTTGTATTGTTTGCCCTTGCAGGTTGTATTGTACCATTATATTCTTTCTACTTTTTCCACTTCTTATGATCATGGTGAAATTGTATAATAACAGCTCCCTGAAGGATGATAATAATAATAATAATAATAATAATAATAATAATAATAATAATGATTTTTAGTGTTTTTATAAGATGTTAGTGACATTAGCGATGTTCACAGCCCTTGTAATAATAAAGTTCATACTGTCTATTACCTCTCCATGCTTCCTGGTATCTTCCTGTCTTCTCCCCGCTCCTCGCAGCCACTGGTGAAACTGCAGAGCTGGTCTCTGAAGTGACAGGCCGTTCAACCAATCATTGCCCTCTTTACACAGGGAGATAGGCAGGCGATTGTAATAACCCAAAATATGCGATCAGCCCGCTCCTAAGTTGTCCTTTTTACACGGTCGGTTATTGGCCATAAGAGCATTTCTAGCATCACTCCTGCCCGATAATCGGCCCATGTAAAAGGGGCTTTGCAGGTTTGGAAGGTGTCTTATACACTGACGTAAAGTCCGACCTTCTAATATAGGACAATCCCAATCTTATCCCTCCCCAGACTAGGAGCCCCAGGTTTGGTTGACCCATGGGATGAATAATTTAAAGGGAATCTGTCAGCACCTATTCTTGTTCTGAGGTGCTGGCAGTGCGATGAAGGTCTGTGCTCCTAGTGCCGTGTCATACCCTTATTTTTCACATCGGTGCTGTACTTTGTCACATCGGTGCTGTACTTTGTCAGATCGGTGCTGTACTTGCTGTAGTTTTTCTTCACAACTGTCAAAGAGGGGGAGTGGTGATGTCTTGGGGCCGCACTTTGGCCTGCCTCACCACTACCTCCTCCCAGCTTGTCTTGAATATTCACTGCGCACGTCCCCCGGCCTCCTGGTGACATCATCTGTAGCTTCCTGGTTCAGTGTACTGCGCACGCTTCCATGGCGTGATTCGCGCATGCCCTGTAGTGCGTTGGTGCGGCACTGAGCGAAGCCATTGAGGGTATAGGCTTTGGCCCTCAGTGTGTCTGCGCTGTTCCAACACACTACGGCACATGCGCGAATCACGCTGCAGGAGTGCACGCAGTACACTGGACCAGGAAGGTACAGATGACGTCACCAGGAGGCCGGGGGACGCGCACCATGAATATTCAAGGCAAGCTGGGAGGAGGTAGTGGTGAGGCGGGCCAAAGTGCGGCACCAAGACATCACCACTCCCCCTCTTTGATAATTGTAAAGAGAAACTACAGCACCGATCTGACAAAGTGCAGCACCGATGTGAAAAATAAAGATATGACACGGCACTAGGAGCACAGACCTTCATCACACTGTCAGCACCTCAGAACAAGAATAGGTGCTGACAGATTCCCTTTAATAATGTTCTGAAGATGTTCTCTCATCTTGACTCATATTATAATTCCCCCCAAAATACACACACACATACACACACACACACACATACACACACACACACATACACACACACACACACACATACACAGACAAACACACACACAGACACACACACACACACACACACCTAGACCAGCGATGAATTACCCTCCCATAGGTATCACACATCCCTATTATTATATATAGCCAGTAGTGACAATCTCTGTGATTAACAACGTTTTCACAATTGCTGGATCATTCATTTGGCCCGATGTGGCTATAATCCATTGGCCCCACATCCCCCCTTGGGCCAATGACGAGTAATTGTTCAGAATTTCAAAACAACTGGATCAGTAGACAGACAAACGTTTGGCTAATCTTTGGCCCCGTTACATGGACTGACCTCTCCATGTTTGACTCATAATTGCCCACTCTAACAGGGCCCGAAATCTGCATTATCTTTGTACATTGTTTAGATCTATATGTTGATCCAACCATCTAATCCCTTTTAACCATTCTGAAGCCTAAAGATGCCGCAATGTTGTCAACATTGTGCAGACATTGGTCATTGGTATTACCTACATGTGATCATCCCAATGCGGTGACCCTCCATCTTATGGAAAGTTATACTTCTAAGATGACAGAAAGTTGGACGTATAGTGAGAAAAGGTGCTGGATAACTCTTATCAAGGGAAATTATGAGGTTAGAAGCATCTAGGGGGGTAGCCATGGGTACTGAATGGAAAGAGAGGAAGTAAGCCGCTGCCAGACACCATCTGTGCAAGCTTAATTCCCTGAAAATAAAAGGATTGTTGAAATCCAACATCATCTGTTACAGAAGAGTAAGGAAGTCCTCATGCACATTAGGTAGTCAGTAGAGATGAGCGAACCTCGAGCATGCGTGAGTCGATCCGAACCCGAACGATTGGCATTTGATTAGCGGTGGCTGCTGAAGTTGGATAAAGCTCTAAGGCTATGTGGAAAACCTGGATATAGTCATCGTCTGTATCCATGTTTTCCAGACAACCTTACAGCTTTATCCAAGTTCTGCAGCCCCTGCTAATCAAATGCTGAACAATCAGGTTCGGATGGACTCAAACCCGAACCTGGTTCACTCATCTCTAGTAGTTAGTCCTGCAGAAATTGTTTGGGTTTTGCCCACTTTTCCATATAAAGACCCTAGTCCATACCAGCTATTGTAATTGATCAAACCGGCCATACAGTACATGATCAATGACAAAGGATGAGTGATATTTATGATAAATTCTGAGAACATTTCATAAAGATTCATGGTAGAAAAGGTCTTTCATCTCAGTTACATAGTTGCATAACTGATAAGATTGAAAAAGACACGCGTCCATTAAGTTTAAGCAAGGGAGGGGGATGGATAATGGATAAATCCTATATATTAATGTTATTATGTTATGGCTCTTAAAGTAATGGTTCCACATCTGACTATTGCCAAATCATTTCAATCATCATGGCAGCCTTCCCTTTACACAATGAGAGTCGAGAAAGGGTTAAACAATTGTTAGATAATAAATTTTATGATTTTTATTAAAAATAGTTCACATTGTAGAAACAATCATATATTATATGCGACAGAATATTCTGAGCAAGTTACTGTGAAAGCAAGAAACATTTCAAATCAGTTTGCTTTGTCAATGTAATTTTGAAATATTTGAAATTGTTAAAATTATAGACGCATGTTATATTATCATTATTATATTACGAAAAATATCATATGTTATTGTTATCATTATTATTACTATTTTCCTTAGCTAAATCATATATATATATATATATATATATATATATATATATATATATATATATATATATATATACATAGTGTTGTTTAATTGTCTAGAAAAAGAAAAAAGGTCTTTTTTTTTTACAACCACCTTTTGTATGCCTCCAGGTAATCTACATTGCCTCTCATTGGTCACTGTTTGCCCCCCACCCCCACCCCCATCCTGTTGTTTAAATTCCTCTCCCTCTCTATATATGAGGGGGTCATTCTCTTCACCTTTACACTGCAGTCTGCACTCACTCTCAGGATCACAGCTGAGATGGCCGCGCCCTGGATATTGTTGTGTCTCCTCTCAGCTCTTGCAAGGGAAGGTAAGTGTTATTTATTTATATTTACTGGCTAATACTTTGTTTTCTAAATGTTTTCCCCAAATATCATAATATCAGGACTGTATATATATATAATTTTATTTTGTGGACTGTGGGGCTGCATTGTATTGGTGTATTGGTGAGTTTTAGTGTATTGTGTGAGATAATATATGATCCTAAAGTAAGAATAGGGAACTTTTGGGGCTATTGCAAAACTACATTCCCATCATCCCTGGACAACCAAAGCTGAAGCTTGATGGGAATTGTAGTTTTGCAACAGGGAGAAGAGAGTAGGAATTGAAGATAGATTCCAGATAAGATTCCTCAGGTTTTAAACTGAATCTGTCAACCCGAATCATTTTAACTTTTAAATATTTAAAAATGTTAAATTTGACCTCACTTTTTCAGCACTGGGCATATAAAGGCCCAGAACGGGTAACTTCATCAGTAGCCCTTTACTTGAGATGAGAAGATTCCTTCCCTATGTTTTGCCTTCATGTAATGTGCTATATAAGAATGTAAAATAGGGGTCCGCATAGAGCAGGCATGTCCAAACTTTTTTCGAAGAGTGCCAAATTTGATGAAATGAACATGTGCGAGGGCCGACCATTTTACATGCTACATGCTATATGCTTTATAACACAGGCAGATAATAGCAAGCTGGATACCTGGGGGGCCGTAAAAGTTCGGAACGCGGGCCGCAAATGGCCCTCCGGACGGACTTTGGACATGCCTGGCATAGAGGAAAGAGGAATATAAAATTAGGGTCCGCATAGAGGAAAGTTGGGCCATGTTTCTGGTTCCGCAGAAGATTATCCGCCCGGATTCCATAGCGTGCACATACCCTTATGGTGGAAATTTTATATAATAGTTCCTTCACCATCCCACTCAAAGTTGCTAGGAATTCATGGCCTCTGCCATAGTGATCTACAACCAGGAATTCATGGCCTCCAGTCGTACTGATCTACAACCAGGAATTCATGGCCTCCAGCCATACTGATCTACAACCAGGAATTCACGGCCTCCAGCCATACTGATCTACAACCAGGAATTCACGGCCTCCAGTCGTAGTGATCTACAACTCAAACATCAAAGGAAACACCTAGAAGTGATTATAGAGAGGAAACACTAAAACACAGAAACCACAGCCATAAGCTCTGAGCTGTAAACCACAGAACTGCTGAGAGGCGGATTACTACCCGGGTTCTGTTATTGGGGAGAAGAAAGATATAAAAGTGATAATACAGTGTAATAATTTGACATAGCTCCCTGTGTGTTCTTAGTAGAATAAGATGGCGAATATATATATATATATATATATATATATATATATATATATATATATATGATCATTAAAACAAAGTGTGACATATTAAGGGATATTATCTTTGTACAGGTCTTCTGGCAGATAACTGCAATAAACTGTACTATAGCATTTACTATTACAAACTATTATTATTATTATTATCAGCATTTATTATAACATATACTTTATTCTTTATTTATTAATAGGTTTTTCTCTCCAGTGCACGCAGTGTATGGCCCTTGGTCTTGACACCTGCACAGAAGGGCCAACAGAAACCTGCCAATCTGGCCAAGTGTGTACCAGTACATACATACTGACCACCAAAGGTAAGACTTTCCTATTCCTTTCCCTTCCCTTCCCTTTCCCTTTCCTTTCCCTTTCTTTTCCCTTTCCCCTTCCCTTTCCTTTCTTTTCCCTTTCCCTTTCACTTCCCTTTCCTTTCCCTTTTCTATTCCTTTCCCTTTTTCTTTCCCTTACCTTTCCCTTTTTCTTTCCCTTACCTTTCCCTTTTCTATTCCTTTCCCTTTTTCTTTCCCTTACCTTTCCCTTTTTCTTTCCCTTACCTTTCCCTTTTTCTTTCCCTTTACTTTCCTTTTCCTTTCCTTCTCTCCCATCTGATATCTATTAGGACATTACAGACAATTTCAGTCCATCTTGACTGTTTGTGTATTTTATCTGTAGATGGGAAGACAGATGACTCCTTGTTCAGAGGGTGCGGACCCACATCTCACTGTAATAAGACGGGGAGTTACACTATTATGGACAGAAGTGTCAGAATGGGTGTGTCCTGCTGTTCTACTGACAACTGCACCTCCCCCTTGCCTACTGGTAAGTGTCTTTCGTCTACATAAAAGAATACATTTGTAGTGCCATCTTGTGGTATGATTTATGAACCACATTGGAACATTTATGACATTTAGATAAAACTTTTTTTCTTCCCCCTGAATCTGGTTCGGCTGTTGGGTGAATGTGTTACTTGTTTTCTATTGGTCCTCTAGGATACTGTTGAATAATAATAATAATAATAATAATAATAATAATAATAATAATAATAAACAATAAAAAATAAAAAATAAATAATTAAAATAAATAATAATAATAATATCTTCTCATTGTCAGTGCCTCCTACCAACACCCAAAGAAATGGGAAAATTTGCCAGGTGTGTGGAGATGCCAATGAAGCATGTAAGGCAACCATATCCATGGAGTGTGCTGGGAGTGAAAACAGCTGCTTTCTCTTAGTGAATAAAATTACAGGTAAGTCAATGCTGGACTTGTCAAATAGTGTCCAAAAACACATGATTCTGTCAATAGGTTGATCTTTTCCAGTATATAAGCAACAGATATTATCACTACACAGTGACTACAACCATTAACACCACATAGTGACTAATACCACAAAACCATTACTAAATAAAATCCAGTATATAAAGATCACCCATACAGTGACCGATATAGCGGTAGATATCAATGGTACACAGGCTCTGTAAACCATATAAGTGATCACAGTGCAGTTACATTCAGTGACTCTCAGGGGGGTGTCTTCTCTGATCAGAATTGCTCTCTCTTTCTTTCTTCTCCATCTAGCCTGGCCCTCATGAAGACTTCTCTGGGCCACAACTCGTTTTGGAAGAATCTACTAGACAGATTTTTTTAGGCTATTAGCTTCCGCACCATCCTTACATCTGTACAGCCCCCATGCACTGTAGTATTTAGGACCAGTTTGGATCCTGTGCCCCCCTCCTCTTCAGAGACACCGCTATGTCTGAAGGGGAGGGCAGCACAGCAAGAAGCAAGAGACACCCTCTGCAGCTGACATGATGGCACAGAAAGGCGACTCGGCTCCGTTCAAAGTGAACTTGCCCGGAGTATTCCTTTAAGTCCCCTCTATACTCTACTATAGTAGAAAGGCCCCATCCGTGGTCTTATATAATATATAACCCTTCTTTGTGCCTCCATATAGAAGATAGGCCTCATCTGTACCACCCCTCTCTCTAATATATATATATATATATATATATATATATATGTATTCCCATGTAGGCATCCCCCTGTATGTTACCGTCAGCATGTAGTATCCTTCATTTCGGCCTACCCCTGTATGTAATGCCCACTGTGCCCCCTTATAGTAGTCGGGTCTCTGTGCAGCTATAAATTTTATTTTATTTGATGGCTTTTAAAAAAATTCAATCCTTTTTAAAAAAAAATATATGTTCCTTAAAATCGCTCAATTCCCAGGCTTATAGAGCTTTTATCCTTTTGTCTATGGGGCTGTGTGAGGTGTCATTTTTTGCGCCAAGATCTGTCATTTCTATCGATACCTTGTTTCCATATATGCGACTTTTTGATCGCTTTTTATTACAATTTTTCTAGATTTAATGCGACCAAAAATGCACAATTTTGCACTTTGGAATTTTTTTGCGCATATTGTTGTATTAAGTCTTCCTCTGTGAATGATATAATGGTTTTTCCCTGTGATTCATAGCATCATCATCATACATTATTCTTTACTTCTGTGCAGAACCCGCTGAAAATATTGAATCCTATCGTGGATGTGCCACAAAAAGCTTCTGTGACATTGCAAGCCAGAAAATGAATATTGGATTCCTGAAGATGGAAATGAAGTATCTGTGTAACGGTGGAGCCAGCGCCATGTACAGAGGGCTGGAGGTCTTTACGGTTACAGCACTGGTGCTGCTGATGCTCCTGAACTGAGGAGATTCCCAGTACAGATCCTGGATACATAGTGATAGCCTGATGGTGTCCCAATGGGATACCAAACAAGAAGAGATGCAATAGCAGCCATATTGATTGTCACTGGAAACATACAGAATAAGGCCATGTTCACACATAGTATTTCTGTCAGTCTTTTGGTCAGTATTTGTTTACAGGGCAAAATTATAATGGAAGATTTGCACAGTTTCTGTGTTTTGATTAGAAAAAAAAAATGACCAAAAGACTGACGAAAATACTATGTGTAATTATAGCCTAAAGGAAACATTGTATCATATATTGTTATTTTAAAGGGGTTATCTTTAAGATGGTTCATCCTCTGTATAGGTCATCAATATCATATCAGTACAGGTCCGACATCTGTCGCTCATCTGCCGATTAGATAGTTGTGGAGACCTCTTTACTTGAATGGGACCATCTGCAATTCCTTGAACTAACAAAATGGCGACTAAAAGACTGGCGGCGATAAACAATCAACAGGCTGCTCCACAGCTGATATTAATGTCCTATCGGGAGGATAACCCCTTTAAGGTCATATCCCCATGCCGGCCTGGTTTTCCATGGGATACTGGATAACTAGCTGGGTGTTTGACCAATAGAGCCCCCCCCCCCCCCCCCCCCCACACACACACAATGATTTTATGATCTTTAAGAGAATGTGTCATTAGAAAATGACCAATGATTTTGTGTAAGAATTTTTGGTGACTTTTTTTAAAATAAAGATTTTCAAAAATGGAAAATTTATCTTGCAATTTTTATTCTCACCACTGGGGCTAAAACTAAGCTGAGACATTCTGTAAGAGGAGGCTGCTGAGATAAGAGGAGGCTGCTGTAAAGCGACCTGTACAGCATTACAGCGTCATGTGGCACCGGTAGATAGAGGAGACAATAGCAGCTCCCTGTGGAATAACCTTTTTGAAGGTCACAGAGCAGGCTCAGTAATGTTTCACATTCATCTCAAGGGGACAGACTGTGTCTATTGTCATCTATGTCCATGAGTCTTGCTGTAAAGCATGTCACTAAATGCTGTTAAGAACAGCCCAGGCAATATGGCAGCACCCATAACAATGTACAGTGAAAGTGAATGTAAATGTGAAAAAAAAAATAGTCAGAAAATAGAAACAGATTAGAATAAGAACAAGTTTTATTATCTGACTGTAATCAGTAAAAGAAAATTTAGGTGAAACATTCCCTTTAAGTAAAGAGACCCCCAGTCTCCCGTTAGAATGGAGTGGCCGATTATACATGCATCACCGCTGCTTCATTCATTCTCATGTATGGAAGCTCCATGGCCCCAGATGGATTCCATTCATTCAGGAGGAAATTTTTCAGGTGCCATATACCTAAATATGATCACATTCCTATATATTTGTTCTTTGGACAGACTGTGGGTTTTCATATTACCATGGTAGCTAGATTGGCATTATGGATAGGTACTGAAAGCCAAGTATCATGCACATTGCTCAATCCCCGATAAACCTACAAGGTTCATAATGTTACTGATTTACCCGGACCCAGGTGAGTGTAAGTGTTTTTTTTTTTTTTATGTTATACTTTATGGGAGGGGGAGCGTACAGGGGGGAATATATACTGCTGGGGGAGTGCACAGGGGGGCTATATACTACTGAGGGGGAGCTCACAGGGGGGGCTATATACTACTGGGGGGAGCTAAATACTACTGGGGGGAGCTCACAGGGGGGGCTATATACTACTGGGGGTCTATATACTGATGGGAGGAGCGCACAGGGGGACTATATACTACTGGGGGGAGCGCACAGGGAGGCTATATACTGCTGGGGGAAGCTCACAGGGGGCTATATACTACTGGGGGGAGCGCACATGGGGGCTATATACTATGGGGGGGCTATATACTACTGGGGAAGCTTACGAGGGGAATATATACTACTGGGGGGAGCTTACTTGGGGCTATATACTACTGGGGGAGTGCACGGGGGGCTTTATACTACTGGGGGGAGCTCACAGGGGGGCTATATACTACTGGGGGGACTATATACTACTGGGGGAGCAACGGGGGGGGCTAAATACTACTGGGGAGCGCACAGGGGGGCTACATAAGGGCTGATGAGAGAAAAAAAGCCAGTTTTTCCACTAATAAGCATAAATTCTGTATGTAAATAGTTCAACAATGTTTGTGAAAAGTTTACTACTGAAACACGTTTACTACTGATGTTCTGGTCGGACCTTCACCAGACAATAGACCTCGGTAAGTGGACCCTCTTTAAAAGTTGTTGAGTACTCCTGCTGTAGGGGGTCGCCTTTAATTTTTCTTAGAATCTTGGGGAGAAAGGATAAGAGATCCTTGAGTCATGGAGGTGGTCAAAAGAGGTTATGCCCTGCCCCCCATAGGAGATAGTAGCGGTCTACTGTCACTGATCCTATTGCAGTGACGGCAGCAGATCATTGCTATGTCACAAGTTGAGATCACTCTCGACTTACTTTTTCATCTAGGGTGGTTGGTGAATCTGGAAAAGTCAGACTTGGAACCATCCACAACAAATAAATTCCAGGGGTTTATCGTGGATGCATCACAAATGAGACTACTTATCTCCTCAGCGAATGCTAAGAATTCAGAAAGGATGTCATTTTCTAATGACCCTCAGGCAAGTGACACCCCGGACCCTAAGGAAATTTCTGGGTCTTCTTTCTTCAGCAGCAGAGGGAGTTCTGTGGGGGTTGTGGCATATGAGGCAAATACAGAACGAGGCTCTGCAAGCCTGGTCCAGGAACCCAAGAGACCTTGATGTTGTCCATGTTCTATCAACAAACATCAGAAGGTAGTTGGCCTGGTGGCAGGAGATAAAATATGGGGCAGAATTAGAAGAATGGCTGATCATCACTACAGATGCCTCAGGATCAGGATGGGGCGCTCATCTAGAACATCAGACAGCAGCGGAAGTCTTGACTGCAAAGGAATCCACTCCCGCCTCCAACAGTTGGCTCTCTGCTGCCACCTCTGTCCATGTCAGGACAGATGCGTTCCGTTTCAACCACGAAAGTCTCGTGGGGTTCACTGGACCCCGACATGGACTCCCTTCTATGGTGATATTGACTTACTATGTTTGGCCCTAATTTGGCCATATTTACCTTCTGTCACTTTTTGCTTTGTGTTTATTAGGTTATAGGCTCACACACACTTCTCATACATTTCATGCTTGGTTTTTGACATAGTTAGCCTGTACCACTTAATGAGCTGTAGAAGGGGCGGTACATTCATACATGTCAGGGTGCTTTGCGCTAATAAAGTTTTCTATATTTATATTTGAGGATATAGTCTATTTATTGTGGATGTGCCACTCATTTGTATATGGAATAGCTTTTGTTCTTTTCTCTTTAGCACTTATATTGCACAGCTGTAGTGAACAAGGGGTTATTGCTTTTGATCTGCACACCAATAAGAGCTCTCTCCTCTTTTTCACCTATCTCTATTCTCTTTCTTCTCCACCACTCACAGGGGACATTACACCTCTTATAGGAAGTTGTCACATGGGGAGAGGAAGTGCACGCCCACACTTAGTGAGTCTTATCCAAGTCTTGGTAAACAGAGGACGCAAGACAAGATGTTCCCTTCTGTGGTCCAGCTGGGCCCTGGCTTCGCAAGGTTCCTCCTCCAGTCAGTGTCCAATGTAGTCCAATCAGGAGTGTGGTAGTGGATGGACGCACATGGGAGACAGAGAGAGACAAAGCTATCTTTGGTCCAATTTTGCAGTGCTAAACTACTTGAGAGAGGATGAGTCATAGGTCACCCCAACCCACACTGTGAACATTTCTAAAAGTGCAGGACAGTATCTTGAAACAAAAGGAACTGATCCAGATAGAGCAAACTTGCTACAAGTCTACGTAATCTCGCAGCACAGTTGTAACCAGGTAAACTTGGCCACCTTGCTCAACTCGGGTAACAAGGTCTGGGGCTTGTGTCACCCTAATAGGATAGTTCACCCAACACTGTAGGGCAACAGGTGGTATCACAACAACAAAGGTCAAAACACAAATAGACTTCTTCTTTCAAGTATTCCTCAGTATTCTACTTCTTCTTCTTCTAAAGTTCCGGCAGAGAACATTTCTACCCTGGGTTGGGACTCTCAGCACAAACTCCTCTCCACTACTCTGAACTTGCAGCACAAACTCCTTTCTACTATTCTCAGCTCACTCTACTTCTCGGCACTCAACCAAATCAGCTCAGCTCTTCTACTCCAAAGTCTCTTAGCGCAGATTCTCTTCTGTCACTTCTGCAGTCTATGATCAGCTCTTGTACAAAGTATTCTCACAATAAAGAAGATTTTATTTATGAAAACAGGACTCAGTGATTATTGTTCCGGCACCTACACAGTCACTCCTTCATCCTTGGGTCATCTCCCCTTTCTGTGGGTGGCGGTACCAATGATCTGAGTGGGTCACAACTCCACTTCGGACCACTGTGCTAAATTCCCAAGGGACCCCTTTACAGCCTAGGCAGGTCACCAACCACAGGGCAAAGGATATAGCCAGCCCCCTTAAACTAAAAGCAGGTGTGCCTCCATACCTGTCGTTACAAGAAACTACCATCTGGCTCAGCTATATCCCGACCAACCACTACATCAGTGGCGTGACACATCACCATCTGGCAAGTTACCGGCCGTTCATAACCAGGCTTTACTGCACACCCCCCCCCCCCCACGGCCACCACATTACCATTGTTGTTATTGATTTTTGAACTAAGTACTTAAGCACATTTTGCTTTGCATTGAAGATTAATTCCAGTAAAAGTTGAATACTGTTCAAAGTGGGACTCTCTGCAGTCTGGGGGCTGAAAAGCAGCTCTGGCACACAAACCCCACCAGCCCACATATATATCTCCCCCAACACACACATTACGTCCTTTCCTATAAAGCTTCATAGGAGGTGGGAGACGGCTGTAGTAAGCAGCCCTGCCCTCACTGTTAATGACAGACTGCAGCGATCGCGCTGCAGCATGTCATTAACTCCTTAAATGCTCTTAAACGCGGCACGACCATGGCATTTAAGTGTAAGTGACAGGGGGAGTCCTGTCACTTAACGATCGGGATACCCGCATCATAGTAACGGACCACCGGAGGTCTCTCACCTGCCTCTGTGTGGTCCGATCGGCGCTCTGAGGATTAAGTCTGCCACAGGCAGGCTCAATGAGCGGATCGCCTATCACACTGATCAATGCTATGCCTATGGCATAACAATGGTCAGTGTGCATAATCAAATATTTGTATGTAAAAGTCCCCCAAAGGGACTTAAAATGTGTGTAAAAAAAAGTAAAAAACATTATTACACTACCCCAAAACCCCTCCCCCAATAAAAATTCAAATCACCCCCCCTTTCCCATTATATAAATAAAACATATAAAAATAAATAAATAAACAAACATAGAATATACCATAGCCTGCGTAATTTTCCGATCTATTAAAATGTAACAATCGTCATCACTAATGGCGAACGGTGTAGATGAAAAGAGGGGAAAAAGTGCCAGGATTACCAATTTTTTTGTTACATTATATATAAAAAAAAATAATAAAAAGTGATCAAAACGTCATATCTTCACAAATCTGGTATTCTTAAAAACTAGAGATCATGGCGGAAAAAAATGGCACCAAATACAGCCCGGTAGGGGAAAAAATAAAAATGTTATAAGCGTCACAATAGGCCCATTTTATTAATAATTGATTGCAAAAAAAAAAAAGGATTTAATTAAAAATACATATATAACATTAGAGAATCTGTGTAACCTGCATGTGGTTGTGTTCGGACTGACCTATAGAATAATGGTATCATGTCGCTGTTACCATATAGTGCATTACGTAGACACAGGAACCCCCCAAAAGTTACCATATTGCATTCTTTTTTACAATTTCACCAATTTATATCTTCATAAATAATAATTTTGGGATTCCATCATACATGTTATGGTAAAATGAAAGACGCCATTACACAGTACAACTATTCCTGTAACAAATAAGCCCTTACATGGCCTGTAGATAGAAAACTAAAAAACTAGAAAAGTACTAGAGCTCTTAGAAGGGGAGAAGGAAAAAAATGAAAACGCAAAAATGAAAATTTGCATGGTCCACTGGGTCATTTTGGGCCTGGTCCTCAAGGGGTTGAAGGTGAGATGTCCATGTGTGTCTCTGTATACATATGTACAGAGTGGCCCATCAATGTCTAAATGACAGGACTAATGGAGAAGGTGGGGGTACACCACACAGATTCCAGTATATGGTATACATGTATTCTGAGGGGTAAAAGAAGGGAGAGAGAATTAGGAGAGGAATGCTGGGTAAGATTCCTGAGCCTGTGTTCACACATTGCAGGTTCATTGCAGTAATTAATTGATTACTTTTACTCATCCCTGTAGTGAAATGTGGCCAAGTGTTACATGTGACCTTCCCCTTTAAATTGCGGAGATCTTGAGATCTGATTAACCCAAGGATTTGTAGACAGACATCTTAGAGGAATTCTCTGTATCAGAAGATACAAGGGCTGAGGCTTATCAATCTGAGATATCACACAGAGCCAGGCCCGCTTCTGCCATGAGGCGGAATGAGCATTCCGCCTCAGGCGGCAGATTCTGCGGTCCTGCAGGGGGTGGCAAAATGTTCCCCCTGCTGTCATTTTAGTTAAGTTTCACTTAACTAAAATGACAGCAGCCCCGCATCCGCTCACATGTCCCGCAGCAGCCGTCCAGCCGCCCACACTCACGGATGTCCCCCATGTCCCGCCGGGCTCCAGTGACGTCACCCAGCAGCTCTCATCTTCCTCCAGGCTGTGGTGAGTGCCAGGGGTCGGCAGAGGTCGCGTTCAGGCTTTCGGGGCGGCGATCGGGACGGCAGGGGGTGAGTGTGGTCAGCAGGGGGGGTGGCGGATGCCGGTGTTGGCGGCGGTATTCGGGTTGTTACGGACGTGCGCGGGGGGGGGGGGGGGGGCGGCCAGTGAGGGGGCGGCCACCTGAGGTTTGCCTCAGGCGGCGGGAAAGCCAGAATCGGCCCTGCACAGAGCTTTGTCTCAGACAGATGGATAGATCGGCGTCTCCTTACTTCTGTGAGGAGTCTGCACTTGGTTGTCACCCCCTGTGTGTGTCAGCTCCAGGTAATGCTTCTATTCACTGACACCAGTTGATTGAGAAACTATATTTTTTCTCTAGAATGAGACGTGTGGCCAGTTGCTCATTAAACGTGCTGCAATATTAGGAACATTGTGCAGATATAGAAAGAGCAGGGAGCGGGGGCCTAGCATCACCAGGACAGCTGGGATAGGAGGCCTAAGGGGTTAAGTGAGGGATAAGAGGTGAGGCCAGGGGCGTAGCTAATGTCTCTTGGGTGCTGGTGTAAGAGGTCAACTTGGGCCCCCCCTTCCTCGACCAAGTAATGTTATTGGTATATCTCAAGACCGATATTACCAATAATACCAGTATATAGGAAATATTATCACCATACATATTACCACCATACTGTTACTGACCAAATCCTGTATACTGAGACCAAAATTGCCAATAATACCAGTATACAAGGAGGAAATATTACCACCACAACCACTACCATCACCACCATATTGTTACTGACCAAATCCTGTATTCTAAATCCAATAAAGCACAGTACCAGATTACAAGCAACAAATATTACTGCCACATACTGCCCAACACGGCCACATACTGCCCAACACCGCCACCTACTGACTAACACCGCCTCTGTTACTGAATAATCCACTGTACAACAATTTCTATCACCTCATCCAGTCATATAGAGATGGCCCCAGCTCTACACAGGCTCTGTACACTATATACATTACAATGCAGTTATGTTTAGTGACTCACAGGAGACGTCTTCTCTGATCAGAGTTCTTCCCTTTTCATCTTCTTCTCCATCTGCCCTGTGCCATTATGAGAACTTCTCCGAGCCGCAAATCCACAGAATCTGCCAGACAGATATATTAGGCTCCTTACTCCGGCACCATCCTCATCTCTCTACAAACTGCACATCTGCATTGGCCCTTTACACCCTCGTTTAGTGGGTAGGCTGACTCTATGTGACCCCCTTATAGTATATGCCCCCCTCTGTGTAGACCACTATAGTACATGCATACCTCTGTGCATGCCCTATTGTATACACTTCCGGTGTAGTCCCCCTTATAGATGCCCCCCCAATGTTATCTCCCTTATAGATGGCCCCCTTGTGTTGTCCCCCTTATAGATGGCCCCCATGTTATCCCCCTTATAGATGCTCCCCCTGTGTTTTCCCCCTTATAGTTGACCCCATTGTGTTGTCCCCCTTATATATGGCCCCCAATGTATCCCTCTTATAGATGCCCCCCATGTATCATAGTAACATAGTAACATAGTTAATAAAGTTGAAAAAAGACAAGAGTCCATCAGATTCAACCTAGGGAAACCCTGCTGTGTTGATCCAGAGAAGGCAAAAACCCCGATGAGGCAGATGACAATTGCCCCATCACAGGGAGAAAACTCCCTCCCCACTCCAATGGCAACCAGAATAATCCCTGGATCAATGTATCACCGGAAATCTAATGCCCATAACTTGCAATATTATATTGTTCAAGAAAAGCATCCAGGCCTCCCTTGCACTTATTTAATCAATCGGCCATGACAACATCATGTGGCAGAGAGTCCCACAGTCTTACCGCTCGTACAGTAAAGAACCCGCGTTGATGCTGATGGTGAAATCTTCTTTCCTCTAGACGTAGAGGATGCCCCCTTGTCATGGTTACAGTACTGTCCATTCATATGTTTGTACATTGTGATCAGATCGCCCCTAAGACGTCTTTTTTCTAGTGTAAATAACCCCAAGCTTGATAACCTGTCCTGGTACTGTAACCCCCCCCCCATTCCCTTAACCCCTTAGTGATATCGGGCGTCATTTTACACCCCTGCTCCCTGGTACTTATCGCAAAAGGATGTAAATTTACGCCCTATGTTTCCCCGATCGCTGTGTGTCCACACACAGCGATCGGGGAAGATGGCCTGCTATAATGTAAAGCAGGCCATCTCTGCTCGTCGGCATGGGGGGTGGTTAACCAATCAATACAGATCAGCCGATTGCAGCTGAATACAGCTTTCCAGGTCATCGGCGGTCCCACGGTGTCCTCTTCTCCTCGTCGACTCACTTCCGGGTTCGGTCGGTTTTCGTCGGAAATCCTCGGCTCTTCGGGCTTTTCCGTCGCCCCTATCTTCGGCGGTCTTCGGCAGCTCCACTCTACTGCCCCCTAGCGGCGGGTTATCCTTCGCCATTCCGCTGTGTGCACGTACCCTTAGAGTGTATGAAGGAAGGAACACACGAATCCAGCCCCCAGATGCATCCCCCCCCCCCATCCTCAGAGTTAGTGGAAAGATCGTTTGGGAACTGATCTTCCCACTGCTGGATAAAGGTTACCACCTGTACGGGGATAACTTTTATATCAGCACCCCCTCTTCCGGTCCCTCGCTGCCCGAGCTACTGTAGCTTGCGGCACGATCAGAAAATATCAGAGGTAGTAATAGAGCCCTAATATTTAGCAGCCATGGAGCTGACCCAGCGCTTCTGGATATGAAGGACCCCGTATCGCACCAGGGCAACATTTTCCAGGTGACGTCCCCCACACTGGAGAACAGGAGACCCCAGAAGAAGCGCAGAGTGTGGCGTAACAGGGGGATGAGGAAGGACACCATTTTCCAGTGTGACACCTGTCCTGATCCCCCCGGCCTCTGCATACTGGATCGCTTCAAGGCGCACCACACGTCATTGGAGTTCCATGTTATCTAAATTCTGTCCCTTATTCCTATTTCAGGGGTCACGTTGATCCAGGGATTATTCTGATTGCCATTATGGAGTCGGGAAAGAATTTTTTCCCTGTGATGAGGCTACTGTCGTCTGCCTCACAAGGGTTTTTTGCCTTCCTCTGGATCAACACATGTTGAATTTGATGGACACCTGTCATTTTCAACCTTATAAACTAATAATTGGCCTAATACCCCCAAATAAATTAAAATTGTCCCTTTTCCCCAGCTAAACAGGTATGGCCGCCATTCCCATTAGAGGATGCCATGATGCAATTACAAAGCGTCTGTGCTGCCAGGACACTAGAAGTGACCCCATTCTAGAAACTACACCCCATAAGGAATATAACAAGGGGAGCAATGGGGATATAGCCCCCTGGTGATGGGCACATTTGTGCCGTGACAATGAAAAAAAAATGATATTTTTTATTTTCACACCACATGTCCTACATATGTGCCCGTCACCAGTGGGGTCCATATGCTCACTGCACCCCTTGTTAGATTCCTTGAGGTCTGTAGTTTCCAGAATGGGGTCACTTGTGTGTGACTTGTGTCACTTGAAAATGTTGGTTTAGCCTTAATTTTTTCATTTTCACAAGAGGTTAAAAGAGAAAAAAACCGACCAAAATGTGTAGAGAAATTTCCCCCGAGTCCGTAAATACCCCACATGTGGACATAAAGCGCCATGTGGGTGCAGGGCAAGCCTCCGAAGGGAAGGAGCACCATTTGGATTTTGGAGGCTGGATTTGGCCAGAATGGATGATGAACGCCATGTCGCATTTACAAAGCCCTCGTGCTGCCAAAACAGTGAAAACCCCCACAAGTAAAATGATTTTGAAAACTACTCCCCTCAAGGAATCTAACAAGGGGTGCAGTGAGGATATGGACTCCTTGGTGATGGCCACATTTGTGCCGTGAAAGTGAAAAAATTAAAATTTTCCCTTTCACGTCACATTGTTCCACATTTGTGCCCGTCACCAGTGGGGTCCATATGCTCACTGCACCCCTTGTTAGATTTCTTGAGGGGTGTAGTTTCCAGAATGGGGTCACTTGTGGGGGGTTTCCAGTCTTTTGCAGCACGAGGGCTCTGTAAATGCGACATGGCCCTTGAAATCCATTCCAGTGAAATTCAGCTTACAAAGGCCAATTGGCGCTCCTTCCCTTTGGAGGCTTGCCCTGCGCCCGCTTGGCACTTTATGTCCACATGTGGGGTATTTCTGTACTCGGGAGAAACTGCGCTACACGTTTGGTATTTTTTTTTTTCTTTTATCCCCTTGTAAAAATGAAAAATGAAGGCTAGAACAACATTTTAGTGTAAAAAATAGAATTTTTCCTTTTTACACCACATTGTTCTGAAAATCTGTGAAGCACCTGTGGGGTCCAGATGCTCACCGCACCCCTTGTTACATTTCTTGAGGGGTGAAGTTTTCTAAATGGTGTTTTTTTTATGTTTTGGCACCCCAGAGCCTCTGCCAACCTGAAGTGGTACGGTCAAAAATGACCAAATATAACGGAGGCGTTAAAATTCACTAGGCGCTCCTTTATATCTGAGGCTTGTGGTTGCGTCAAATAGCGCAATAGGGCCACATATGGGGTATTTCTATAAACTGCAGAAACGGGGCAATCAATATTGGGGGGCATTTCTCTGCTAATAGGTTTATAATTATGAAAAATATTGGATTACCATATAATCTCTGCACAGAAAATTAAAATTTTCAAATTTCTTACACACTTAGCTTTTATTTATGTGATTCCCCCAAAGTGTTAAAAAACTTTCTGGATGTGATTTTGCAGAGTGTGGGGGGGTTCAGTTTCTGAAATGGGGTGCTTTGTGGGGCTTTCTAACGTACAGTCCCCTCAAATACACTTTGAACCTGAACAGGTCCCTAAAAATATCTGATTTTGAAATTTTACTGAAAATTTGGAAAATTGCTGCTAATGTTTTAAGCTTCCTATTGTCTAAAAAAAATGAAAGATAGTTTAATAAATGCCGCCAACATAAAGTAGACATATTGCTAATGCTATTTAATATATAATTTATGTGGTATAACCACTTTCTGTATAAGCAGAAAGGTTTCACAGTTGGAAAAATGCTTTTTTTTCAGAATTTTTCATGTTACTTTGGTGTTTTTCATAAAGATTTGTTATAATTTTTACCAGAAATGTGAAGTACAATATGTCACGAGAAAACAATCTCAGAATCAGCCGGATAGGTAAAAGCATCCTGAAGTTATTAATGATTAAAGTGACAAAGGTCATATTCATAAAATTTGTCTCTGTCCTTAAGGCCATTTCAGGCTCTGCTCTTAAGAGGTTAAAGCATCTATATGATACGGGGGTAGTGTATTTGGTTGAATTTAGGGCTCTACGTGTCGGTAACATCATAATCTTTTTGATATCTCAAAGTCATTTTTTTTTTTAGACTTTAATATTTATTATTACAGGGTCTATGCAGGAAACTCACCATTACAGGGTCTATGCAGGAAAAAGGTCACAATTGCAGTGAAGGAGCAGCAGTAGTCATTGGAGGCCAGTGGAGGTCCAGCAATAGTCATTTGAGGCCATTACAGGAGCAGCAGTAGTCAACATGGAGGCCAGGCAGGAGCAGCAGTAGCCAACATGGAGGCCAGGCAGGAGCAGCAGTAGCCAACATGGAGGACAGGCAGGAGCAACAGTAGACAACATGGAGGCCAAGCAGGAGCAACAGTAGTCAACATGGAGGGCAGGCAGGATCAGCAGTAGCCAACATGGAGGCAAGGCAGGAGCAGCAGTAGCCATCATGGAGGACAGGCAGGAGCAACAGTAGCCAACATGAAGGCCAGGCAGGAGCAGCAGTAGCCATCATGGAGGCCAGGCAGAAGCAAGAGTAGTCAATATGGAGGGCAGGCAGGATCAGCAGTAGCCAACATGGAAGCCGGGCAGGAGCAGAAGTAGCCAACATGGAGGACAGGCGGGAGCAGCAGTAGTTAACATGGATGCCAGTTAAGTCCCAGTAGTAATCAACATGGAGGCAAGGGCAGGCACAGCAGTAGTCAACCTGGATGCCAGTTAAGGCCCAGCAGTAGCCAACAAGGAGACAAGGGCAGGCACACCAGTAGTCAACCTAGTTGCCAGTTAAGGCCCAGCAGTAGCCAACAAGGAGGCAAGTGCAGGCACAGCAGTAGTCAACATGGATAACAGTTAAGGCCCAGCAGTAGCCAACAAGGAGGCAAGTGCAGGCACGGCAGTAGTCAACATGGATAACAGTTAAGTTCCAGCAGTAGCCAACAAGGAGGCAAGGGCAGGCACAGCAGTAGTCAACATGGATGCCAGTTAAGGCCCAGCAGTAGCCAACAAGGAGGCAAGGGCAGGCACAGCAGTAGTCAACATGGATGCCAGTTAAGGCCCAGCAGTAGCCAACAAGGAGGCAAGGGCAGGCACAGCAGTAGTCAACATGGATGCCAGTTAAGGCCCAGCAGTAGCCAACAAGGAGGCAAGGGCAGGCACACCAGTAGTCAACATGGATGCCAGTTATGGCCAAGCAGTAGCCAATTATGAGGCCAGTAAAGGCCCAGCAGTAGCCAAGATGGAGGCCAGAGCAGGAGAAGCAGTTGTAATGGGGTGACATGAGCAGCAGAAGCAGAATAATGAGGTCCATGGACAGGCGAGAGGTAGCAGGGCAGCCCGGCAGGGAGGGGTGATCACCTCCATGGTAGCTACTCTACTGAGCAAAGGGGGGGGGGGGGGGCATGGCACAGGCAGCTCTACAGACAGCTTCCAGGCCTCCTCTGAGCAGTACAGGCTGTCCTGCTGTGAGCATCCCTGACCTCTCCCTAAAGTCCCAACGGCAGTAGGTATCTTAAGGATAGCTTCACACTTACCACATTGCTCCAGAATTCCGCTGTGATACCCAGTACTGTCATTTTCTATGCCTTTATAATATTGCAGCAGACCTTTCATGCCACTGTATGTAAAGCCCCTTCCCACTTAACCCACCTCCCAGGCTAATACATTACCTATAGCGCTCCCATCTGCTTCTCCGGCTCCCTGGCGTCCTACTCAGCTAATCAGTGCACTGACCCACTGCACCCGCTGATTGGCTAAGCAGTGACCCAGGAGCCAAAGAAGCAGTCAGGACACTTGGTGTAATCCCTTGTTACCCCAGTAGATGCTGAGTTAAAGCGACTCTGTACCCATTTTGTGCCCCCCACAACTACTCATACCTTCCTGTAGCTGATGATAAGTTCTTGCTGGTGGTCTGTTTATCATCGCTGGTGTCGCTTTCCAGTGCCCGAAAATCATACTTTACTGTAGCTGGAACCGTGTCTAAGAGACGTGGCCTAGAGCGATCGTGCCCTAGGCCAGCACCGCCTGTGTGGTGGTCTTCTCTGTCTCCCCCAGCTCCCGCTCACCGCCCTCTGCCACGCGCCATATGACTCAAACACGTCATTGCGTCGGCACCAGGGGGGTTACGAGGCGGCGCATGTGCAATCATTGCCATGACTGGGCGCCGGACAGAGGGCGGTCAGAGGGCAGAGCTGGAGGCTCCACCAAGATCCCCTACTACTCTATACTGATGGGACCAACAGACCCCCAGTGTGTTATTACAGATGGCAGTACCACTTTATCCACCGAGATCCCCTACTACTCTAAACTGATGGGACCAACAGACCCCCAATGTGTTATTACAGATGACAGTACCACTTTATCCACCGAGATCCCCTACTATTCTATACTGATGGGACCAACAGACCTCCAATGTGTTATTACAGATGGCAGTACCACTTTATCCACCAAGATCCCCTACTACTCTAAACTGATGGGACCAACAGACCCCCAATGTGTTATTACAGATGACAGTACCACTTTATCCACCGAGATCCCCTACTATTCTATACTGATGGGACCAACAGACCGCCAATGTGTTATTACAGATGGCAGTACCACTCTAAGAACCTCCACAGTGAAGACTGTCCAATGGCCTGTATGTTGGGGACCCTGTTGTATCTAGTCTGTCTGTAAATATATAATGGCTTTTCTCTGTGATTCATAGCATCATCATACACTATTCTTTACTTCTGTGCAGACCAAGACAAATATGTTGGCTCCTATCGTGGTTGTGTCACAAAAAGCATCTGTGACATTGCAAACCTGAAAACCAGTTTTGGAGTCAGGACGGTTGAAACCAAGTATCGGTGTGACAGTGGAGCCGTGACCACCTACAGGGGTCCGGAGGTCTTTACAGTTACAGCACTGGTGCTACTGCTGATGCTCCTGAACTGAGGAGATTCCCGGTACAGATCCTGAGAAGAGATGTAATGGCGGCCGTACTAATTGTCACAGACTGAAATGTATGATATATTGTTTTAAAGATGCTCATACTCTGGATAGGTCAACAACATCACATCAGTCCAGGTCTGAAACACGGCACTACTGCCAATCACCTGGTTGAAAAGGCCATTTGAATGCGACAACGCTGCAGTAACTCGCACTAACAATATGGCCAGCGCAGGACGGACAGCGGTAAACAATGAGCAGGCTGCTTCACAGCTGATCTGATATTGGTGTCCTATGTGGAGTATTACCACTAAGGGGATGTTCACACTGAGTACATAAGGCAGAATCCCACCTGTTTCAGTGTGTCATTGCCAGTCTATGGGAGAGCGCGCGCTCCTCCACTGCTGCCGCTCTACGCTCAATCTGAGTGCGCCCTCTCCCATAGACGGGCAATGACACACTGAGACAGGCGGGATTCTGCCTAATTTACTCAGTGTGAAAATCCCCTTAAACATTATATTCCCATGAATTTTGCATATCATGATGTTCAATCTTGTTTTTTTTTAATGGAATCTGTTTTTCTTAGTAATAAACTTTATTGGTCGTTTTTTTAACACTTTGGCTTTACTTATGACTTTCCTAGAAATCCTCCATGTACGAAAGAAAGTTCTTCTGCTTGGTGTGGCCTGCATGTCCCTTTTATGTGCTCACTATAGGGTTCTATTTAAAGTACAATGGTGCCTTGAATTACGAGCATAATTCGTTCCCGGACCAAATCCACTCTTATACCAAAGCAAAACGTCCCATAAGAAATCACTGAAATGCAGACAATTGGTTCCACACCCCCACATTTTTTATTTTTATTTTTTATTCTGAGTAACATGTGAAACAAACATAAACCTGAAAAACAGCCGCAGTTTTTGGATACAGGATGGAGCTGCAGATCCACCTAATGACGAGGATGGGAAACACAAGGGCTGACAGAGACTGCAGGGAGCAGGAAGGAATAGTTAATAGTGTCCATTTAAAGGGACAGTATCATAATATATATATATATATATATATATATTTTTTTTTTTTTTTATATATATATATATATACATTTTAATGTTAAACAGACTTTTCAATACCTGTGGGTAGCAATAATTGACTAAGCAACCTGTCACTTCAGAGACGGTCGTTTTCAGTATCAAATAACGGCTGTAGTTTAGCATACTTTGGGGGCGGTCATTGCAATGACGAACACGGTTACATCATTTAGGTTCAGGTTGAATGATGGCCCTTTAGGGTGTAGCTAAGTTAAAAGTCCCATTAAACTTAATTTCTCCCATAATTTTTCTTTTTTTTTTCTTTTCATCTAAGTTGTGTTTTTGGCATAGAAGGGCATCTTGGAAATTTATTTGGACATGCTTGTTGTGCAAATAAATTTTCGCAAAGGCACCTCTACGCCTGTTGGGACAGTGAGGAAGGGGTGGAGAGGGGGTGTAACGGGGGGGGGGGGGTGCAGACTCTTAATGATAAGGAAACCTAAATATCCCCCTATGTGTGAATGTAAAATAACAGCCAATTTCCCCTAAACATTGGCCGCAAGTTAATGACATGGGCTCTATTCCCTCTAGTTATTTTATTTTATTTTATTTTTATTTATTTTTTTATTAAACATCTGCTAATTTAATTACAAACTTCAGTCTTTTATTCCCATTTAAATCTATGGAAACAATAGCAGCCAGCTCACACAATGCATTGAATAACGGCTGTTATGTCGCAAACAGCGGCCATTATTCTATGCATTGTGGGAACTGAGAGCTGTTGTTTCTATAGACTTCAACGAGAATCATTAAAGACGGAAAACAATGGCCGTTTTCTTTTTTTAAAGTTAATTGGGGGATGGTATTTTATTTTTTTTAAAGATGTGTGAACACGGCCTAAGGCTGAAAACTCACGGCAGTTTTTTGTGCCCAAACAAGAAGTGGGTTCAACAGGATAGAGAGGTACAAATCCTCCATTTATATTTGAATCCACTTCTGGTTTGGACACAAAAACTGCGATGTGTTTCCAGCCTTAGGTTGGCTTCACACTGCCTTAAAGGGGAACTCCAGGTAGAGGTTAAAAAATATGAAATTTCTGCAGAAGCATAAAGAATTACTTACCTATCTATCCTAGTTTTGAAACTAACAAAAATCCATTTGTTTTGGTGGGATTTGTTCTGTATTGTGTGTATGTACTTCCTGGTTGAGCAGTTCCTAGAATGCAGTACTGGTTCCAGAATGCAATGCTTTCCCTCAGCTGTTCATCAGTCCTCCAACCTGCCCATCCCACGCACAAATCTGTTGCAGAACATCTAGGCTGTGTTCACACATCGCAGTTTCATTGTATTACTGAATTATTTGCAGTACTTTTGCAGTACAGTATTTCATTGTTGTCCCACCGACAAAGCACGCTGTATTCTCTACCTGTCTATGTATGTAAGTGTGGTGGGCACTGCCAATCTCATATCAATAGCAAAAAGGGGTGCAACACAGTAGCTAGCCAAAATATGACATGAAGAGAACAAGAGAAGAAAGCGGCTAGACTAACCAAAAGTAATGCACACTCAATATATCAAATTATCAAAGATAGTTTATTCATAACCAACAAACAACAGCAAAATAGTTAAAACCACTTAAAAAGGCCTGAAAGGCCAAGATGTCAATACACAGGTGCCCTTACAATATTTAGGGCAACAAGTAATGTGCCAGACGAGGAAAAACCCTCACAATAAATGTCCTGCCAATAATGCACTGTACATAGAGAAAAACATTATGAAAGCAAAAGATATCAAAAGATACACTCACCGGCCACTTTATTAGGTACACCTGTCCAACTGCACGTTACCACTTAATTTCTAATCAGCCAATCACATGGTGGCAACTCATTTAGGCATGTAGACATGGTCAAGACAATCTCCTGCAGTTCAAGCCAAGCATCAGTATGGGGAAGAAAGGTGATTTGAGGGCCTTTGAACGTGGCATGGTTGTTGGTGCCAGAAGGGCTGGTCTGAGTATTTCAGAAACTGCTGATCTACTGGGATTTTCACGCACAACCATCTCTAGGGTTTACAGAGAATGGTCCGAAAAAGAAAAAACATCCAGTGAGCGGCAGTTCTGTGGGCGGAAATGCCTTGTTGATGCCAGAGGTCAGAGGAGAATGGGCAGACTGGTTCCAGCTGATAGAAAGGCAACAGTGACTCAAATAGCCAACCGTTACAACCAAGGTAGGCAGAAGAGCATCTCTGAACGCACAGTACGGCCAACTTTGAGGCAGATGAAGCTCATCAAAATTGGACAGTAGAAGATTGGAAAAACGTTGCCTGGTCTGAAGAGTCTCGATTTCTGCTTGAACATGACAATGAGTTCACTGTACTCAAATGGCCTCCACAGTCACCAGATCTCAATCCAATAGAGCATCTTTGGGATGTGGTGGAACGGGAGATTGGCATCATGGATGTGCAGCCGACAAATCTGCGGCAACTGTGTGATGCCATCATGTCACTATGGACCAAAATCTCTGAGGAAGCTTCCAGCACCTTGTTGAATCTATGCCACGAAGAATTGAGGCAGTTCTGAAGGCAAAAGGGGGTCCAACCCGTTACTAGCATGGTGTACCTAATAAAGTGGCCGCTGAGTGTATATAACACGTGTTCAAAGAAATTATATATATATATATATATATATATATGTCAAATCGTACCACAATAACCTAAATCATAATGTAGAAAGTAATAACCGCAATGGCAGGACCTCCCCTGGCACACAGCACCTACCCCCCACGCGTTCCGTTATGCCACCATAACTTCATCAGGAGTTGTGATGATCAACTGCTGGAGTCGGTATATATATATATTACCACATAATTAGTTGAATAGATACCTGCTGTGGATCCCGCACGGCCATGGAACGCACGCCACGGTGGAACGCACGGAACCGGAAGTGACGTGCTGCCAAGTCCGGTCACATGTGCGCAGTGTCAAACAAAAAGAAATATGTAAAAAAGATTTTAAAAAATGCAAAAAAGTATATACATAAGCGACTGCACAACAGAGGCTACAGAATAATACGATATGTTACCTTAATGTGTGATCTGATAAGTACAGTGCCTATTCTAAGAACGATCATATGATGTACACGTCATGTTTATCAAGATCACATGAGGAGTCAGTGATTACTGGAAGTAACATGATCATAGTGATGAGCGAATACTGTTCGATCGAATAGATATTTGATCGAATAGTGAGATATTCGAATATTCGATATTCGTACGAATATACCGCGAATATTCGATAAGCGTTCAAATCCCGCAGCTTCCGGTTTCACCCTCCAAATGGTCAAATAGATGTTTTTCACTAATCGAATACTTGTTCCCATAGACTTTAATGGGATCGAATATTCGATCGAATATTCGAACATTCGCGGGATATTCGTACGAATATCGAAAATTCGAATATCTCACTATTCGCTCATCACTACATGATCACAAGGGCTCTGTTACATGATAATAGTTACATGATAATATAAACATAGGTCATTTGTAGGAAAAAATTGAAGTGACCAATTAATCTTACATCCCGCCGCATTCACCTTAGAAATAATAACAATCGCGATCTTCAAAAATCAATAGCGCATGCGCATAAATAAATACATGATTACGTCAGAGTCACCTGATTCTGTCAGAAGTCACATGATTATGTATGACGCTGCATAATAATGCCATTACCAATCCACACACTATAACGGTCACCATGGTAACCGCAATAAATATGTATATTTTAAATTAAATTTATTAGGTAAAATTGAGATTCCTAAAGTGTCTAAGACAAATGCATACAAAAGGCCAACTCAATCATATATTGATGTACCAATATCCATCACAGTGTATTCCATCTGGAATCAATCTTAAAATTACCAAAAGTGCCATGATCCATGTAAAACTATCTCCTACTTACAAAGGAAACATAATAATGTAAGAATCCCTTAAAGTGCCCGTGCATCGTATAAAGCTGTATATAAAAATAGATAAATAAATAAGTAAATAATGATTACACATGTCCCACAAGAGTGAAGTCGTATCCAAATCCAATTCCAGAAAATAAATAGGAATTATAAAATAAAAATTGTTAGGAGATAAATAAGAAATAAATGAGTGTTATCCACCAAAAATAGCGCAATTCCATGGTCGCCAGGATCCGAGCAGGCAAATTCCAAAAAACCCTTAACAATATAATATGAGTAAACACTAATGCATATAATTCCGAAGAAAATACTAAAGATCAAAAAATAATAAACTAATGAATAAGACTACGCAAAGGAAGCCGGGAAGCAGAATGGGAAAGTCAAGAACTCAAGATACAAAAATACAAAACAATGTAGTAAACCATGATAAGTTAACGCAGAGCGACCACTGCTACTAGTAATTATCATCGGGCAGGTAAGTCCATATAAGTAATGTACAAAATGGAAACTGTCCAGAGGAAATATCCAAGAGCATGGACCACAAATCCCAGAAGCGTCGGCTGTCCAAAGATCCCAAAGAAGGGGTTCCATCAATTCCCCAATATAGATGTTGATGTCGAGACCACACGGAATGTCGACTCAGAAGACCACCACACCTGTTGATCCCATCAGATGGTAGTGGCTGGAAGGAAGGCAGTACGGCCATGGAGTGGACGAAGAGGGATAGGTGAGTATACATCCCATTCCAATCAGAACTATTCACTATTAAACATTAGAAGACAATACAACAGAGTAAATATACATAGTTAAAAGGCCAAAAATTATTATAAAGTGAAAGAGATATGTGAATAGAGACCAAACCCCACTACCCAGATGCTATAGTGGAATCGTGTATATACAATTAAGAATTTATAAAAACATTAACAGACCAAGAGGTCTGACTACACCTGATAAATCAAGATGGCCAAATGACAGTTTCACTATAACTTATCATGTAACAGAGCCCTTGTGATCATGTTACTTCCAGTAATCACTGACTCCTCGTGTGATCTTGATAAACATGACGTGTACATCATATGATCGTTCTTAGAATAGGCACTGTACTTATCAGATCACACATTAAGGTAACATATCTTATTATTCTGTAGCCTCTGTTGTGAAGTCGCTTATGTATATACTTTTTTGCATTTTTTTGGATCTTTTTTACATATTTCTTTTTGTTTGACACTGCGCACATGTGACCGGACTTGGCAGCACGTCACTTCCGGTTCCGTGCGTTCCACCGTGGCGTGCGTTCCATGGCCGTGCGAGATCCACAGCAGGTATCTATTCAACTAATTATGTGGTAACATATATACCGACTCCAGCAGTTGATCATCACAACTCCTGATGAAGTTATGGTGGCATAACGGAACGCGTGGGGTGTAGGTGCGGTGTGCCAGGGGAGGTCCTGCCATTGCGGTTATTACTTTCTACATTATGATTTAGGTTATTGTGGTACGATTTGACATCTATATATATATAATTTCTTTGAACACGTGTTATATACTGTATATTTTGATATATTTTGCTTTCATAATGTTTTTCTCTATGTACAGTGCATTATTGGCAGGACATTTATTGTGAGGGTTTTCCCTCGTCTGGCACATTACTTGTTGCCCTAAATATTGTAAGGGCACCTGTGTATTGACATCTTGGCCTTTCAGGCCTTTTTAAGTGGTTTTAACAATTTTGCTGTTGTTTGTTGGTTATAAATAAACTATGTTTGATAATTTGATATATTGAGTGTGCATTACTTTTGGTTAGTCTAGCCGCTTTCTTCTCTTGTATTCTCTACCTGTAACACCACACAGCACGCTGTATCCTCTACCTGTAACACCACACAGCACGCTGCAGGCCCCCCCATTCAGCGCCTTACAGCTCCAGCCCCGTGGCGCCTGCACCTATCTCCCCTTGTGTTCAGTGGCGGGCAGTAGCGGATGACGTCACACACTGCCGCCGAGGAGGAGAGGAGAGATGTGCAGGCGCCGCGGGGCTGGAGCTGTAAGCCTCCAGGGCCGGTCTGCATCGAACTGCCGATCACGGAACGTGTAAGCAGCTATCGGCACCGGAGCAGCTGAGGGACCGAGAACCTGCTGGCTTCGCAAGAGGTGAGAATTCTTCCCCCCCCCCGCATAAATGCACCTTTACAGTGGGAGCCTCAATGGGCGAGGGGGGGGGGGGTATACTAGGTGGGGGCTGTGTGGGGTCTACAAAGCGGCTACACAGTGTTAGTGTTGGGGCTATACTATGTGGGAATTGGCTACACAGGGACCTATACTTTGTGGGGGCTACAAAGGAGGGTATATTATGGGGGCTATACAGGGACCTATACTTTGTGGGGGCTACAAAGGGGGGGATATACTATGGGGGCTACTCAGGGACCTATACTTTGTGGGGGCTACAAAGGGGGGGATATACTATGGGGGCTACACAGAGACCTATACTTTGTGGGGGGTACAAAGTGGAGTATACTATGGGAGGCTACACAGGGGGGGATATACTATGGGGGCTACACAGAGACCTATACTTTGTGGGGGGTACAAAGGGGGATATACTATGGGGGCTACACAGAGACCTATACTTTGTGGGGGCTACAAAGGAGGGTATACTATGGGGGATACACAGGGACCTATACTTTGTGGGGGCTACAAAGGGGGATATACTATGGGGGCTACACAGGGACCTATACTTTGTGGGGGCTACAAAGTGGGGTATACTATGGGGACTACACAGGGACCTATACTTTGTGGGGGCTACAAAGGGGGGTATACTATGGGGGCTACACAGAGACCTATACTTTGTGGGGGCTACAAAGGAGGGTATACTATGGGGGCTATACAGGGATCTATAGTTTGTGGGGGCTACAAAGGAGGGTATACTATGGGGGCTACACAGGGACCTGTACTTTGTGGGGGCTACAAAGGGGGGATATACTATGGGGGCTACACAGAGACCTATACTTTGTGGGGGCTACAAAGGAGGGTATACTATGGGGGCTATACAGGGATCTATAGTTTGTGGGGGCTACAAAGGAGGGTATATTATGGGGGCTACACAGGGACCTGTACTTTGTGGGGGCTACAAAGGGGGGATATACTATGGGGGCTACACAGAGACCTATACTTTGTGGGGGCTTCAAAGGGGGGGTATACTATGGGGGCTACACAGGGACCTATACTTTGTGGCGGCTACAGAGGGGGCATATACTATGGGGGCTATACAGAGACCTATACTTTTTGGGGGCTACAAAGGAGGGTATACTATGGGGGCTATACAGGGACCTATACTTTGTGGGGGCTACAAAGGAGGGTATACTATCGGGGCTACACAGGGACCTATACTTTGTGGGGGCTACAAAGTGGGGTATACTATGGGGGCTACACAGGGACCTATACTTTGTGGGGGCTACAAAGTGGGGTATACTATGGGGGCTACACAGGGACCTATACTTTGTGGGGGCTACAAAGGGGGATATACTATGGGGTCTACACAGAGACCTATACTTTGTGGGGGCTACAAAGGAGGATATACTTTGGGGGCTATACAGGGAACTATACTTTGTGGGGGCTACAAAGGAGGGTATACTATGGGGGCTACACAGGGACCTATACTTTGTGGGGGCTACAAAGGGGGGGATATACTATGGGGGCTACACAGATACCTATACTTTGTGGGGGCTACAAAGTGGGGTATACTATGGGGGCTACACAGGGACCTGTAATATGTGGGGGCTACAAAGGGTGGACATACTATGGGGGCTACACAGGGACCTATACTATGTGGGGGCTACAAAGGAGGGTATACTAATGGGGCTACACAGGGACCTATACTTTGTGGGGGCTACAAAGGGGGGTATACTATGGGGGCTACACAGGGACCTATACTTTGTGGGGGCTACAAAGTGGGGTATACTATGGGGGCTACACAGGGACCTATACTTTGTGGGGGCTACAAAGGGGGATATACTATGGGGTCTACACAGAGACCTATACTTTGTGGGGGCTACAAAGGAGGATATACTTTGGGGGCTATACAGGGAACTATACTTTGTGGGGGCTACAAAGGAGGGTATACTATGGGGGCTACACAGGGACCTATACTTTGTGGGGGCTACAAAGGGGGGGATATACTATGGGGGCTACACAGATACCTATACTTTGTGGGGGCTACAAAGTGGGGTATACTATGGGGGCTACACAGGCACCTGTAATATGTGGGGGCTACAAAGGGTGGACATACTATGGGGGCTACACAGGGACCTATACTATGTGGGGGCTACAAAGGAGGGTATACTAATGGGGCTACACAGGGACCTATACTTTGTGGGGGCTACAAAGGGGGGGATATACTATGGGGGCTACACAGAGACCTATACTTTGTGGGGGCTACAAAGTGGGGTATACTATGGGGGCTACACAGGGACCTGTAATATGTGGGGGCTACAAAGGGTGGACATACTATGGGGGCTACACAGGGACCTATACTATGTGGGGGCTACACAGGGGGGATATACTATGGGGGCTACACAGGGGGGATTGCTATACTATATGGGGACTGGCTACACAGGGACCTATACTATGTGGGGGCTACACAGGGGGAGGGCTATGCCATGTGGGGGCTTGCTACACAGGGACCTATACTATGTGGGGCTACACAGGGAGTATATACTATGGGGGCTACACAGGGGGGGAGGGCTATACTATGTGGGACTACACAGGGCATCTATATTGTGCGGGGGCTGCATGGGGGGCTATATTATTTAGGGGCTGCAGATGAGGACCTGTGCTATAAAGGTTCTGCTGCTCAGTGGGACATATATAGTATATGGAGACTGCTGCACAGGGGAGCCGACTATAGGGGAGCATTGAAGAGTCGCCTATATAATAACACAGCATAGAGAGGGTCTAATACTATATAGGCACACAGAGCTGCCTGACTACTAGCTGCAATGTTACTGTGTAAAGCAATGGGGATGGTGAGGTATAGGGTTAGGATGATGCTGGAGTGTGGAGCCTAAAGTATTTGTCTCGCAGATTCTGGGGAGACGAGTCATGGCTAGAGAAATGTTCATGATGGGCTGAGCCAGATGGAAAGAAAAGAGAAAAACAGACATCTGTGACTACCAAAAACGTCACTTATGATTCATGTAGGAAGATGCCTCCTGTAAGTCACTAGATGTAACTGCACTATAATCACTTTTAGGGTGCGTTCACACGTACAGAATCTTCATCAAATCTACTGCAAATCCTGTATGTCTGAACACACTCTTAATCATAGATCATTTGTATAGCTGGATCTCTACCTCCAGGGCCGCCATCAGTGCAGTATTGGCGGTACAGCTGTAAGGGGCCCGGCCCCAAACTAGGATCCAGGGGGGCCCGGCCATCCAGCCTCCCTTCATACAGGCTCCTTACAGCTGTACCGCACAGGAAGGAAGAGGTAGAGACACAGGGCTCCCTCCCCCTTCCTCTCTGTCACATGCTGCAAGGTCCGAACATGAGAGGAAGGGTCCGGAGCCCCTGGGTGAGGAGCAGAAGACGGGCCTGGAGCTTCCCTGCATAGAGTAAGTGTGTGTGTGTGTGTGCGTGAGAGAGAGAGTGTGTGTGTGAGAGAGAGAGAGAGAGATAGTGTGTGTGTGAGAGAGAGAGAGTGTGTGTGTGTGTGCGTGTGTGAGAGAGAGAGAGAGAGAGAGTGTGTGTGTGTGTGCGTGTGTGAGAGAGAGAGAGAGAGATAGTGTGTGTGAGAGAGAGAGAGAGTGTGTGTGTGGGGGGGGGGGGGGGCTGAGGGGGCTCTGCTATGGTATATGAGGATATAGGGGGGATTATTACAGTGTATGGGGGGCTCTGCTATGGTATATGAGGATATAGGGGGGATTATTACAGTGTATGAGGGGGCTGAGGGGGCTCTGCTATGGTATATGAGGATATAGGAGGGATTATTACAGTGTATGAGGGGGCACTGCTATGGTATATGAGGATATAGGGGGGATTATTACAGTGTATGGGGTCTCCCGGATTGGCTCTCTTCCTGCCTGTCACTAGATGCTCCCTCTGTCCCCACAGGAAACAAACCCTCACATGTGGCAGCAGGAAGAGGCAGAAAGCTGCACAGAGAAGCATCAGCCGGGCCCCTCCATCCCCCCTGCAGTCATGTCTCCCCCCTCCATCCCTCCTGCAGTCATGTCTCCCCCTCCATCCCTCCTGCAGTCATGTCTCCCCCCTCCATCCCTCCTGCAGTCATGTCTCCCCCCTCCATCCCTCCTGCAGTCATGTCTCCCCCCTCCATCCCTCCTGCAGTCATGTCTCCCCCTCCATCCCTCCTGCAGTCATGTCTCCCCCCTCCATCCCCCCTGCAGTCATGTCTCCCCCCTCCATCCCTCCTGCAGTCATGTCTCCCCCCTCCATCCCTCCTGCAGTCATGTCTCCCCCCTCCATCCCTCCTGCAGTCATGTCTCCCCCCTCCATCCCCCCTGCAGTCATGTCTCCCCCCTCCATCCCTCCTGCAGTCATGTCTCCCCCCTCCATCCCTCCTGCAGTCATGTCTCCCCCCTCCATCCCTCCTGCAGTCATGTCTCCCCCCTCCATCCCTCCTGCAGTCATGTCTCCCCCCTCCATCCCTCATGCAGTCATGTCTCCCCCCTCCATCCCTCCTGCAGTCATGTCTCCCCCCTCCATCCCTCCTGCAGTCATGTCTCCCCCCTCCATCCCCCCTGCAGTCATGTCTCCCCCCTCCATCCCTCCTGCAGTCATGTCTCCCCCCTCCATCCCTCCTGCAGTCATGTCTCCCCCCTCCATCCCTCCTGCAGTCATGTCTCCCCCCTCCATCCCTCCTGCAGTCATGTCTCCCCCCTCCATCCCTCCTGCAGTCATGTCTCCCCCTCCATCCCTCCTGCAGTCATGTCTCCCCCCTCCATCCCTCCTGCAGTCATGTCTCCCCCCTCCATCCCTCCTGCAGTCATGTCTCCCCCCTCCATCCCTCCTGCAGTCATGTCTCCCCCTCCATCCCTCCTGCAGTCATGTCTCCCCCCTCCATCCCTCCTGCAGTCATGTCTCCCCCCTCCATCCCTCCTGCAGTCATGTCTCCCCCCTCCATCCCTCCTGCAGTCATGTCTCCCCCCTCCATCCCTCCTGCAGTCATGTCTCCCCCCTCCATCCCCCCTGCAGTCATGTCTCCCCCCTCCATCCCTCCTGCAGTCATGTCTCCCCCCTCCATCCCTCCTGCAGTCATGTCTCCCCCCTCCATCCCTCCTGCAGTCATGTCTCCCCCCTCCATCCCTCCTGCAGTCATGTCTCCCCCCTCCATCCCTCCTGCAGTCATGTCTCCCCCTCCATCCCTCCTGCAGTCATGTCTCCCCCCTCCATCCCTCCTGCAGTCATGTCTCCCCCCTCCATCCCTCCTGCAGTCATGTCTCCCCCCTCCATCCCTCCTGCAGTCATGTCTACCCCCTCCATCCCCCCTGCAGTCATGTCTCCCCCCTCCATCCCTCCTGCAGTCATGTCTCCCCCCTCCATCCCTCCTGCAGTCTCCTGCAGAGGCTGCAGGCTGCACAGAAGAGAAGGTGGAGTAATTGTTCAGAATTTCAAAACAACTGGATCAGTAGACAGACAAACGTTTGGCTAATCTTTGGCCCCGTTACATGGTCTGACCTCTCCATGTTTGACTCATAATTGCCCACTCTAACAGGGCCCGAAATCTGCATTATCTTTGTACATTGTTTAGATCTATATGTTGATCCAACCATCTAATCCCTTTTAACCATTCTGAAGCCTAAAGATGCCGCAATGTTGTCAACATTGTGCAGACATTGGTCATTTGTATTACCTACATGTGATCATCCCAATGCGGTGACCCTCCATCTTATGGAAAGTTATACTTCTAAGATGACAGAAAGTTGGATGTGTAGTCAGGAAAGGTGCTGGATAACTCTTATCAAGGGAAATTATGAGGTTAGAAGCATCTGGGAGGGTAGCCATGGGTACTGAATGGAAAGAGAGGAAGTAAGCCGCTGCCAGACACCATCTGTGGAAGCTTAATTCCCTGAAAATAAAAGGATTGTTGAAATCCAACATCATCTGTTACAGAAGAGTAAGGAAGTCCTCATGCACATTAGGTAGTCAGTAGAGATGAGCGAACCTGGAGCATGCTCGAGTCGATCCCAACCCGAACTTTCGGCATTTGATTAGCGGTGGCTGCTGAACTTGGATAAAGCCCTAAGGTTATGTGGAAATCATGGATGTAGTCATTGGCTGTATCCATGTTTTCCAGACAACCTTAGAGCTTTATCCAACTTCAGCAGCCCCAGCTAATCAAATGCCAAATGTTCGGGTTCGGATCGACTCACGCATGCTCGAGGTTCGCTCATCTCTAGTAGTCAGTCCTGCAGAAATTGTTTGGGTTTTGCCCACTTTTCCATATAAAGACCCTTAGTCCATACCAGCTATTGTAATTGATCAAACCGGCCATACAGTACATGATCAATGACAAAGGATGAGTGATATTTATGATAAATTCTGAGAACATTCCGTAAAGATTCATGGTAGAAAAGGTCTTTCATCTCAGTTACATAGTTGCATAACTGATAAGATTGAAAAAGACACGCGTCCATTAAGTTTAACCAAGGGAGGGGGATGGATAATGGATAAATCCTATATTGCTAGATACACATTAATGTTGTTTTGTTATAAGAACTTCATGGCTCTTAAAGTGATGGTTCCACATCTAACTATGGCCAAAACATTTCAATCATCATGGCAGCCTTCCCTTTACACAATGAGAGTCGAGAAAGGGTTAAACAATTGTTGGATAATAGATTTTATGATTTTTTTTTTAAGTTGTTTTATTAAAAATAGAAACAATCATATATTATATGCGACATAGAATATTCTGAGCAAGTTACTGTGAAAATAAGAAATATTTTAAATCAATTTGCTTTGTCAACTTACATGTATTTTTTTAAATATTTGAAATTGTAAAAATGATAGACGCATTATTATGTTACGTAAAATATCATGTTATTCTTATCATTATTATTTTTTTATAACCAATTTTTTATTGGGATTTTCACATTTTCCAAAATACACTAACAAAGGACGAGAATACGTCCCTAAACACACAAAACAACATAACAAAAAAACAAGACAAAACAAGAATGGCAGTGCATATCAATTCCTACTCAAAGAAATCATGAAAAGGTAAAAATGTACAGCATGAGGAGAAAGTTACACACAGGTGATAATATAAATGATTATTGCTCCCTGGGCCAGAGACGCAACTGTAGTCACAAGACATCCGTCTTATGTAGGTCGTTGAGAGTAATTAGCGGTGTAGTAGTTATCCCATTTATCCCAGTACTGGTTGGGTGTAGCCCTCCGACCCAGTGAGATTCCTATCGTTTTCTCCATGGAGGAGTTAAGTTGAACCGTATGGGCAATCTCCGCCATTGCTGGAAGGGAGGTACTTTTCCACTTTTGGGCTAGTTTAGTTTTGGCCACTGTTAATATATGAATTGTAATAGACAGATCACATGTTCTCACATCTTCCAGATTCAGGTGTAGGAGAACCACCCCTGGACCCCATTGCGGACTAAAGCCCAGTACTGAGCCAAGTAATGCATGCACTTGGTCCCAAAAGGGGGTAACCCTCGGGCAAGTCCACCATATATGAAATAGGGTACCGACGTCTGCATTGCATCGCCAGCAGAAATTAGAACAGGAGGGAAATATTTTGGCAAGTCTGTGTGGAGTAAGATACCAACTATACAATAATTTCCTTGAGGCTTCAATATGACTAGCCCAATCTGTGATTATAGGTGTATATTGCTGCCCACTGAGAGTCAGTAATGGGTGTTTGTAGGTCTTTTTCCCATTTATCCTGAAAAGGGTAGTGGTTGGCTACAGGGGTAAGAGCAGTATATGCAATTGAGATACCATGTCGCAGCTGCGAAGCGCTTTTAAAGAATATTTCATATTTGCTTATCGGTGAATTCTGGTTAAAAGGAAGGGAGGCCAGAAAATGGTGAAATTGGAGGTATTTAAAGAAATCGCTGCTGGCGATGCCAAATTGCTGGACTAGGCGATGGAAAGGAAGTAGAGTGTCACCGTCTAGTACATCTTTACCAGTTTCTATCCTTCTCACCACCCAGCTACTAAAGTTAGAGTCAGGGATGCAGTACTGAACCACCTCTAGAGGGAGGTCATGAATGCGAGTTGGAAGGAGTTCGGGCCTATGCGCCACTGTAGTCCAGACCTGAATAACGGCCTTAAGTGTGGGATAAGTGGGAGAGAGCTGCCTATATGGAAGTCTGGCTTGCCAAAACATGATCTTAATGTTTGGTGGATTTACCAATGCCCTTTCCATCTCCACCCATTGTTTGGAAGAATCTGCTATCCACATGCTCTTGACTTGGTCTAAAATAGTGGCGTGGTAATATTTCAGTAGATTAGGGCACCCAACGCCCCCTAATTTTAGAGGAGTGCAGAGGATTTTCTCTGACACCCTAGCTTTTTGCCCATTCCACACATAGGACATTAGGAGTCTCTGCAGATGACGTATACGTGCTCAAGGCCAGAGAACAGGTAGATTCCTAAAGTGGTATAAAACCTTCGGGAGTAATATCATTTTTGTCATTGCAACCCGTCCCAGCCATGAAATAGGCATAGTAGAGAAGGATTGGATATCCTTACGGAGAGAAGAGGAAGGGTTGTTATTCTTATCATTATTATTACTATTTCCCTTAGCTAAATTATATATATATATATATATATATATATATATATATATATATATATATATACTCACTGGCCACTTTATTAGGTACACCATGCTAGTAACTGGTTGGACCCCCTTTTGCCTTCAGAACTGCCTCAATTCTTGGTGACATAGATTCAACAAGGTGTTGGAAGCATTCATTAGAGATTTTGGTCCATATTGACATGATGGCATCACACAGTTGCCGCAGATTTGTCATCTGCACATCCATGATGTGAATCTCCCGTTCCACCGCATCCCAAAGATGCTCTATTGGATTGAGATCTGGTGACTGTGGAGGCCATTTGAGTACAGTGAACTCATTGTCATGTTCAAGAAACCAGTCTGAGATGATTCTAGCTTTATGACATGGCGCATTATCCTGCTGAAAGTAGCCATCAGATGTTGGGTACATTGTGGTCATAAAGGGATGGACATGGTCAGCAACAATACTCAGGTAGGCTGTGGCGTTGCAACGATGCTCAATTGGTACCAAGGGGCCCAAAGAGTGCCAAGAAAATATTCCCCACACCATGACACCACCACCACCAGCCTGAACCGTTGATACAAGGCCGGATGGATCCATGCTTTCATGTTGTTGATGCCAAATTCTGACCCTACCATCCGAATGTCGTAGCAGAAATCGAGACTCATCAGACCAGGCAACGTTTTTCCAATCTTCTACTGTCCAATTTCGATGAGCTTGTGCAAATTGTAGCCTCAGTTTCCTGTTCTTAGCTGAGCGGAGTGGCACCCGGTGTGGTCTTCTGCTGCTGTAGCCCATCTGCCTCAAAGTTCCACGTACTGTGCGTTCAGAGATGCTCTTCTGCCTACCTTGGCTGTAACGGTTGGCTATTTGAGTCACTGTTGCCTTTCTATCAGCTCAAACCAGTCTGCCCATTCTCCTCTGACCTCTGGCATCAACAAGGCATTTCCGCCCACAGAACTGCCGCTCACTGGATGTTTTTTCTTTTTCGGACCATTCTCTGTAAACCCTAGAGATGGTTGTGGGTGAAAATGCCAGTAGATCAGCAGTTTCTGAAATACTCAGACCAGCCCTTCTGGCACCAACAACCATGCCACGTTCAAAGGCCCTCACATCACCTTTCTTCCCCATACTGATGCTCGGTTTGAACTGCAGGAGATTGTCTTGACCATGTCTACATGCCTAAATGCACTGAGTTGCCGCCATGTGATTGGCTGATTAGAAATTAAGTGGTAACGTGCAGTTGGACAGGTGTACCTAATAAAATGGCCGGTGAGTGTATGTATATATATATATATATATATATATATATATATATATATATATATATATATAGTGTTGTTTAATTGTCTATGAAAAAGAAAATAGGTCTTTTTTTTACGACCACCTTTTGTATGCCTCCAGGTAATCTACATTGCCTCTCATTGGTCACTGTTTGCCCCCCACCCCCACCCCCATCCTGTTGTTTAAATTCCTCTCCCTCTCTATATATGAGGGGGTCATTCTCTTCACCTTTACACTGCAGTCTGCACTCACTCTCTGGATCACAGCTGAGATGGCCGCGCCCTGGATATTGTTGGGTCTCCTCTCAGCTCTTGCAAGGGAAGGTAAGTGTTATTTATTTATATTTACTGGCTAACACTTTGCTTTCTAAATGTTTTCCCCAAATATCAAAATATCAGGACTGTATATATATATAATTTTATTTTGTGGACTGTGGGGCTGCATTGTATTGGTGTATTGGTGAGTTTTAGTGTATTGTGTGAGATAATATATGGTCCTAAAGTAAGAATAAGGAACTTTTGGGGCTATTGCAAAACTACATTCCCATCATCCCTGGACAACCAAAGCTGAAGCTTGATGGGAATTGTAGTTTTGCAACAGGAAGAAGAGAGTAGAAATTAAAGAGAGGGATTCCAAATAAGATTCCTCAGGTTTTAACCTGAATCTGTCAACCCGAATCATTTTAACTTTTAAACTAGGGATGGTCTGAACCTGGTTCGGTTTCGTATGAACCTGAACTCTTGGTAATGATTCACGCTGTCTGCCCGCTCCGTGGAGAGGGTGGATACAGCGGGAGGACCGCCTGGAAAACTGGGATACAGCCATAACCATAGGCTGTATCCCAGTTTTCAAGGTGGTCCTCCGGCTGTATCCACCCTCTCCACGGAGCGGGCAGACAGCGGGAATCTGATGCCGAACGTTCGCGTTCATACGAACCCGAACCTTGGCAGGTTCGGACCATCCCTATTTCAAACATTTAAAAATGTTAAATTATACCTAACTTTTTCGCACTGGGCAAATAGGGGCCCAGAACAGGTAACTTCATCAGTAGCCGTTTATTTGGGATGGGAAGATTCCTTCCCTATGTTTTACCTTCATGTGATGTGCTGTATAAGATGTCACAGATTATAAAATTAGGGTCCGCATAGAGGAAAGTTGGGCCATGTTTCTGGTTCCGCAGAAGATTATCCGTCCGGACTTCATAGCGTGCACATACCCTTATGGTGGAAATTTTATATAATTGTTCCTTCACCATCCCACTCAAAGTTGCTAGGAATTCATGGCCTCTGCCATAGTGATCTACAACCAGGAATTCACGACCTCCAGCCATAGTGATCTACAACCAGGAATTCACGACCTCCAGCCATAGTGATCTACAACCAGGAATTCACAGCCTCCAGCCATAGTGATCTACAACCAGGAATTTGCGGCCTCCAGCCATAGTGATCTACAACCAGGAATTCATGGCCTCCAGCCGTAGTGATCTACAACCAGGAATTCACAGCCTCCAGCCATAGTGATCTACAACCAGGAATTCACAGCCTCCAGCCGTAGTGATCTATAACCAGGAATTCATGACCTCCAGCCATAGTGATCTACAACCAGGAATTCACGACCTCCAGCCATAGTAATCTACAACCAGGAATTCACAGCCTCCAGCCGTAGTGATCTACAACCAGGAATTCATGGCCTCCAGCCATAGTGATCTACAACCAGGAATTTGCGGCCTCCAGCCATAGTGATCTACAACCAGGAATTCATGGCCTCCAGCCATAGTGATCTACAACCAGGAATTCATGGCCTCCAGCCGTAGTGATCTACAACCAGTAATTCATGGCCTCCAGCTGTCCTGATCTACAACCAGGAATACATGGCCTCTAGCCATAGTGATCTACAACCAGGAATTAATGGCCTCCAGCTGTCCTGATCTACAACTCAAACATCAAAGGAAACACCTAGAAGTGATTATAGAGAGGAAACACTAAAACACAGAAACCACAGCCATAAGCTCTGAGCTGTAAACCACAGAACTGCTGAGAGGCGGATTACAGCCCGGGTTCTGTTATTGGGGAGAAGAAAGATATAAAAGTGATAATACAGTGTAATAATAAGCAGGGCCGGATTAAGGTTGGTGGAGGCCCCGGGCGGCAACCCCCCCCCCCCCAAATAAAAAAATAAACTATGCCACGATCTATAGAGATGGCAGCTTACTGTAGGTGACTTAGCACAGGCCCCTCCTCGCTCCTGGCTGTATTGCTTAGCATCCTCCTCTGTTGCGCACGGGATGGTCACTAGAGGCTGCAGTGCAGAGGAAGATGACAGACCCTAGAGACAAGAGCGGGGAGGGCAAAGTATCAGAGTGTATTCCCACATTGTATTTGTGTTAATAAGGCAATGTGAGAACACAGCACTTTCTGTGCGCTGTTGCCCACTGTTTTAGGGTCCTATTACATAGCCTGATATCCTGGGTAAGCAGCACCGATCTACAAGGGTTCCTGCTGGTGGGGGCCCCTAAGTGGTGGAGGCCCCGGGGCACGTGCCCCTGGTGCCCTCCCTTTAATTCGGCCCTGATAATAAGACATAGAATAACATGGCGATAATAGGTAAAGAAACATTAAAACATATTAATAAAAATAAATAATAAATAAATAAATAATAAATAAACCAAAGTGTGACATATTAGGAGTTATTATCTGTGTTCAGGTCTCCTGGCAGATAACTGCAATAAACTGTATTATAGCATTTACTATTACAAACCATTATTATTATTATTATTATTATTATTATTATTATTATTATTATTATTATTATTTGCAGCATTTATTATAACATACTTTTTTCTTTATTTATAAATAGTTTTTTCTCTCCAGTGCACGCAGTGTATGGCCTTTGGTCTTGACACCTGCACAGAAGGGCCAGCAGAAACCTGCCAATCTGGCCAAGTGTGTACCAGTACATACATACTGACCACCAAAGGTAAGACTTTCCTCTCTCTTTCCTTTTCCTATTCCTTTCCCTTCCCTTTCCCTTTCTTTCCTTTTCCTTTTTCTTTCCCTTTTCTTTCCCTCTCCATTTTCCTTTCCCTTCCCTTTCCTTTTCCTTTCCATTTCCCTCTCCGTTTTCCTTTTCCCTTTCCTTTCCCTTTTCTTTTCCCTTTCCTTTCCCTTTTCTTTTTCCTTTCCCTTTCCTTTCCTTTCCCTTTTCTTTTTCCTTTCCCTTTCCTTTCCCTTTTCCTTTCCCTTTTCTTTGCTTTCCTTTCCCTTTCCTTTCCTTTCCTTTCCTTTCCCCTTTCCCTTTCCCTTTCCTTTCCTGTCCCCTTTCCCCTTTTCCCTTTCCTTTCCCTTTCCTTCTCTCCCATCTGATATCTATCAGGACATTACAGACAATTTCAGTCCATCTTGACTGTTTGTGTATTTTATCTGTAGATGGGAATACGGATGACTCCTTGTTCACAGGGTGCGGACCCACATCCCTCTGTAATAAGACAGGGAGTTACTCGATTATGGACAGAAGTGTCAGAATGGGTGTGTCCTGCTGTTCTACTGACAACTGCACCTCCCCCTTGCCTACTGGTAAGTGCCTTTTATCTACATAAAAGAATACATTTGTAGTGCCATCTTGTGGTATGATTTATGAACCACATTGGATCATTTATGACTGTTTTTCCTAGATAAAATTTTTTCCCCCTGAATTTTTGTTACTAGTTTTCTATTGGTCCTTCAGATTATTGTTGAATAAAAAAAAAGGATAATAAAAACCTAATAATAATAATAATAATAATAATAATAATAATAATAATAATCTTCCCATTGTCAGTGCCTCCTACCAACAACCGAAGAAATGGGAAAGTTTGCCAGGTGTGTGGAGATGCCAATGAAGCGTGTAAGGCAACCACAACCATGGAGTGTGCTGGGAGTGAAGACAGATGCTTTCTCTTAGTGAATAAAATTACAGGTAAGTCAATGCTAACCTTGTGAAATAGTGTCCAAAAACACATGATTCTGTCAATAGGTTGATCTGTTCCAGTATATAAGCAACAGATATTATCACTACACAGTGACTACAACCTTTACCACCACATAGTGACTAATACCACAAAACCATGGCTAAATAAAATCCAGTAAAATATATATATATATATATATATATATATATATATATATATATATAATTTATAATATCACCCATACAGTGACCAATATAGAGGTAGATATCAATGGTGCACAGGCTCTGTACAGCACATAAATGATCACAGTGCAGTTACATCCAGTGACTAACAGGGGGCGTCTTCTCTAATCAGAGTTGCTCTCTTTTCCTTTCTTCTCCATCTGTCTTGGCCCTCATGAAGACTTTTCTAAGCCACAACTCGTTAAGGAGGAATCTACTAGACAGATTTTTTAGGCTCTTTGCTTCAGCACCATCCTCACATCTATACAGCCCCATGTACTGTAGTATTTAGGACAAGTTCGGATACTGTGCCGCCCTCCTCTCCAGAGAAACAGCTATGTCTGAAGAGGAGGGCAGCACATCCAGAAGCAAGAGACACCCTCTGCAGCTGACATCATTGCACAGAATGGCGACTGAGCTCCGTTCAAAGTGAACTTGCCCGGAGTACACCTTTAAGCCCCCCCCCCCCCCCCCTCTATACTCTACTATAGTAGAAAGGCCCCATCTGTGGTCTTTTATAAAATATAACCTTTCATTGTGCCTCCATATAGAAGATAGGACTCATCTGCCCCCCCCCCTCTCTCTCTCTCTCTCTCTCTCTCTCTCTCACTATATATATATACATATATATATATATATATATATATCTGTATGTAATCCCCACTGTGTCCTTATAGTAGTCTCTGCGCAGCTATAGAGTGCTCAGACCATCCTATGCAGGTAGCCCCCCTCCAGTAGGTAGTAAATAGATAGTCTCCCTGGTAGGAAGGAACCCTTACTGTCAATAACCCCTGTCAATAGAAAGCCTGCAGGAATGTAATATTTCCTCTTTGTAACCACCCCCTGTAGGTAATTTCCTGGTGGATAGCCTCCCCCAGACAATATTATGCCCCAATCTAGGGATCTCCTTATAGGCAACCCCTCTGGTATTTAACCACCCCCAGTATGTAGTATCCCCCAATGTAGTAGGCATTCTGTAGGTAATGCCCCTCTTAGTTAACACCCCCATGAACGCATCTCTCCTGGTAGTAAGCACCCATTCCCCATCTCCCCTGGTAGGCATCTTCCTGTAAAAAATATAGACCCCCCCCCCCCCCACCAAAATAAATAAATAAATAAATACATAAATAAATAGCTCTTTTCCCTGTTCTGAGTGCACAAGTGACTTCACTCAAGTGCTGGAGCATTGGGGGAGGGAGCGGCATGTTTTGGACAGAGACATAATACTGATAAGATCCACTGACAGGCTGGGGAGTCAAAGGCTCCTCGCTCTGTCAATCCTATTCCCACATTTACCTGTGAGTATAGTTAAAGGGAAAAGGTTTCAATAAGAAGCGTCACATGTGAGAACCGTCCGAGGATGGTGGGACGGTTAGGAGTTATAAAATTGGGTTGCCATGGATACGTCCTAGTACAGTGCATGAGCTTATTTTCAGCTGTTATAGGACGTATCCATGGCAACCCAATCTTCTGGCTTTAGCTGTGTCTGTACACCTTTAGGGATGAGGATGAGCATGCTGTATTTATCCATAGCCCAGCAGGGACAACACATTGTTGGTCTGTTGGTCCTCACCGGCATAGGATAATAGGGCGTCTGGTTTGTCATGAGGGATACCATCCAAAGAGGTACTGCCATTTGTCAGGTGATTCAGACATGTCGGAGGATAAGATCTGTTGTATTTAGTCTTTGTCTGTGAATGATATAATGGTTTTTCCCTGTGATTCATAGTAGCATCATCATCATACATTATTCTTTCCTTCTCTGCAGAACCCGCTGAAAATGTCGAATCCTACCGTGGATGTGCCACAAAAAGCTTCTGTGACATTGCAAGCCAGAAAATGGATATTGGAATAGTGAAGATGGAAATGAAATATCTGTGTAATGGTGGAGCCAGCGCCATGTACAGAGGGCTGGAGGTCTTTACGGTTACAGCACTGGTGATGCTGATGCTCCTGAACTGAGGAGATTCCCAGTACAGATCCTGGATACATAGTGATAGCCGGATGGTGTACCGATGGGATAACAAACAAAAAGAGAAACAATGGCAGCCATATTAGTTGTTACTGAAATATATACAGAATAAGGCCATGTTCACACACAGTATTTCCATCAGTCTTTTGGTCAGTATTTTTTTTTTAAATAAATATATTTTTATTAACATATACAAATACATACAAAACAGTAAATCATCATTATTTAACATCTAGGTGTATAAAAATATTTTCCCCAAAACCCCCTCCCACCCCCTCCCCCCACCCTTTAAGATGGTTCTTCCTCTGTATAGGTCATCAATATCAAATCTGTCGATTATATAGTTGTGGAGACCTCTTTACTAGAATGGAACTATCGGCAATTCCTTTAACTAACAAAATGGTGACTGTAAGACTGGTGGTGATAAACAATGAACAGGCTGCTTCACAGCTGATCTGATATTAACGCCCTATCTGGAGGATAACCCCTTAAGGCTATGTTCACACTACGTATATGTCCGGCCGCAAATTTTCGCGTGTTACGTGTTACGTGTTACACTCCGGCCGGGGATTTACGTAAGTTGCGGCCGGCTACGCACGGTCCGCGAACTTACGCAAGTAGTCTACTTACGCTTCCCGAGCGCCCTACGTAGTGATCTGACAGCGGTCTTTTACTTGGAAATCTTCGGCTAGCCCCGGACACCCCACAGAACCTTTTGGATCGGCAAAGAAAAGTGCAAAAATGAAGAAATCACCACTACGTACAGGACCGCATGTTACGCTACGGGCGTAAATTACGGCATTTTCGTCCTCAAACAATGGTCTGGTTCATTTTTTATGGCGCGGCGTACGATCCGGGCGTAAGTTCTAATGTAGTGTGAACGGTGCAGCCGTACATCGTATACTTTCCATTGTACGCAAACTACATAAATCTCCGGCCGCTTATTCACAGAACGCGCTATGTCCGGAGACTTACGTAGTGTGAACTTAGCCTTAAGGTCATATCCCCATGCCTGCCTGGTTTTCCATGGGATACTGGATAACTAGCTGGGTGTTTGACGAATAGACCCACCCCCACCGCCACACACACTCCACACACAATGATTTTATGATCTTAAAGAGAATGTGTCATCAGAAAATGACTTATTGTTTAAACAATGATTTTGTGTATTTTAAAGAATTTTTGGTGCCTTTTTTAAAAATAAATTTTCCATGTTTTTAATATCTTTATTTTATAAAATCCTGATATCTTGCAATTTTCATTCTCACCACTGGGGCTAAAACTAAGCCGAGACATTCTGTTGTGTCTGTAGTGATAAGAGGAGGCTGCTGTAAAGCGACCTGTACAGCATTACAGCGTCATGTGACACCAGTAGATAGAGGAGACAATAGCAGCTCCCTGTGGAATGATCTTTTCAAAGGTCACAGACATCGAATTCAGGAAAATTGAGAACATCCCCAAGGAATATTGGCCTATTCACTGTTGTCCCCTTAGCAGCACAATGATGAGCCTTCCTGCCCCAGTGAGCTCTAGGACAAGGAATATTTGATGAATAAACATAACAATTTGTATAGCCCGTCCTCCATCCTCCTCCTCATTCTCTGAGGATGGGGCTGCTTCATCTAAAGGTTATTTCCTCCTTGATAAAATACATGAAATCACGAAGGCTGTACATGCCGAGCTACACCAACCAGAGTCTTCTTCTAGGCCTAAAGCGTTCCTTGTCAGGGACAAGTTAGTGAGATGATGGAATCAGAGTGGAGGAAGCCGGAAAAGGCTCCTGTTTGAAAGCGTAACTCTTACTTAAGCAGCCAAAAAATAAAACTGCTCAAAAAAAAAACCACATGTTACTCTGTAAAAAGAGCCTTAAACTGTGCTCATATCTTCTGCACTTGCTGAGATATCCCCAGTTTTGTGGCTCAGAATAATACATTAAATTTTGTCTGAAAGTGGGCGTGGCCTCCTCCTGTCTGAAAGTGGGCGTGGTCTCCATATCTTTTATCTTGCTGGGTCCCTCCATCCTCTGGCTGCTGACCAGCGCCTTAGCAGATGGTATCACACAAACTGGACAGTGGGATTAGATACAGCGCCTTAGCAGATGGTATCACACAAACTGGACAGTGGGATTAGATACAGCGCCTTAGCAGATGGTATCACACAAACTGGACAGTGGGATTAGATACAGCGCCTTAGCAGATGATATCACACACACTGGACAGTGGGATTAGATACAGCGCCTTAGCAGATGGTATCACACAAACTGGACAGTGGGATTAGATACAGCGCCTTAGCAGATGGTATCACACAAACTGGACAGTGGGATTAGATACAGCGCCTTAGCAGATGATATCACACACACTGGACAGTGGGATTAGATACAGTGCCATAGCAGATGATATCACACACACTGGACAGTGGGATTAGATACAGTGCCATAGCAGATGGTATTGCAGTATCCCAGAACACACTGTCTGTTTCTCACTGTCAGTTTATTTTTGCTGCTGCAGCCATCCCTGTTCTGGAAACTATTTGCACTGCAACTGTGACTATATAGTGCCTATTACTCTCAGGTTCATGGATATTGTATATGTGTTTAACTCTGTGCAGTGGTATGCAAAGGCTGAGGATCACGTGACTGTGCCCTGTAACCATGGTTCCTCCAATGGCCGTCGAGCTTTGGCCAGGGGTACCATGTGACTTCCTGTTCTACCTCAGTCTTGTCCTCCACCTTCAGGAGACAAGTTCTGTGTCTATTCCCTGCCACAAAGGGGATAGGTTGTCCCTGTGAGTTCTGGCCCCTGCTCCCAAGCAAGGAGGTCGTGTGTGTGTCTCTCTTCACCTTCAGAAGAGTGGAACTGGTGTGTGGCTGTAACAGATCCTGGCTGTCCGTCTGCTCAAGTGCTGGAGTATCTTCTCATCTGGGTGTCGTTCCTGTTATTCATCTCCTCATCAAGTCAAGATTAATACCGCAAGTACTCTAAATCCACCCAGCTCCTCTATTCCTCTCTCACTACTACTCCCATCATCCGGCACGTTTCACCTCAGCCTATGCAGCACCACCTTAGCTCTGTCTTTACAAGTCTGCTATATACCCGGTTGCATCTGGAAGAGACTGTTGCTACCAGTTACCTCAGTTACAATAAAAGTGTAACCACCGCTGTTACTGAACCCTGGCATTGGTGTCCGTTTACTGGTGCCTTGACTAGGTACAGCGAAGAATCGCATGCCCAGTAGCAATTCTACCGCAGTATCCGCAGACCGGTCCCTCAGCTGTGCCATCCTCAGGCCCTATACTGTGACAATCCTATACCCTGCAGCTGCCCCGGTTCCTGCCCGCTCACAACACCTGCACTGCGAAGTGACCCTCACGGGTCAGGGCATCCCAAATTTTGGCGTCACGAACAGGATCCAGAATGTGTTGTGCCAGTTGTAAGTGCCCAGAACTGTACTGTTACCCCCCCCTAGAGACTTTGCCATTGCCGCGCTGCGGCCTACGGAGGGGTTAAACAAGTGGACTGACGTGTCTCCCGCGCGCGCGCGCATGCTGCTCGGGCTCCGCCCCGGCGGTGCCCCAGCCTCTGTTGCAAGGGGGAAGAAGATTGGGACCGGACCGCCGGAAGCTCTGGAGCCGACTTCCGCCCTATCTCCTCAACCCCGGGTGTACTGGACCGCTGTGTCTGCTGGTCCTCCTGCTCCAAGACTGTCATCGCCGGCAGCCACCTACAAGCTCTGCACCTTCTCATCATCCGGCCCACCTGCCCGGCGCTCCAGCACAGTCCCGCTCCCTTAAAGGCGCAGCACCCCGGATCCCATCATCATGTCTACTGGCCACAATAGTGACTCTGATGGGTCAGGCAGTCCGCCTGCAGCACGTGCTGCTGCCCCTGCCACTATAGTCACAGCAGCCGTGCCGTTCTTCATCGGACCCTCCAATCTCCCCAGCTATAAAGGGGAACCCCACACGCTAGCTGCTTTCAAGGAGAAAATCTCCCGCACACTTGAACTTGTCTCACTCTCTCCCACTCAGCAGGTGCAGTTACTGTTAGGACAACTCGAGGGTCCCGCTGCTGAGGAAGTACGGTCCTGGCCTCCCTCTGAGAAAACTGACGTCCAACAGATCCTGGTCCGACAAAGCAAAGAATTTGAGGTACAGTCACCCACGGAGGTCCGCCTCAAGTTCTATGACCGCCGCCAGAGGCCAGGTGAGACCCTTAGGGACTATGCGCTAGCCTTCCAATCTGCCTATCGGGCCCTCAGGCAAGTGGACACTATAGACCCCTCGGCTGTAGAGAGCATGATAACTGACCGTTTCATAGAGGGGGTGGATTCTAGACTCATCCAGAGCCAACTGCGTATGCTAGCCGCCCAAAACCTTACAATGCCTTTCCTGGACTTTAAGACTCTGGCTCTAAGGGTGGTTGGCACCGACGCTCCCTGTGCTCGCTGTACTCCAGGTCCGAATCCTCCAGATCCAGTGGGACCCACCCCCTCACCTCCAGGCTCAGTTGTGGCCCCACCTGTTTCCGCTGTACAAGCTGCTCAACAGCCGGTCTGTGCCAATCCACCAGTGGCCCCCGACCTTCTCACACAGGTGGTTGACTCTCTCTGCCAAGCCCTAAGGGGGCTGCAAGGGGCCTCTGCTGCACTTGTACCTCAGGACTTCTATCCCGACTACGGGGAGTCTGATGGGCCTCGCCCACAAAGACTTAGAGCTCCTGAACGACCCTATTGTCGCCACTGTAGGTGGCATGGACACTACCCCGATCCCAGTGCTATCAGTTAAATGGGCTACCCCTGGGTCCGAGGGCCAACACCCAGGAGGTCACACCCCAGGCCCGCAAGAAGCACAGTGGTACTCCAAATTCCTCTCACAATGCCCACATGTGACTCTCTGGATAGACAATGTCCCCTTGGAGGCCCTCATAGACACTGGTTCCCAGGTTACCACGATACCTCAACATGTTTTTGAGGAACATTGGAACCTAAAGGCCTTGAGCCCGGTTGAGGAGTACCGTTAAAGCTTATTGCTAGCAATGGCCGGCCTATTGTGCAACTAGGGTACTGGGAACCGACTATCTGTATTGGTAGCCGAGAACTACCTTGGCAGGGTGTCATTGTCACTGAGGCCCAGGGAGATGGCGGCACTGTTGTGTTAGGCATGAATGTTATTCGCCATGTGTTTGCTGAAGTACTCGATGCTTTACATGCCTCCCTGTCTCATGCTTCCTCTCAATACAGGCAAGCTGTCCAGAAGACAATCAAGACGCTCACCACTGAGCGGAGGTTTGCCAATCAGCGAGGAGAAATCTGCCATGTCCGCACTAAGGACGTTCGCCCGATCACCATCCCGGCTAACAGTGAGTTTCTTATCTGGTGCAGAGTCCGCCCAGGCCTTGACAATGCTGACTATGCCGCTCTGTTGGATGCTATTGAGATCGAGGGACAACCCCTCGTCAGAGCCGCTAGGAGCCTGGTGACTGTCTCCAATGGTCAGGTCCCTGTACGCCTGGTGAATCTTGGGGACTCCGCCGCTGACCTACCTAAGTTTACTACCGTGGCCAAGCTTTATCAACTTGATCCTGAGGATGTTGTCTGTGAGGAGACTATTGCCTATCAAAGGTCTATCCGCGGTAACCAAAGAGACTCAAACAGGGCCCCTGTCCCTTGGTGGGATGAACTCCACATTGGCGACGCCAACACTCCCCTCGGATATCTCCACGGCATCCTCAAAGTTGCCAAGCGGTACCACGAGGCCTTCAGCAAGCACTCCCTTGATTTTGGGAAGACCACTTTGGTCCAGCATCGAATAAATACTGGAGACCATTTGCCTATCAAAGAGAAGCATCAGCCAATTTCCCCTGCCAGCTATCAGCAGGTCAAGAAACTGCTCAAGGAGATGAAAGACTAATGTCATCCAAGAAAGTCAGAGTCCGTGGGCCGCCCCTTTTGTCCTCGTGAAAAAGAAAGACAGTAACATCCGGTTCTGCGTGGATTATAGGAAGATAAACACAATCATCCACAAGGATGCCTATCCATTACCCCGGATTGAAGAGTCTATTGCCGCTTTGGGGTCAGCCGCCTACTTCTCCACCTTGGACCTCACCAGTGGGTACTGGCAAGTGCCCATGGCACCTGAAGACCGCGAGAAGACGGCCTTCACCACCCCCATGGGGCTCTTTGAATTCACCAACATGCCCTTCGGTCTGAGCAACGCCCCCGGCTACCTTCCAGCGATTGATGGAGAGATGTCTCGGCCATCTTAACTTCCAAAGTGTCCTGCTATACCTAGATGATGTGATTGTCTATTCCCGTACCTACGAAGATCACATCCATCATCTGGCTGAAGTGTTCCAGGTCCTAATCGATCACGGTCTGAAGATCAAACCTTCCAAGTGCCACCTTCTCAAACCCCAAGTGAACTATCTGGGGCATGTTGTGAGTGCTGAGGGGATACGACCCGATCCAGAAAAGATCTCGGCTGTGGAACACTGGGATACTCCTAAAACCGTCAAGGAGGTGAGAAGTTTTCTGGGATTTGCCGGCTATTACCACCGCTTCACTCCACACTTTGCGCAAGCGGCCGAGCCCCTCAATGAGTTGCTCCGGGGTTGTCCTCGAGAAAGTTACAACCGACGACTCCCCGTCGAGTGGTCCGAAAGGCAGCAGGTTGCCTTTCAAACCCTGAAACGCCTGTTGACCACGCCTCCTGTCCTGGCCTACCCGGACTATAACCTTCCTTTCCGGCTCTACACGGACGCCAGCTTCCAAGGCCTGGGAGCTGTGCTTTCCCAGGTTCAAGATGGCCAGGAGAGAGTTGTGGCTTATGCCAGCCAGAGTCTGCGGGGCGCTGAGAAGGACGACAACAATAATAGCACCTTCAAGTTGGAGTTACTAGCCCTAGTATGGGCCATCACTGAAAAGTTCAAGGACTACCTCACTGCCACCCCTGTTACTATCTATACGGATAACAACCCGTTGGCGCTTCTCAACACAGCTCGGCTGGGTGCCCTGGAACAGCGATGGGCTTCTCGACTGGCCAACTTCCAGTTTGAAATCAAGTATCGCAGTGGCAAAGCTAACGTCAATGCAGACCTCCTGTCCCGGTTACCCAAGGGTGAAGAGGCCCCAGAGGACAGTGATTGGGAAGATGTAGAAATGCCTACCTTCTATCAAAGGTTCGCCACTCAGAGTGCGATTGATGCAGCTAGGCCTGAAACGCCTCCGCCTTCACCTAGGGCCCCGCAAGACTTGGCTAGGTGGCAGACCATCCAGGAAGAGTCCCGTGTCCTGGGGGAGATCTATGACTACCTCTCTACTGGTCGGGTCCCCATGCGGATCAAGAGGCCCTATCCCGATGTCGAACTAAGGCGACTCTGGAGGCAAAGGAAGAGGCTTTTCTTACAGAAGGGGCTGATCCTGCGGAACTCCCTCGACCCGGTCTCTGGGGAAAGGTGCCATCAGATCCTAATTCCCCGGCGAGACGCTAAGATGGTGCTAGATACCTACCATGACCGGTCCGGTCATTTCGGGGTACACAAGACCGAAGCAACTATTCGACAGCGGTTCTATTGGATCGGGATGAGGGCTGACATTGAGAACTGGTGCGCTGAGTGCCCTGCCTGTAATATCTCCAAGCCTGGGGGAAGAGAAGTCAGGGCCCCTTTGCATCCATTCACCTCCCACCGTCCGAATCAGCTAGTTGCCCTAGACCATGTGAAGCTGGCCCCTACAAGATGCGGGTATACCTACGCCCTCACCATGGTCGACCATTACTCCAAGTGGGTAGTCGTGGTACCTGTCAGAGACTTGACCGCCAGAACCACCGCCCTCACTTTCTACAAGGAGTATGTAAAGCACTATGGGTGCCCAGAGTCTCTGCTGACGGATCGGGGTCCGGCCTTCGAGTCGCAACTTTTCCAGGAGCTGTGTGCCTACCACAAGTGTAAGAAACTCCGTACCATGGCCTATCATCCTCAAGGGAATGGTCTATGTGAAAAAGTTAACCAGGTCTTTATCAACATGCTCCGAACGGCTCCGAAGTGACGAAGAGAGTAGAGTGGCCCCACGTGTTGGATAAACTGGTGGAGATCTATAACAATACCACTCATTGTTCCACTGGCTACTCCCCGTTCTACCTGATGTTCGGGAGCCAAGGCCAACTTCTTCAGGACCGTGCTCTTGGAGTCCAAGCTCCTGACGCCTTCAACACCCTGCCTGAAACTGACTGGGTTCAGGAGCATCAAAGGAGAATCCAGGATGCCCGGGAAATTGTTGACAAGAGGATGGGGAAATCAACAGCGCCAAGAGGATGTCTACAACCAAAGGGCGAATGCCACACCACTACAAGTGGGAGATAAAGTTTGGCTAAAGAAATATCATCGCTCTCACAAACTTGAGAGTCTTTGGGAGCCTGAGCCCTATGTCATCTCTTCTATCCCTTACCCAGAGACTGATGTGTATGAGGTCAAAAAGCCAGGGCTAGCCCCACAGACAGTGCACCGGAATAGGATAAAGCATTGCACTAAGGAGGACCTACAAGGCCTTACAACCCAGTGTCTGGTACCTGCACCAACACCTCCGGTTCCCTCAGCGGCTCCAGCTAAACCTCTCTCTCTGGAAGAAATGTTCCAAGCTGAACCATTCCTCCTACCCATAGGCTATTCAGCGGTCCCTGTGCACATTAAAGTGGGCCCTCCTCTTCCAATTGTGCCTCCAACAGCTCCACCTCCACAACCAGCCACTGGGGGTGATCCTCAACCCGTACCTGCACCGATCACTGTTGAAGAGGATCCTCCGCTGAGACGGTCTGAGCGCTCTACGAGAGGGATTCCTCCAATTCACTACAGAGACCAGAGTAATTAAACAGTTTTTTTGTTGTTGTTTGACTGTTGCTGTTCTAGTTCTTGCTATGCAACGTTTAAGGTTTGTGCCTGGTCCTCCTGACCAAGTTTCCTGTACTAACCAGCCATGAGCTGATGGACACTTACCATTACAAAACTGTTCTCTTGTGCCTGTCCCAGATCCTTTTACATGAACGGTGGTTTCAATTGCCTAAAAGAGACTCTACCTAACAGAGACACTTAACCCATTCCTTCCTAAAGCACTTTTGTCCAATTATGTGGTATCAACAGGTTGTCATTGCACTTATGTCAGTATTGCACTTATTTCTAGTATCATATTCCAGTAGTATCAAGGTTATTCGTGTATGTTACTCCTCTGAGTAAGCAAAAGGTCACAGAGATAGCCTCAGAGTAGAGTGCCTCTTTTGAAAAGGAAACAGTATCTATCTATATTTTTGTGTCAGAGTCAGATAGCTCCTCCTCTGAGTAAGAGAAGTCAGTTTATATACCTCTCAGAGAAAGTATAGTTTTGCAGGAGTGTCTTTTCTTAACAAGTCTTGTATTTATCATTACAGTATTATATCTACAGCTGGAAAGATTATTTGAGCCAGTTTTCTTCAGATGTCTTCAGAGTTATGTGAGCCAATTCTCCTCCAGACCTCGCAGTATTTGTTGTCTTTTATATTTCCCTTCCTTTTGTTTCCGGTGTCTGTTCACCTCTGTCTTGTCCCTACACACCGTAGTTGCTACACATAGTCCTACTTAACATTCCCACTGGTTCATACATATTGCACCTTGGATACCATTTCGTGTGTTCGGCCTATTGAGTAAGTGTGTTGTATGATTGACCAGTATGCATGGGCGCCCAAATGTATGCTTGCTTTTGGTATTTTATTCTTTCTCTTCCAGGTGTCCAAGACACTTCACACAGACACCCAAGGCAGTACACAGGTCTTCACGGTTCTCTTTTTTCAGTAGGGTAACACTTTATATTGAAAACCTACTGTCTAACTGGCTGGAATATTGAGGGTCACCCGCCAGCAGTTAAGTTGTCCTGGCTTACATGTCAGATGGTTCATGCACTAAATACCTGTAACCAGAGTACGTTAGGCACCCCTAGGTGAAGGCCTGCCACCAGGGTTTTCTCTCTTCTTAGTTTCACTTTGTCACCTGTGCCTTGAGCGTGGGAAACACACACTTCAGCAGTCACAATCATCATTCAGTCCTGTTGTCTAATTGTCCAGTCTATTCATGTTTGCTACGCCTCGAGATTCGCCGAGGTCGGCTCAAACTTGCTAGGGAGGTATGCAGTGTCCCAGAACACGCTGTCTGTTTCTCACTGTTAGTTTACTTTTTGCTTTTACAGCCATGCCTGTTCTGGAAACTATTTGCACTGAAACTGTGACTATGTAGTCCCTATTACTCTCAGGTTCATGTATATTGTATATGTGTTTAACTCTGTGCAGTGGTATGCAGAGGCTGAGGATCACGTGACCGTGCCCTGTAACCATGGTTCCTCCAATGGCGGTTGAACTTTGGCCAGGGGTTACCATGTGACTTCCTCTTGCAAGTCAGTCTATTCCCTGCCACAAAGGGGATAGGTTGTCCGTGTGAGTTCCGGCCCCTGCTCCCAAGTAAGGAGGTCGTGTGTGTGTGTCTCTCTTCATCTTCGGAAGAGTGGACCTGGTGCTCTGCTGTAACAGATCCTGGCTGTCCGTCTGCTCAAGTGCCTGGAGTATCTTCTCATCTGGGTGTCGTTCCTGTTATTCATCTCCTCATCAAATCAAGATTTATACCGCAAGTACTCTAAATCCACCCAGCTCCTCTATTCCTCTCTCACTACTACTCCCATCATCCGGCACGTTTCACCTCAGCCTATGCAGCACCACCTTAGCTCTGTCTATATAAGTCTGCTATATACCCGGTTGCATCTGGAAGAGACTGTTGCTACCAGTTACCTCAGTTACAATAAAAGTGTAACCACCGCTGTTACTGAACCCTGGCATTGGTGTCCGTTTACTGGTGCCCTGACTAGGTACAGCGAAGAATCGCATGCCCAGTAGCAATTATACCGCAGTATCTGCAGACCGGTCCCTCAGCTGTGCCATCCTCAGGCCCTATACTGTGACAATCCTATACCCTGCAGCTGCCCCAGTTCCTGCCCACTCACAACACCTGCATTGCGAAGTGACCCTCATGGGTCAGGGCATCGCAGGTTCCCTAAAGCTGGGGATGTTTTCTGCTCAACAGTTACAGGAAAAGCTACAACATTGCATCGTATATCTACTGTAATGCCACTCTTGTGCTATACTGAGCAAAATGCTACATGTGCCAATTACAGTATGTAGGTTGTACTATTCTCCCTTAATAAAAACTGAATTTGTAGGCAAATTTCTGGGGAGGGAGTTTTATTTACCAAGGAATGAATACACCGCCCATTTGCTGTCTTATGGGCTTTTCCAGGCCTTTCATTGGTGTTGAGTAATGATGAGCATAAATCCCAGTGTTCAGTTCTTGAACACGAACATAAAAAAAATAATTATTCGGATTGGTTCGTGTTCGCCGAACATTCACAAACAAATAACAAACTCTCAGTAGAAGCGTACGCTTCGATCTAGAATTACGCACATGCGTACAGGTTATCAGCCGCAAAGTGTAAATTACGCAGTTGTGAGCATTCGCAAGATCGAATATGTTAAAAAACGATCATTATAACCATTTCGGTCATCAAACAAATTGTTCATGATCGGCGAACACAAACAAATAGCGTCATGTTTGTACAAACATACGAACATTTACGAACATGTTCGCTCATCACTAGTGTTGAGCTCAATAGCAATTTCTAGGAATACACCACTACTCAAGTCTTTGTTATCGCTCTAATTTTCCTCTCGGATTTGTTGTGTCTGTAGAGGTCTTCCTTTACTTGCATTGGTATGCAAAAGAAGAGCCGTGGAGCCTCATTGAAGAGTCTCAAAACACAGGACTAGCCAGATATCCCTCCGAGAAGGACCCAGCCAAGTGGCAGCTCCTGTTAGGAAACCACCAAATCCACCATATTAAGTGGCCCTATAAGTCAGTGTAATGACAAGGGATAAACCAAGGCTAGGTAACCATCCACAGACAGCTGTTTCGGGGTGTTGCCCCTCAACAGTGTGGAGCAGGATTCTGGCTAGGTGGGAGCAATGCCTAGTACAGCCATAAGAGAAACAGATTGCTGAACTCAGGGAGAACAGACAAATGACAACACTTTACTTGCATTGACACCTCTTTAAATTGCATATTAATAATTCTCATGAACAACTATTCGATGCAAAGTCAGAACCTGAAATCAACTCCAGACCCTGCACACCTATCCATAGTATAAGTGTAAAGTATCTGACCGATGGGGTCCCTTGGTACATGGATGGATATTGAGATAACCCCTTTATTAGTCATGAAATAACAAAGTAGCCGTCCACATCAGACCAAGAAATTACTGATCTGTTCCGGGTCCTGGATCGGGTCCCGTGGCAAAGCATCAGCAACTCCGGAGCGGCCTGATTGAGCTGTCAGACGCTCAGCCAATCACTGTCCGGGACCACCGCGGCCAGTGATTGGCTGAGCGGTCTGGTAGCTCAGTCAGGCCGTCCCACAGGACCCGGGGAGGAAGACGGAGTGCAGGAGAAGCCCGGACAGGTAATGTATTGCTGAAAGGGCTGCAAGGACATCGGTAATGATGTCCCTGCACCCCTTACTTAACGATCATCGGGGCCGTGAAATAGGCCCAGTAAACGAGCGCCAATCTAGCAGATCGGTGCTCATTTACATTGTTGCTCAGCCCGTGGAATAGGACCCTTATTTCAGAAACAAAAGAGATAATGAAAATAAAGAATCTGTATACCCAGAGAGTAATGGGTGGGGGGGGGGGGGTATTTTTCAGCCTATGTCCGGTACATGGCCGTCATCTTGAAAACTGCCATACTGGATCAAGGACAAGTTAAAGGGTTATCCGCCTAAGAGCTAAAAAATGATATGCTTTAAAACCTAGCTGAACCTTACTCACCAAGTCCTCCTGAGTATTTTGAGCTGTCTTCTGCCATTCTAGCTGCTGTCATGCCTGAGTTACAAGTTGGTTTTTTTTCTAAAAGCCAATCTATATCCAAGATGGTGCCGGCCAGGAAACTACATTTCCCATCATGCATCTCCCTGATTGGTCCATTTGCGTACTCGCCCCCTTAGCTTTCTTTCCAGCCCACTGCTGATGATGTTGCAGAGCTGACACGCACATGGTGTAGCAGAGCTGATGCGCATGGTATGGCTATGTGTTGCATGATGAGCATCTCTTTACCAGGCGGTGGGGGTGTAGTGTAGGTTTAGATCTTTGCTTGCTGACTGTGAATGAAAACATTCTAGTTCTATCCAGACTCTAAGAACATCCATTACACTTACAACATACAGAGCTGTGACACAAAGACAAGTACATATGCCTGCATTCACTGACAGCAAGCAGAGATAGAACTATAACTTTTCATATTACAGAAACCTAGGCTCAGGGACACATGTAAGTCTATGGAAGTAGCACGGGTGCATGGAGATGATGCACATAATGTTTCCTGGAGGGTTGGTTACCAAGTCAACAGTTAACCTGCCCCCCCCCCCCCCCCCCCCCAGAGGAGATCGCATGATCTGTGTCTACAAAAGGAGGGGGAAGAGGTAGCAGCGTGTTAACAGAGTGGACACAGAGAAGATGATTTTAGACACCCAAAGTGGGTAAATATGAGAAAAAAACAGGAAGAGGATGCAAGATAGGTTATACATGTATATTAGACATAGGGTGGTATTGGGAAGGAGGATGGTTTAGAATACTGTTACCCGGATAACCCCTTCAACCCCTGTCACCAGACGACCTATGAAATAACTGTACGTCCTGGGTCTTTAAGAAGCTATGAAGAGCGCTCCGGAGTGGAGCACGCTTCATAGCAGGTGGGGGCCGGTTGCAATCAGTAGCCGGGCCCTTACCATTAATAACAGACTGCATCGATCCCGCTGCAGCCTGTCAGTAACCCCTTTGCTGTGATTGTGGCGTTTAAGTGTAAGTGATAGTAGCAGCTTTTGTTACTTACCGATCGGGTCCCGGTCATTTTAATGTACCGCCGGAGGTCTCTTACCTTCTTCCGTGTGATCCTATCGGCGTTCTGCTAATTGAATCTGCCACAGACAGGCGCAATGAGCAGAACGCTTATTACACTGATCAATGCTATGCCTATGGCACAGCAGTGATCAGTGAATGCAATCTAAGTAATGCCCAGGGGGACTTACAATGTGTAAAAAAAATGATTTTTATAAAAAATAAAAATGTTTTTATAAATACACCAAAGCCCCTCTCCTAATAAAGATTAAAATAACCCCCCTATCCCATTATATAAATGAAACATATAAGAATATTTAAATAAATAAACATATTATATACCATAGTGTGCGTGATTGTCCAGTCTATTAAAATATACCAATCGCCATCTCGTATAGTGAACTGCGTAAACGAAAAGAGGGGAAAAAACGCCAGGATTGAAGGTTTTTGTTACATTATATATTTAAAAAATATAATAAAAAGTGATCAAAATTTCCAATCTAAACAATTAGGGTATTAATAAAAATTAGAGATCATGGCGCAAAAAAATGACACCCCATACAGTCGCGTAGGTGAAAAACTAAAACCGTTATAGGAGTCACAATAGGGCAATTTTATTAATAATTAATTGCGGGGAAAAAAAAAGGATTTCTTCAAATAAAATATATAACAATCTGTGTAACCTGCATATGGTTGTGTTCGGACTGACCTACAGAATAATGGTATCATGTCGCTTTACCATATAGTGCATTACGTAGACACAGCAACCCCCCAAACGTTACCATATTGCATTGTTTTTTACGATTTTACCAGTTTATATTTTCATATATAATATTTTTGGGGTTCCGTCATACATGTTATGGTAGAATTAAAGATGCCATTACAAAGTGCACCTAGTCCTGAAAAAACAAGCGCTCACATGGCCCTGTAGGTAGAAAACTGAAAGTGCTAGAGGAAAAAACAAAAATTTTAATTGGCGCAGTCCACTGGGTCATTTTTTGGGCTTGGTCCTCAAAGGGTTAACAATAAAGAAAGTTATTTGACGTGTTCAATGTGCTGTCTCTGGAACACAGAGTTGACGCTAACCGCAAAGCAAATTTCTGTATTGATAACTTTTAAAGCATGAGAAATATTGAAAATCAAATTGCAGCAATCAATTTCTGAGTCCTTTCTAGTTTTCTTGGATATGCTTCATGACCACCTTGAAAAAGTCGCCCTTGATCCAGTGTGGCAGCTTTCTAGATGGCGGTCATGATCCGGACAAAACCATAAAGATGGCGTCCTTTACCCATAAATTGCTGGGTTATTCAGGTCTGAAATAAAGGGGGGGTCTTGAAACTTTTGGCTCACCCTTGTATTGTATTAAACTTTGAGCATGACTAGGCATTTCTTTCCAGATGAGAACTACAATATAATGGGAGGCAGGAGGAGAGGAGAACTAAGAACTCCAGAGACTCCTGAGAGGGAGACATGTTTATAGGTGCAAAAAACTGCTTGGGGCAGGATAAGACTAGCTATCCCCCGGCTTCTGCGGTGTTGTAATCTGTACTGCAGCCAAGGTGAACGAGACAAGACTCGATTGTGTGAGAAATGTATCAAAATCACTTTCAATTCTCTGAAAAGGAAACAGCTCGGTATTAACTGAAGTGGAAGTAGCAGATAATTGACCTCTACAGCTCTGTGTCTCTAAAGAACCCACATCCGCCATTCACACCCAATGTATTGTAGCCAAGTAAGTGAACCATGAAACCCGCTGTTACTTTATACATTGCACCAAGATGAGTTTCACTTCTCCAAAAACGAATCTGATCTAAAACCAAAGCCGCAGCGGAGTGAGACTTTCTGCAGCCGAGTGTCTCTGGGGATGTGTCTAATAATCCCACAGCTTTAATGCTATAAAGACGTCTACATGAGTGACATTATATGTCCGTGAGCATTGTCACTAGAGATGAGCGAACCGGGTTTGAGTCGATCCGAACCCGAACATTCGGTATTTGATTAGCTGGGGCTGCTGAACTTGGATAAAGCTCTAATGTTGTCTGGAAAACATGGATACAGCCAATGACTATATCCATGATTTCCACATAGCCTTAGGGCTTTATCCAACTTCAGCAGCCACCGCTAATCAAATGCCGAAAGTTCGGGTTCAGATGGACTCCAGCATGCTCCAGGTTCGCTCATCTCTAATTGTCACTCATTATTCCTGGAGAGGGATGCCCATTATTGATTAAAGATATCTAAAAAATACGTACTGTAGTCCAGATAGTAGGGTACTTACATTATCAAAGCCCCCCAAAGTCCATGCCTCCATGAGTGAATAGACAGTGACTTCTGTATTTAACCTCCATCTACTAGAGATGAGCGAGTAGTGAAATAATCGACTTTCGAGAATTCGAATCGAATAGTCACCGAGATTTGACTATTCGAACGAATATTCAATCCCATTAAAGTCTATGGGGAAAAAAATCTCTGCAAATTCGACCATCTGGAGGTCACCAAGTCCCCCATGAACCCTCCCTAAATGATGCCAACACCTCCGGAATGACACTGGGACATCAGGGGGAGCATGCTTGGGTGCACCCAACACCCCAAAATCGCAGTATAATGCCACTCTCCGCAGTTGCAAAGGAAAAATATTTGTGAACGCTTTACGAACGTTTATGGCAATGTTCACACATTTCCTTCGTATTTCTTGTGCAGCGTTACATACATGATTCCAATGTGCTGCTGCTGCTAAGATCTATGTAGTAGCGCTGAGAAGTGCTTTGGATTCAAAGATGATTTTTTTCACTGAATGGTATCACGTGCCCTCAGTGGGCTTCTGGAACAGTATGTATCAGGTGCCCGCAGTGGGTACAAGAACACTTGCTATATCTTGTGCCCAGTGGCAAATCCGTACACCAGAGACACTATAAGTCACTTGTACACACAGGGTACTGGAATGAATACACCTGCTGATGCTGTTATATCATCTATTTCTTAGCACTGAGAAGCTTTGGATGCAGAGATGACTTTTTCGCTGGATCTTAGCCCTGAAAAGGACTTTTGGGTTCTGTAGTAATCCTGCCTAACCAAAACGCTACTAAAACCTATCGACCCTCACCCAGGGGGGGTGATCTGGATAAACGCCTTCTCCAAAAAGAGGCCCAGTGGATTTACAGACTTGGGACTGTGAGTCCAGGGGGCCTCAATGAAGCACTTGTGTTTTCATCATTCATTGGTTAAAAATGCCCATATTGTGTGCTCTTGGTGACTGGGCTTTGGTTATTGATATCATATTGTGTATCTTGAGTGATTGTTACCCCATATAATGGCATCTATATCATATGTTCTCGCTACCCATCACATTATTCTATATGGGTGTGAATGGTGTACGTTGGGCTATTACTGTTTTCTCATTATATTTTATAAATCATGAATTACCAGTTATTTATTTATATTTTTTTAATTTTTTTTTTTTTTTTTTTTCTGCCTTTATGTATACTATTAGGTATTTATATAGGATTATCATTTGTATTGCTATTGAGTTTTCCAGGGCACTCACTATGGGCTGTATTGCCCTGGTTGTCACCATTGTGTCCTGTTTAATAAAGTTGTGGGAGAAACGCAATTTGCGCTCCACCCCCTAGCCCTGGATCTTGTATGTGACGCACTTCCGCTGTTTGGAACGCATTTGCGTTCCAACAACCGGAAGTGGCCGCCGAATATCACCATATGTATTATCAGTGGCATCTCTGACACTTTCGGCGCCCTGTGTTACCCTCTGGAGGCTGGTAAGTGGTGCTTGCGCGCCATCTATATAAGCAGTGGCTATTTAACATCTAGTCAGGACTATAGCAGAGTCACGTGACCGCATCTCGGTCATGTGACCGCATTAATCCAGTCAGGTGACCGCATTTAGATCACATGACCGTACCAATACACTTGTCATAACCCGGAAGTAATACCACTATCACTGGTATATAAGCCTGACCAGCCTCTGATTCAGTGTCACCCTCTCATCGTGGGGTGAACATGGACCTTCGCAGGCAGCACAACTTCAGTCCATTTATATAGCTAAGTACAACTATTTGCTATATTCATCTATTTATCTATATGGGGTCATTCTTTTGTTATTCTCATATTTTGCTGTCACCATACTGAGTACGAATCATTTATTACTATATTATGTTTTACCATTCCTAAGAGGTCCATGTATTTTTTGTGATGAAAGGATATCCCTCACAGCAGGAATTGGTTTAGGCACATCCTTTTGGAGTGCTATGTGTGTTCCCTGATGAATCCATCCATAATTGGGATGGCTGAAACGCGTCGGAACGAACACAGCTTCTGATATAGGCGCTGTGTAGGAACGAGCACAGCTTATACAATAGGTACTGTGTATATATTATGATATCTCTTGCTGGTTGTTTTTTAGGTGGTTTTGAGTTTACACTGTTTTTTCACTCTTTTCTGTCTTCTGTGTTTCTTGTTTCCTACTGGGCACGTACAATAAGGAAGGGACTGTCATCGTGGTTGGGGCCACCCTGTTAAGGAGGTGGGTTCCCCAAAAGGCAGGGCAAGAGGCTATTAGGGCTGAGAGCAGGACGCACCACCACTTTCCTCTCTCTCTTTTTCTCCCCGACTATCAAATTGTATCTTAGGTATTTCTGTACCTGGACGTGAGTCCCTAAGTAGTAGCATCCCTTCAGGAACGTGGGATATCTCCCCTATGTCAATTTTGGCCCTTTAGGTTACTTCACTGTATATAGAGCACATTAGTGAATGTCTTTTTGTCGTTAGTGTGGACCTTTTTGTTGTAGAATTTTTAATGAATTATTAAAAGTTAAGTATTAGGTTGTCCTAAGTGGTACCCATACGCCGGTGATTACTCTAGTTTGTCTTGACCACTGGACCTTACGCTACTATGGTGTAACGGCACCTGTATTTCCGTTATTTGGATTTTCATGTTTATGCTGTTTTCCACTGATTTAACAGTGTGTTGTATTTACATTGGGCATGGCAAGTTATCTGTCCAGTTGTCTTAACACAGACACATGGACGGAGGAGGCGCGTGAAGTTTTTTCAGATAAAAACATTAATTTGGTTAATCAGGCGACACCTACCCTCCACAATGTGTTCAAAGATCTAGAACAGAATTATAAGGATAACATCAAGTCTTGGTGGGAGGTGAAATCACTTGAAAGCTATATCTCGCACAATATAGTCCCTAAAGGCCTTAGGATCAACATTGTCCCGGCAGAAAGATCACAAACCCCTGAGTTTATGCGTAAATGGGAACAGGAGGCGACCATTAGTTCACTGAGGTTTATGAATCTCTTATTGGATCGGGAGAAGCAAATTCTCATAAATACGACTACTAAACTGCAAGAAACAATTAATTTAGCAACCACTCTTAGAGACACCCAGGACTTCTCCAAGAAGGAGACTGAATTACAAAATAAGATTGAGAAATTTAAATACACATTGAAGGAGAGAAAGCACCGGCACTTCATTAAGGATATTAACGAATTTAAAGAAAACAGGGCCTACACCCATCTATTACAATCTAACCAGAAAAGGGGTGTCGATACTGACTACACCTCCTCGGACACGGATATCTCGGACTCCGAGTCAAGGAAGGAAAAACAAGGGAATAAAAAGTACACACATTATAATAGAAGTAGAGGGTCTGGAACATGGAACTCACAGAGGGGAAGGGGAAACACGAATTGGGGAAGGGGATACAATACACGTTCTTTCTCCAATGCCTCCTCCTCTACTCCCATGGTGCCTTTTTTGGACAGGGGTCCACTACCACCCACACAGGGCTAGAACACAGAGGGACTCCAGCTGATAACCAAATTATTAATTTATCACATCATAATTTATCAGGAGCAGAGACCTCACTTCTGCTGAAAGGATTGTCCTTTATCCCCACCAACAGAAGGGATACCTTTGGTTGGATTAAAGATCTTCATATGTTTAGTAGGTCACTCAGGTGGAAGAAGTTCTTCCTGTTGAGAAATCAAAGGATCCATCAGGATCCAACATTGGACATGCTGGATTTTGCCAATATCGACACGTTGTCTTCCCTCCTTAATGAACAACATAGGACTCCGGGGACGGGTCCCTTCACTGATCTTAGACCCAAGAGCACTAGAATGCCACCAGTGGGGGACCATGATGTTATCGATACATTTCTACAGGTCGTCACACAGGCCATCGAACGACTGGACACTAGCCCCCCTAATGTTGGACATAATTTGTCCTTTGAGGAGAGGAAGGCCCTGGTATCTTTGGAGAGAGATAGGTCCTTGGTCATCAAACCCTCGGATAAAGGGGGCAATTTGGTGATCATGGACCACAATGATTATGTCACGATGTGCCAACAGGTCCTCAAGGATAGGTCCAATTACACATTGTTACGATCTGACCCTACCCTAGCATTCCAAAAGGAGCTCAAGAATATTCTGGATCTAGCTAAAAACAATAAACTCATCGATCAGAATGAGTTTAATTTTATGTACCCAATTTCCCCACAGGTGGCAACCTTTTATGGACTCCCCAAGGTCCATAAGGGACTGACACCCTTAAAGTGCCGTCCCATTGTCTCAGGTGTTGACAATCTTACCCAGAATGTAGGGATATACCTGGATAAAATTCTTAGACCGTTCGTTCTCTCTTTGCCATCTTACCTACGCGATACCACTGACTTGTTGCTACGCACTCAGGATATTATCCTAGAACAACACCATCTGCTCTGCTCCATAGATGTAGAGGCCCTTTACAGCTCCATTCATCATGAACTAGGACTGAAAGCGGTGGGTCATTTCCTAAATAGCAGGAGCACCCATGATAGACCACATAATTTACTTATTTTACAACTCTTGGAATTTGTTCTAACCAAGAACTATTTCCTTTTTGCTTCCCACATCTTCCACCAGCTCAGGGGCACTGCAATGGGCGCCCCTGTGGCGCCTACTTACGCAAATCTGTTCCTGGGCTGGTGGGAGGAAGCCATGGTCTTCGGTGATCACCTATCGGAATACCAGCAGCATATTCAATTATGGGCTAGGTATATTGACGACGTGGCAGTAATTTGGTCGGGTACGCGCAGTGAGTTCGTGGATTTCATGCAGTGCCTCAATACCAATAATATTGGGATGAGGTTCACTTATGAGGTCCAGGAACAAGAATTGTGTTTCCTGGATGTTACTCTTAAGAGGGGGGCTGATGGCAGACTGAATACGGCCATCTATCGAAAACCCACGGCCGGCAATTGCCTGTTACGGTGGGAAAGCTATCACCCACAACCACTTCGCCGAGGTATCCCGAAGGGGCAATACCTCAGGGCTCGGCGTAACTGTTCCTCCCCGAGTGCATTTAAACAAGAAGCTGAAACGCTGTATAAGCGTTTCCGCGATCGTGGTTACCCTGACCATGTACTAAAAAGCGCCTATAAGGAGGCTAAGCAACGTGATAGACGGACGTTATTGGTACCTAGGGATACACCAACAGAGGGATTGACAAAAACAAGAATCATAGGGACCTATGACTCATCAGCGACCGAGATTAGGGACATACTTAATCGCTTTTGGCCAATCCTTAAATCTGACCCGGTGGTTTCCCAACTAGTTGATGACAGACCGGCTGTCACCTATAGACGGGGCAGAAATTTAGGTGACCGTTTGGTGCATAGTCACTACTCTCCTCCATCTACGCACATGTGGCTGAGACAGGCCCGGATGGAGGGTACCTATAGATGTGGGACCTGTAAGGCCTGTAAGTATATTTTGCAGATTCGTTCTTTCCATGGGGCAGATGGGAAGCATTACACGAATCGAGAGTTTGCTAATTGTAAGACCTCTGGGGTCATATACATGGCAAGCTGCCCTTGCCCCCTCCAGTATGTAGGCAAAACGAAGCGGGAACTACGCAGACGTATATTGGAACATATGGGAGACATCTCCCATAGTCGAGATAAACCTCTTGCCAAACACATGCGATTGGTCCACCGAGATGACCCATGGACGGTCAAGTTCCAGGTTATTGAGGTGTTACGACCCTCACCCAGGGGGGGTGATCTGGATAAACGCCTTCTCCAAAAAGAGGCCCAGTGGATTTACAGACTTGGGACTGTGAGTCCAGGGGGCCTCAATGAAGCACTTGTGTTTTCATCATTCATTGGTTAAAAATGCCCATATTGTGTGCTCTTGGTGACTGGGCTTTGGTTATTGATATCATATTGTGTATCTTGAGTGAATGTTACCCCATATAATGGCATCTATATCATATGTTCTCGCTACTCATCACATTATTCTATATGGGTGTGAATGGTGTACGTTGGGCTATTACTGTTTTCTCATTATATTTTATAAATCATGAATTACCAGTTATTTATTTATATTTTTTTAATTTTTTTTTTTTTTTTTTTTTTTCTGCCTTTATGTATACTATTAGGTATTTATATAGGATTATCATTTGTATTGCTATTGAGTTTTCCAGGGCACTCACTATGGGCTGTATTGCCCTGGTTGTCACCATTGTGTCCTGTTTAATAAAGTTGTGGGAGAAACGCAATTTGCGCTCCACCCCCTAGCCCTGGATCTTGTATGTGACGCACTTCCGCTGTTTGGAACGCATTTGCGTTCCAACAACCGGAAGTGGCCGCCGAATATCACCATATGTATTATCAGTGGCATCTCTGACACTTTCGGCGCCCTGTGTTACCCTCTGGAGGCTGGTAAGTGGTGCTTGCGCGCCATCTATATAAGCAGTGGCTATTTAACATCTAGTCAGGACTATAGCAGAGTCACGTGACCGCATCTCGGTCATGTGACCGCATTAATCCAGTCAGGTGACCGCATTTAGATCACATGACCGTACCAATACACTTGTCATAACCCGGAAGTAATACCACTATCACTGGTATATAAGCCTGACCAGCCTCTGATTCAGTGTCACCCTCTCATCGTGGGGTGAACATGGACCTTCGCAGGCAGCACAACTTCAGTCCATTTATATAGCTAAGTACAACTATTTGCTATATTCATCTATTTATCTATATGGGGTCATTCTTTTGTTATTCTCATATTTTGCTGTCACCATACTGAGTACGAATCATTTATTACTATATTATGTTTTACCATTCCTAAGAGGTCCATGTATTTTTTGTGATGAAAGGATATCCCTCACAGCAGGAATTGGTTTAGGCACATCCTTTTGGAGTGCTATGTGTGTTCCCTGATGAATCCATCCATAATTGGGATGGCTGAAACGCGTCGGAACGAACACAGCTTCTGATATAGGCGCTGTGTAGGAACGAGCACAGCTTATACAATAGGTACTGTGTATATATTATGATATCTCTTGCTGGTTGTTTTTTAGGTGGTTTTGAGTTTACACTGTTTTTTCACTCTTTTCTGTCTTCTGTGTTTCTTGTTTCCTACTGGGCACGTACAATAAGGAAGGGACTGTCATCGTGGTTGGGGCCACCCTGTTAAGGAGGTGGGTTCCCCAAAAGGCAGGGCAAGAGGCTATTAGGGCTGAGAGCAGGACGCACCACCACTTTCCTCTCTCTCTTTTTCTCCCCGACTATCAAATTGTATCTTAGGTATTTCTGTACCTGGACGTGAGTCCCTAAGTAGTAGCATCCCTTCAGGAACGTGGGATATCTCCCCTATGTCAATTTTGGCCCTTTAGGTTACTTCACTGTATATAGAGCACATTAGTGAATGTCTTTTTGTCGTTAGTGTGGACCTTTTTGTTGTAGAATTTTTAATGAATTATTAAAAGTTAAGTATTAGGTTGTCCTAAGTGGTACCCATACGCCGGTGATTACTCTATCTCTCCCTGTTGCAAGATCTTTCCCTGGCTAGGTTGAAAGCTCATCTGCGGTCGAGCGGCGGAAGTCAAGTATTAAATATTCAAGGTCATGTGGTTCAGCTATCCAATGAGGGTAGACGCCGTTTTCACGCTGTGTGCGTACTCCCAGGGTCGCTCACCGCCTCCCTGCATGGTGATTGGATTAAAAAAGCGACAACTGCGATGGGAGGGCTTTTGAATGTTTCCCGCGTATTCACCACACTACTCGATTGAATTTGAAGTAGTTGTGGGTGGCTAAGGGGTGATAGTTGTGTGGGGGGAGAGCTGGGGGTGGTGGTTGTTTGGGGGTTGTAATTGGGTTCGGAGCTGGCAGCAGTAGTTGTTTGGGGGGCTGGGGGTGGTAGTTGTTTGGGGAGCTATAGTTGGGTGGGGGCTGGCGGTGGTAGTTGTTTGGGGGTGGTAGTTGTTTGGGGAGCTGTAGTTGGGTGGGGGCTGTAATTTGGGGGCTGGGGGTGTTAGTTGTTTTGGGAGGCTGGGGGTGGTAGTTGTGTGGGGAGGCTGGGGTGGTAATTGTGTGGGGAGCTGGGGGTGGTAGTTTTGTGGGGGGAGGGCTGGGGGTGGTAGTTGTTTGGGGGTTGTAGTTGGGTAGGGAGATGGCGGTGGTAGTTGTTTGGGGGGCTGGGGGTGGTAGTTGTTTGGGGGTTGTAATTGGGTTCAAAGCTGGCAGCGGTAGTTGTTTGGTGGGCTGGGGGTGGTAGTTGTCTGGGGAGCTGTACTTGGGTGGGGGCTGGCGGTGGTAGTTGTTTGGGGGGCTGGGGGTGGTAGTTGTTTGGGGAGCTGTAGTTGGGTGAGGGCTGTAGTTTGGGGGTCTGGGGGTGTTAGTTGTTTTGGGAGGCTGGGGGTGGTAGTTGTGTGGGGAGGCTGGGGTGGTAATTGTGTGGGGAGCTGGGGTGGTAGTTTTGTGGGGGGAGGGCTGGGGGTGGTAGTTTTGTGGGGGGAGGGCTGGGGGTGGTAGTTGTTAGGGGAGCTGGGGGTGGTAGTTGTTTGGGGAGGCTGGGGGTGGTAGTTGTGTGTATGATGGGGGGGGGTGTCAAGTGATGGGTTTTGGCTGGAGGCATGGGAGGCCGAAGGAGCTTTATGTTACCTTAAGGGGGGGGGGGGGGGGGGGAAAAAAAAAGGTTTCACACAGGGCGCCATTTACCCTAAGACCGACCCTGCTCTTTAATGACCAATACATCCAGGAAGCTAATCGTGTGATAATCGCAGTGCATGGGGAATTTGATAGTTCAGGTAATATGGGGAGTAAAACCACGGTTTATCATTGCTTTGGTCTGTGGAGAAGCTGCCGCCAGGGCAGGTGCCTAGGGTGCAGGATGGAGAGGGAAACAGAAAGCCTGGCAATTAGTTTTTATTTTACCTGTCCTCTGCAGATGGTACTGCCCTTAAGAGTTCCACATGTCAGCAGCAGTACATACAGGAACTACACTATGGCTCTCTGAGCAGTCACCATCCGTTCACATAGATCAGTGCACAGGCAGCAGCAGGATTCCTCAGCATACAGTGCTTTATCTGTATACTGATAACAAATTACGTGTATTTCTGCTGCCCAAGAGGTCATGACCCCTGAAACACATGACCTGCTCTTTCCAGCCTCTCTGTCCTGCAGCAGATCCAGCCCACTCTGAGATAGAAGAGAAAAGTTTCTACAGAAGAGCAGACAAGGTATGAGGAGGAGGAGGAGGAGGAGGAGGAGGAGGAGGAGGAGGGGGGGGGGGGCTGTAGTGTAATGGATGTGAATGATTATGGGTGATGTGTAAATAGTTGTCTATGTGTGTTTATATGTGAGTGAATATGTCCGCCATTAGCAGGCAATAGTGCAGATGAATCAATTTATTATTACTAGTACCGTATTTTTCGCTTTATAAGACGCACCTTTTGATAAGACGCACCCCTGATTTTAGAGGAGAAAAATGGCGCTGGGAGCCTGGGCTGAGCTTTACCATCCACCTCAGCCCAGGCTCCCGATCCCACTGCTGCTATCTCCAAACTGTGACAATGAGCAGCACTTTCCTGGGCTCCTGATCGGCTGTCAGCTGAGCGGCGATGGAGGGGGCGGGCTGGGCAGGTGGAGGGGGTTGCTCTAGGCCACTTACTATGCATAAGCATAGTGAGCGGCGATGGAGGGGGCAGGCTGGGCGGGCGGGACAGCTTCCTTGTTTCCCTTCACAGAGTAGTGGGTGGGACGCGGTGGTGCTCGGCACTGCTTGCAGCCGTCTTCGCTTTATAAGACGCACTTAGTTTTTCCTCCCACTTTGGGAGGAAAAAAAGTGCGTCTTATAAAGCGAAAAATACGGTTTATTGACAAACTGAAAGGGTTAATTTGGCGGGGGCTTTTGGGGGCATTTGTGGGGGTGTTTTGACTTGGCCCATGTTGGATGTGGGGGACAGGTCACTTTATTGTGTAGTGTATTGTGTAGTTAGGCTGGGTTCACACTTCCACTGGGGAAAAGGAAAGAGTCCAAGATGTCACCTTCACTAAATTTGTTGAGTAAAAAGTAGTAATGACAGCGCCTCCTGATGGGGTATCTGGTGCAATCGCCTAGGGGAGCTTGGTCCACATTGAACATGGGCTTTAAATTTATAGGGGATGAATCACCTATACTGACCTTGTCTGTTATGGTGCGCCTGTGTATTACCCATGAGGTAACAGTTTTGTACTTAAAGGGGTTATCCAGTACTTCAAAAACATGGCCGCTTTCTTCCAGAGACAGCACCAGTCTTGTCTCCAGCTCAGGTGTGGTTTGCAATTAAGCTCCATTTACTTCAATGGAACTGAGTTATAAAACCTGCACCCAAACTGGAGACATGTGCGGTGCTGTCTCCCGAAGGAAGTGGCCATGTCTTTGTAGCCCTGGATAACCCCTTTGGGATACATTCAGAGGTGGATATTGTATGTGGGCTGGTAGGGTTTGTATGCCAGGGCTGCTTTTTTTTTTTTTTTACAAAGTTAAACATAGCTTCACTCATCTCTAACTACAAGTCTTGACAAGTAACACGTCTTGGAAGTAAATTATTTCTTCTGGTTTTGGAATTTCTGTAAATGTAAAAACATAATCAATAATAATAAAAAAAAAAAGTAAGATAAAAATGAAGGCTGGTGGTGGTGTGTTTGTGGGGTGGGGATGACTCTAGGTTTCATTTCTTAAAAATCCCTCAGCCCTCCCCAGGTCCCGCCCCAATAAAAACCAATAAATTAAGAGCTTCAGCCAAGGTTTCCATCTCACAGTCTACAGGAGCAGAACCATGACGTCCCTGACCGGAATCCTGAGTCTTCTCTCAGCTCTTATAGCAACAAGTAAGTTATTTAGAAAATTACAAGTATTTATCTTTTTTATGTATTTATTTATAATATTGTGCATAAAAATAACAAGGACAATAATATAATAAATATAGCATAAATAATATTTATACTTGGATACATGATATGACATATTTGTACTGTTTACATTGAAAAAAAAAAGTTTTGAAAAATTGTAATAAAAATGTATTTAATATTATTATTATTATTATTATTATTATTATTATTATTATTATTTTCGTTCAATAAATATTTATTACAATTTTCCAAAACTTTTTTTTTTCAATGTAAACAGTACAAATATGTCATATCATGTATCCAAGTATAAATATTATTATTATTATTATTATTATTATTATTATTATTATTATTATTATTATTATTATTATTATTTATACTTGGATACATGATATGACATATTTGTACATTTGTACTGTTTACAATGAAAAAAAAATTTTGAAAAATTGTAATAAAAATTTATTGAACGAAAATAATAATAATAATAATAATAATAATAATAATAATAATAATAATAATAATTGAATAATAAGAACTGTTATCTCTACAATGCCTGGTCTGTAGGACAGCTCTTCCCTCCTGATAAGGATTATACATCTGATCTCAGTAACATTACAGGATGACTGATCTCTGTGCTGTGTGATGTCTCTCTAGGTGACGCTCTCTCGTGTACACAGTGTATGTCCGTTTCATCCTCATCATGCTCGGGCCCCAGTGTGTCTTGCTCTCCAGGTCATCAGTGCGGATCCGCATACACAAAAACCTCTGTTGGTGAGTCATAGGATTAACTTCAGCCTTGGTTCCATGTTCTACAGGTGGTTCATGTATATAAAGCTTTATCATTGCATAAAGTTCTGTAACTTAAAAAGACTTTGTTTTATTTCAATTTATCACTATTTCATATGTCTGCTTGCTGTTAGTAAATATGCACATCTAGGGGCTTAAGATATCTTACCATTATGTCCAGTGTAATCCTATGTTACGATGATGCATGTTAGGCTAGGTTCACACTGCATTTTTTTCATACGTTTTTTGCAAAAAAAAAAAAAAAAAAAAAAACAGATGGAAAAAATGGATGCATTTCACGTAGCGGTGGGCGGATGGCGACCAATGATTTTAGGTTTGAACCTAAATGAACGATCAGCCGATGACACAATCATCGGCTGATCGTTCTCTCTAGTCCACGGAGCGATAACCGGGCCGACTCGGCCGATTATCGCTCCGTGGAATAGGCCCCTTACTTTTTCATACTACTGTGTATTATATGTGTGTTGTAATGTAATAAAAACTGCACACTGTACTGTCAAACATATACAGATGTAGCCAGGGTTAACATGATCCCTTACACAACAGTTGTGTCAGGGAGGTCAAATCATCATGTTAAATGCGTCATTGTGATCAAGTTAACCCAGGCTACATCTGCAGGTGTAATACCCGCTGTGCCCTGTGGGGGAGCTGCTAGATTTCCCCATAGATTACAGCTGGCTACTGAGGTGCCCACAACCAGGACACTTTGTCATCAACTTATTTTCAAGAAAACCTTTTACCAAATAAGTACAAAGCATATAACCCTATGTATCTTCTTTTCATATTTATATATAGCCGGACAAACTAGTGAAGTGTTGGTCAGGGGTTGCGTTCCTTCATCTGAATGTGATGTCAGAGGAGGCATGAACATACAGTACGGACAGATCAAGATGGTCACTTCATGTTGCAACTCTGACAACTGTGCTCCTACTATTCCATCACGTAAGTCACCAATGTCTGCATTTCTCTATATACACCAGCAGTTTGGGTAAGGACCTAAGGTTTGCCTATAAAGCCAATTTCCCACGATGCCTCCCGTTATGTCATGTACTATTACACATATCTCCTCTGTACACCAAAATAATGGAATTAAAATAATTCCATTAATATGTGACGGAAGTCTAGACTTTGGAAATTAAGTGAAAAGTTAAGGGAATTTTCCAGTAAGAAAAAAAAAAAAAAAGCTATCCGCAGGAAAGGTAATCAGCCACTGATCGGTGGAGTGCCAATGTGGTGTTTCCCCACTGTGAGGCGCGACTGGTCATTTGCCAGATGGTGAAGTGTGACTCCACTACAGTGGTGCTTGGTCGGAGACCAGCTCAGCCAGATGTTATGTTGTTGTGGCGCCAGTGCTGGTTGGGCACACAGGTATGGTGGCTTTTAGTTTAGATAGGCTGGCTATACCCTTTCCCCTGTGGTCGGTGACCTGCCGGGCTGTGAGGGGGTCCCTTGGGTACTTATCACAGTGGTCCGGCGTGGAGTTGTGACCCATCCGGACTATTGGTACCGCTACCCACAGAAAGAGGAAATGACCCAAGAAAGGTGCTATTATTGTGTAGGTGCTTAGATAAGAATCACTGAGTCCTGTTACAATAAATAAACTCTTCAGGGGAGATTTATCAAAGGGTGTAAAATTTAGACTGGTGTAAACTGCCCACAGCAACTAATCACAGCTCCTCTTGCCTTTCACCAGAGCTGGAAGCTGAGCTGTGATTGGCTGCTATGGGCAGTTTGCACCAGTCTAAATTTTACACCCTTTGATAAATATTCCCCTTCTTTACTTCAGGAACACTTGCTACAGTGGTATACAATAAACTTCTGACTTAATGATATACTTTGGATTTGGCTGACAAGACTTGTGCTGAGAGCTTGAGAGGTAGAATAGCCGTGCTGGCTTGGTTGCGTGCTGAGAAGTAGAGTAAGTTCAGAGAAGTGGAGAGGAGGATGTTGAGAGAGTCCCAAGACCTTGTTATCTGAGTTGAACAGAATGGTCAGACTTTCCTGGTTACACTCGCGCTGCAAGATAGAGTACGTAGGCTTCTAGCAACTTTGCTCTACCCAGATCTGTTCCTCTTTCTTTAGGACACTGTCCTGCACCTCTAGACTTGATCACAGCATGGGCTGGGATGATCCCTGAGTTGTCCTCTCTGAGAGTGTTTAGCACTGCATAGTGTAAGTGCTGCTTTTAAGAAAAGAATGTCTGTACTTCCCATGTGTGTCTGGAGATTAGACTACACTGAACTTGTCCTGCCTGTACAGGGACCAGTCTAAAGGCCCTATTCCACCAAAAGATCTGACGACAGATTATCTTCCAAAGATTTGAAGCCAAACCCAGGAACAGACTATAGACAGAGATCAGGTCATAAAGGAAAGCCTGAGATTTCTCCTCTTTTCAAATCCACTCCTGGGTTTGGCTTCAAATCTTTGGCAGATAATCTGTCGTCAGATCTGTTGGTGGAATAGGGCCTTTAGACTCATTAAAGGAGAAGTCCGGCGAAAATTTTTATTAAAGTATTGTATTGCCCCTTAAAAGTTATACAAATCACCAATATACACTTATTACGGGAAATGCTTATAAAGTGCTTTTTTCCCTGCACTTACTACTGCATCAAGGTTTCACTTCCTGGAAAAAAATTGTGATGTCACAACACGACTCCCAGAGCTCTGCGGGTTGTGGCTGCTGGTGAGGATGATGGCAGGGGGACACTGAGGGACACAGGGCACTGAAGGGACACGGAGCATCCCCCTCCCATCATCCTCTCCAGCAGCCACAGCCCGCACAGCTCTGGGAGTCGGGTCGTGACATCACCATGTTATCCAGGAAGTGACATCACCATGTTATCCAGGAAGTGACATCACCATTTTATCCAGGAAGTGACATCACCATTTTATCCAGGAAGTGAAGCCTTGATGCGTAGTAAGTGCAGGGAAAAAAAGCACTTTATAAGCATTTCTCGTAATAAGTGTATATTGGTGATATGTATAACTTTTGGGGGGCAATAGAATACTTTCATAAAAATTTTCGCCGGACTTCTCCTTTAACACTTCCTCTCCCCATGTGACTACCTCCTACAGGGTATGTAATAGCTGCTGTGAGTGGGTGAGAAGAGAGTGCAAGAGAAGGAGAAAAGAGATACGTAGAAAAGAGAAAGAGCTCTCATTGGTTCACAAATCACAAACAACAATAACCCCTTAAGTACTACAGCTGTGCAATACTTAGGCATACAATATACATAATAGCGAAATCTAGTGGCAAAACTTAGGTACTACTGCATTACCACTTATACTTAGAGTGCAGGCTTTTGCGAGGGATGTATACGCTAGCAACACCCGTGGTGGGACACCACACCGACACCAGCCCCCCTGCAGACTAGCTGATCTGCCCCCGCACCATACAGTGAAAGTAGTCAGAAGCAGTCAGCTCTCTTTAGAGTGTAGTCGTGGTAACCTGTACAAACAGCTGATTTGTGTCAGCACCCCACTGGTCATTGGTCCCTTTTTCTAATCTGTGATTTTCTTCATGGGTTTATACATGAAAACCAGGTCTTTATTAAATCTTATTTTATTCTGTTTGATTTTAGTACCATCAACAGGCTCTAACCCCAATGGCCTGGTGTGCCGATCCTGCATGTCTGCCGACTCCACCTGGTGTTACACGCCTGACACTATAGAATGCACAGGGGACATGGATCGGTGTTTTCTCATGACAACAAAAACAACAGGTATGAAATGTTTCTTTTTTACATCAGATTGAAAGCTTCTTATTTTTGAGCTCCCTAAAAAGTTGTCACATATATATATATATATACATTTATGAAAACTGGCCAATCACACTGTAGCTTTTATCTACTATATGCAAATCAATAGAGATAAGTCCGACGTCCATAGAAAATGACTGTAGCAGTCATTTTCTATGGACGTCAGACTCATCTCTAGTGATTTGCATAACGATTTGGGTCAGCGATTTCTCCGCCCTGGGACCGGGTCCAGGGGTGGGACTTCCTGGAAGAATTAAGTATGCGGAGCTCCACCAAGGGGTCTGGCGGGCTCTGCCCCGGCAGACGGGATGGCAGCTGCTCTTTAAATCTATATTTTGGTTGCTGTGGTCAACAAGGTCCGTGTGTATATCAGACAATCTTCATATATGAGGTCTTATATTATGTCAAATTAAAATTATTATATGAATCTTTGCAGGATCTGTCTCATCTTCAGTAGCCATTCGGGGGTGCACAACCAAATCCATCTGTGAACGTGGCAGCAGGTCCTCTAAAATTGAAGGTCTATCTTCTGAAGTGAAGTTTACCTGCACCAGCGGTGGAATGAGTGTCCATGGAGTCATCCTCACCCCGGCCATCGCCTGTCTCCTGATGCTCAAATTGTTCTTTTAACCATTTGTTAAAATGACAACTTTTTGTGGGATAGAATTTTTTTTTTACATATACTGTATATCTGAAATATTATAATGATTGTTTCCAGTATCCGTTGCTTTCATTGCATTCCATAGTGATTCTTCCTCAACTTCCACAACAAACCACTAGAACATGAAAAGTTAGGTGTTTAGTTTTGTTTGCCACCACTCCCTCCATAGATGTAGACTACCAGTAAGTGTAAGCAAGGATTGGGAATCTCCTCAACTCTGTGACCCAATAAGCAAAAAAAAAAATCTGAGTGAGCGCTCAAAGCCCAATGACTTTAAAGGAGACCTGTCACCCCCCCCCCCCCCCCGTTGCCGTTGTGAAGGCCACCCGACCCCCCCGCTAGAGCCCCGTATACTTACTAACCCCATCTCGCCAAGTCCCGTTCCTGGAGCCGGTCCAGGGATGGAGATATCTGAAACCCGGCGCGCGCGCTGCTGAGTTGAGTCCGACGCCCATAGAGAATGACGGCTCCATTCATTCTCTATGGGCGTCGGACTCATCTCAGCAGGGCGCGTGTCGGGCTTCAGACGGGGATATCTCTGTCCCGGGACCGGCCCCAGGAACGGGACTTGGCAAGATGGGGTAAGTATCCGGGGCTCTAGCGGGGGTCAGGCGGCCTTCACCCCGGCATGGGGGTGACAGGTTCCCTTTAAAATGTAATCAGGTTGGATCATGACACACACATGCAATGACAATTACCATTGGGTGTAGATTGAGTTCCCTCCTGTCTATGGTTGTCAGAGATTACGGGAACTAAGGTGAGAGATGGGACAGCTTTTAAGGGGCGTAGGAGGGATTTTCTTTTGCTTTTTGGTTTCTCTATAGAGAAATGTACAGAAAAAAGTGTTTCATAACTTTTTTCCACTTTAAATTCTTGTGGTTGGGTCAGTCTGTCAGTCAGTCAATCTTGGGGTGGATACTGTCAGTCTGTAAGAGTGGCGTGATTTAGAGACCTAGGAGTCTTTATTGCATGCCTGATTCCCCTGCTGTTCTTACCATTTCCACATTTTGGTGTTTCCATTCTGAGGTTGTCATTCCTTTCTGAGATCTTCAGGTGTTCCAGTCTCTATTTGATTTTCAAGCAAATGTACAGTACAGACCAAAAGTTTGGACACACCTTCTCATTCAAAGAGTTTTCGGTATTTTCATGACTATGAAAATTGTAATTTCACACTGAAGGCAACAAAACTATGAATTAACACACATGGAATTATACAGTATACTTAACAAAAAAGTGTGAAACAATATTCTAGGTTCTTCAGAGTAGCCACTTTTTGCTGTGATTCCTGCTTTGCACACTCTTGGCATTCTCCTGATGAGCTTCATGAGGTAGTCACCTGAAATGGTCTTCCAACAGTCTGGAAGGAGTTCCCAGAGATGCTTGGCACTTGTTGGCACTTTTGCCATCACTCTGCGGTTCAGCTCACCCCAAACCATCTGGATTGGGTTCCGGTCTGGTGACTATGGAGACCAGGTCATCTGGTGTAGCACCCCATCACTCTCCTTCTTGGTTACATAGCCATTACACAGCCTGGAGGTATTTGGGGTCATTGTCCTGTTAAATAATAAATGATGGTCCAACTAAATGCAAACCAGATGGAATAGCAGCCGCTACAATCTACAATTTTCATAGTCATGAAAATACAGAAAACACTTTGAATGAGAAGGTGTGTCCAAACTTTTGGTCTGTACTGTACCACTTCATACGTGATTTTTCTTTTCACCACCTCGTTGGGCTGGCACAGAGATCCTGGTGGCGTGGTCCATTTTTAAAGTCACTCTATACTCACAATCTGCCCCCCCCCCCATCCTAATGGAGGTGCATGACGCATGGCCGAGGGGAGAGGACATCATTACACTGCCGGATTCTCCTCCAGTGCAACGGGCTGGTGCTCATGAAGAAACGAGTGCCGTGCAGGATTGTGCCATCAGGATCTCTGCGCCGGTGCCCATCAAGGTAGGGGGGAAAAGAAATTAGGTTGGTTACTTGGACCGAGCATTAGAGCATTAGAGAAAAAATATATATATATATATAAATAATAATAAAAAAAAAAAAAATATATATATATATATATATATATATATATATATATATATATATGTGTGTGTGTAGAGAAATGAGCACTTGGCACTGCCTCTCAACATTCAAACCTGTCAGGCTTGTGTTCTCGTGCATCTAGCGATGTGATGTATAGGAGTAACCTCTGGTGGTACTCTACTGTACAAAAGACGCGGATATGTCAGTAAGCAGGCAAAAATACGCTATATACAGTGTATGTGTCCGACTAAGTCAATAGCCGTTTTGCTTGTGCGCACTTCCTCCGGCCTTGTGGTACATAATGACATCAGCGTTCGTGGGTTAAATACCCTATGATTTCAATGTAACAAAACATCAGATCGAACACAGTGGTTAAAGAGATATTACACCAATTAAAATATGCAAAACAGCATAATTACAAAAATAAACATATTGTTGGGATCATTAAGTCCATGGGGGCCCAGGGCTCTTGTCCTGGCGATCCCCAGAGGGTAAATGCTGGCCTGTGAATACAATACAATACATGTATGCTCTATCAATTTGAGCAAGTCAATCTCTGACTTGATAGATTTAGGCTATGTTCACACTAAGTTCCGCAGAAATCACAGCCGTTGTTACAACGGTCGTGATTTCTGCGGTACTTATGTAGTGCAGTATTCTGAGGGAATCCCGGCAGGAGTGTATACACACAGTATAAGCTCCGGCCAGGATCCATAGCGGCGCCGCGAGAAACTGACATGTCAGTTTTCTACGGCCTCAATTCAGTGAATAGCAGCCGCAGAAAACCCTGTCAGTTTATGGTTACGGAACGGCCGGTCTCAGAAAAGATCTTTAGCGTCGCTGAGTTCTGATGTGGGCGCATCAGGGCGCGCCCGCATTAGAAATCCCCACAGCACACAATGGAGCGTGCAGCCGGAGCCGCACGCTCCATTGTGTGCTGTGGGGAGTTTTAATGCGGGCGCGCACTGATGCGCCCACATCAGAACTCAGCGACGCTAAAGATCTTTTCTGAGACCGGCCTTAACCATAGCCTTAAAGTTTTTCCAAATCTAGCGTGCGTGTGTCTAATGGTCTTCCCCACAGAAAAATAGCCACGGGGCACATATCCTCCCAAGTACATAACACGTGTCCCCAAGTTATACTGACAGAAACAACTTTGTCTACATTTAACCCCTAGATGCCCTAGGACGTATAGGTACACCCTGGCCGCCTGTCACCAGACGACTTAGGACGCAACCCGAGTTGCTAACGTGCTATGAGCAGAGAGTGATTGCAGTGGTCCTGATTGCTTTTCCGGATTGCCTGAGGTCTTTTACCTTCCTCCGTGCAGTCCGGTTGGCGTTCTGCTCATAGAATCTGCTGCAGTGCGCTGATAGCACTGATCAATGTTATGCCTATGGAATAGCATTGACCACTGTAGGCAATCTATTGATTGCATGTAGAAGTCCCCCAGGGGGACTTAAAAAGTGGCTAAAAAAAAATGTGTTTTTTTTTCTTTTAAGTGTCACTGTCGTTAAAATTTTTATTGCATAAATCAATAGTACAAACAATTTTAAGAAACTTTGTAATTGGGTTTATTAGCCGAAAAATGAATTTTTATCATGAAAAAGCAGTTTGAAGCTCTCCCCCCTGTCTTCATTGTTCTCCTATGGAGAGAGAAAGTAAATGCAGCAAAACAGGACAACAAAGAGTTAATTTACATTCACATCTCAGGCTCTCTTTTCTAACAGTCACCAGGACCTCTCTGATCTCTAATTAGGGCTCTGAATAGCTCCCCTGCTGTGTAATCCTTTATTCTAGGCTCTCAGCTGCCCACTAATCACGCTCCTTCCCCCTCCCCCCTCCCCTCTTCATAGACCAGACAGATCCGACTGATGAAAAAACAGTTGAGATTTCCTGATTCTGAGAAGTGGATGACAGAAAGGAGAGGAGGGGGGACCTGGGAAAATGCTTTTTACGTGCAGATAATGGCATATTTGCCTAATAAACCCAATTACAAAGTTTCTTAAAAGCGCCTGGACTATTGATTTCTGCAAAAAAAAATTTAACGACAGTGACTCTTTAAATACCCCAATGCCCCTAACCCAATACAAAATGAAACCACCCCCCTATCCCATAAGATAAATAAAACATGTAAAAATAATTCAATAAATGAATATATTATCCACCATGGCGTGCATACTTGTCCAATTAAAATATAATAACAGTGATCCAGTACGAAAAACAGCATGAACAAAAAGAAGGGAAAAAGCAACAGGATTGCTGATTTTTTGTTAGGAATAATAAAAATTGATCAAAATGTCCGAACTACACAAATATGGCGTTTATAAAAAAAATATATAGATCATGGCGCAAAAAATTACACCCCATACAGCCCCATAGGTGAAAAAAAGAGGGAAAAAAAAGAAAGTTCGCACTGTCATATGGGTCATTTTGGGCTGAGAGGGCATGAAGGGGTTAAAAGTGTAAAATAATAAAGTATATACAGTACATACCTCTCCATGCTCCTGGGGGTGGGGTGGGGTGGGGGGTGGACCATATCACATCTTGCAGGTATAGATTGTATGTGTATACAGTGGGGAAAAAAAGTATTTAGTCAGTCCCCAATAGTGCAAGTTCTCCCACTTAAAAAAATGAGAGGCGTCTGTAATTTACATCATTTGTAGACCTCAACTATGAGAGACAAAATGAGAAAACAAATCCCGAAAATCACATTGTCTGATTTTGTAAGAATTTATTTGCAAATTAAGGTGGAAAATAAGTATTTGGTCACCTACAAACAATCAAGATTTCTGGCTCTCACAGACCTGTAACCTCTTCTTTAAGAGTCTCCTCTTTCCTCCACTCATTACCTGTAGTAATGGCACCTGTTTAAACTTGTTATCAGTATAAAAAGACACCTGTGCACACCCTCCAACAGTCAGACTCCAAACTCCACTATGGTGAAGACCAAAGAGCTGTCAAAGGACACCAGAAACAAAATTGTAGCCCTGCATCAGGCCGGGAAGACTGAATCTGCAATAGGCAACCAGCTTTGAGGGAAGAAATCAACTGTGGGAGCAATAATTAGAAAATGGAAGACATACAAGACCACTGATAATCTCCCTCCATCTGGGGCTCCACCCAAAATCTCACCCCGTGGGGTCAAAATGATCACAAGAACAGTGAGCAAAAATCCCAGAACCACGCGGGGGGACCTAGTGAATGAACTGCAGAGAGCTGGGACCAATGTAACAAAGCCTACCATCAGTAAGACACTACGCCAGTGCCAGGGACTCAGATCCTGCAGTGCCAGACGTGTCCCACTGCTTAAGACAGTACATGTCCGGGCCCGTCTGAAATTTGCTAGAGAGCATTTGTATGATCCAGAAGAGTATTGGGAGAATGTCCTATGGTCTGATGAAACCAAAGTGGAACTGTTTGGTAGAAACACAACTTGTCGTGTTTGGAGGGAAAAGAATACTGATTTGCATCCATCAAACACCATACCTACTGTAAAGCATGGGGGGTGGAAACATCGTGCTTTGGGGCTGTTTCTCTGCAAAGGGGCCAGGACGACTGATCCGGGTACATGAGAGAATGAATGGGGCCATGTATCCTGAGATTTTGAGTGCAAACCTCCTTCCATCAGCAAGGGCATTGAAGATGAAACGTGGCTGGGTCTTTCAACATGACAATGATCCAAAGCACACCGCCAGGGCAACCAAGGAGCGGCTTGGTAAGAAGTATTTCAAGGTCCTGGAGTGGCCAAGCCAGTCTTCAGATCGCAACCCTATAGAAAACCTTTGGAGGGAGTTGAAAGTCTGTGTTGCCAAGCGACAGCCCCAAAACATCACTGCTCTAGAGGAGATCTGCATGGAGGAATGGGCCAACATACCAACAACAGTGTGTGCCAACCTTGTGAAAACGTTTGACCTCTGTCATTGCCAACAAAGGATATATAACAAAATATTGAGATGAAATTGTGTTACTGACCAAATACTTATTTTCCACCATAATTTACAAATAAATTCTTACAAAATCAGACACTGTGATTTCCGGGATTTGTTTTCTCATTTTGTCTCTCATAGATGACGTCAATTACAGACGCCTCTCATCTTTTTAAGTGGGAGAACTTATACTATTGGTGACTGACTAAATACTTTTTTCCCCCACTGTATTGATGGCACTTGCAATAATGTTGTATACTCTTGTTTTGTACCTGTGAGCGGATAGGTTTACCTTATACTTATGCTGCGTCTCCTCTTTCAGTATGTTACCAGTTGCCGGCCATCATTCATGGTACTTGGACATTTATGTTTATGTTTTTAATCCATAAAGCTTTCTATGTTGTATCTGAGTGGTTCAGCTTTTTCTTTTATTGGTAGAAGATCAAAAGACGCGGTTAGCTGATGATCGTTGACATGGGCCGATCGCTGTCTCTACAAGGATCCGTTTACACAGAAAGATTATCTGCCAAAGATTTGAAGCCAAAGCCAGGAATGGATTTGAAAATAGGAGAAATCTCAGGCTTTCCTTTATGACCTGATCTTTCTTTATAGTCTGTTCCTGGCTTTGGCTTCAAATCTTTGGCAGATAATCTGTCAGATAATCTTTCTGTGTAAATGGACCCTAATGCTAAGTTTACACGGAGCGATAATTCGCCTGTTCGTACGATTAATGATTTCGAAGTAACGTTTTTTTTTTTTTTATGACGATCAGCGTTTAGATGGAACGATATATCGTACATAAAATTTGTTTTGCGAGCCCTGCCTGTCCTGGAAACTATATGCACTGCAACTGTTGCTATGTAGTCCCTATTACTCTCAGGTTCATGTGTATATCTTGTGTCTATAACTATGTGCAGTGGTATGCAAAGGCTGGTGATCACGTGACCGTGCCCCGTAACCATGGTTCCTCCAATGGCCGTCTAGCTTTGGCCAGGGGTTACCATGTAACTTCCCCTTGCTGTGCAGTTCCGTTCTCTACCTCAGAGAGGACGGAGGTGTTCCTGTGTCCCTCTTCACCTTCAGAAGGGTGGCTGGTGCGTTGCTGTAGCAGTTCCTGGCTGTCCGTCTGCTCAAGTGCCTGGAGTATCCTCTCATCTGGGTGTCGTTCCTGTTATTCATCTCATCAACTCAAGATATTCATCGCAAGTACTCTAATCCACCCAGCCTCTCTATTCCTCTGTCACTACTACTCCCATCATCCAGCACATTTCACCTCAGCCTATGCAGCACCACTTTTGCTCTGCCTGTACAAGTCTGCTATATACCCTGTTGCATCCGGAAGAGACTGTTGCTACCAGTTACCTCAGTTACAATAAGGCTAGGTTCACACTACGTAAGCTTCCGGCCATAGTGCGTTCCGTGAATATGCGGCCGGAAACTTACGTAGTTAGCGTACAATGCAAAGTATACGATCCTGGCTGCACAGTTCACACTTCGTACGAACTTACGCCCGGATCGTATACGGCGCCGTAAGAAATTAACCAGACCACTGTTTCCGGCCGGAAGGCTGTAACTTACGCCCGTAGCGTAACGCGCGGATCCGTACGTAGTGGTGATTTCTTCATTTTTCCACTCTTCTATGCCGATTCAAAAGGTTCTGTGGAGTGTCCGGGGCTAGGCGAAGATTTCCAAGTAAAAGACCACTGTCAGAACGCTTCGTAGGGGGCTCGGGAAGCGTAAGTAGACTACGGGCGTACGTTTGCAATGCGTGCGCATCCGGCCGCATATCGAATATTCGCACGCCCGTAGTTTCAGCAGCACATGTATGGCCCCGTAAGAAATGCGTACGGATTCGTACACAGTGTGAACATAGCCTAAAAGTGTAACCACCGTTGTTACTGAACCCTGGCATTGGTGTCCCTTATCTGGTGCCCCGACCAGGTACAGCGAAGAATCGCATGTCCAGTATCCCGCATAATACCGCAGACCGGTCCCCAGCTGTGCCACCCTCGTGCCATTACCGTGATAACCCTATACCCTGCAGCTGCCTCGGTTCCTGCCTGCTAATAACACCTGCACTGCAGAGTGACCCTCACGTGTCAGGGCATTGCCTGACCCCTAGGAGACATTATCTCCATGCACCTGTGCTGCTTCCACAGATTTGTGTCCCTGAGCCTAGGTTTCTGTAATATTAAATGCTATAGTTCTATCTTTGCTTGTTGTCAATGAATGCAGGCATATGTACCTGTCTTTGTGTCTCAGCTCTGTATATTGTAAGTCTTTTAGATGTTCTTAGAGTCTGGATGGAACTAAATTGTTTTCATTCACAGTCAGCAAACAAAGATCTAAACCTACACTACACTCCCTGGTAAAAAGATGCCCGTTATGCAGCACATAGCTACACCATGCACGTGTCAGCTCTGCTACACCATGTGCACGTCAGCTCTGCTACACCATGTGCATGTCAGCTCTGCTACACCATGTGCACGTCAGCTCTGCTACACCATGTGCACGTCAGCTCTGCTACACCATGTGCACGTGTCAGCTCTGCTACATCATCCGCTAGTATGGAATACATATTGGGGTGATGTGATGCAAAATCAGTAAAAAATCTGTAAAAATGACCAATCAGGGAGATGCATGATGGGAAATGTAGTTTCCTATCTTGGATATTGGCCGGCTTTTAGAAAAACTTGTAACTCAGGAATGGCAGAAGCTAGAAAGACAGGAGACGGCTCCAAATACTCAGGGGGACTTGGTGAGTAAGACCAGCTAGCATTTCATTTTTTTTTCTCTTAGGTGGATAACCCCTTTAAACTCCCAATGTTTGCATATTGGCCCGAAGTCAAGATGTTAAGTACCACTATTCCCTATAAATAGGTCTTTTTTTTAATTACTAGATTTGTGTCTATCCCAATCTCATGACAAGTCTTGACAAGTAACACATCTTGGAAGTAAACCCTTTCCTATGATTTCAGAATTTCTGTCTAATAAAAACATAATCAATGTAAACATTAGTAATAATAATAATAATAATAATAATAATAATAATATTGAAATGAAAAGGGATGGATAAAGGGGGTTTGGGTCCTTTTACACACACAGATTATCTGACAGATTTTTGGAGCCAAAGCCAGGAAGAGACTACAAACAGAGTACAGGTCATAAAGGAAAGACTGAGATTTCTCCTCTTTTCAAATCAATTCCTCTTTTCAAATCTGTCAGATGTAAAAAGAGCCTAACTCTACGTTCAGTTTCATTTCTCAGAAATTGAGGATCTCAGCCAAGGTTTTCATCTCACAGAAGGATCCGTCTACAAGAACAGAATGATGATGTCCCTGCTGGCCGAGATCCTGTGTCAATAATAATAGACAAACACAACATAGTTTCTGTCATAATAAATACAATAAAGGGAATCTGATAGCTGCAGTTCAGGTTCTAGACTGCTGACACTGTTAGAACAAGGAGTCACATGGTACCTTTCATATATCCATCTGTGCTTCTAGAACATAGAACAGGCTTTTATTCTCTAGTGCAAAGTGTCAGAGAGGTATTCTCCAGCTTCTGAAGTGCTGAGGGCTAAAGTCTCCTCACTCCCCCTCCTATCCCTACCCCTGCTTTATTGACAGACAGATGGAATCTGAACACCAGGCAGGGACAGGGGTGGGAGGAGGAGCAAGGAGGGTTTCCAGCTTGCAGCAGATCCGGAGCTTGTAAACGACTCTTTAACACTTTTTACATATTCTATGTTTTTGAAGCATGGATGGATAGATGAAAGGTAACATGTATCTCTTAGAGTTATCAGCTATATAACAGTGTCACTGTTAGAATGTGAATTGCAATTGATGGATTCACTTTCAGTAAACATCCACAGTGCAAGAAGAAAATGTAAATGAACACTTGGGGTTGTGTACCAAAAAAAGTCTTTCCAATTAACTGGTCCTAGCAAGTGCCAGAGATTTGTAATTTACTTCTATTAAAAATCTCAAATCTTCCAGTTCTATCAGCTGCTGTATGTCCTGCAGGAAGTGGTGTATTCTTACCAGTCTGACACAGTGCTCTCTGCTGCCATCTCTGTCCATGTCAGGAACTGTCCAGAGCAGGAGAGGTTTTCTATGTGCTGCTGCTCTGAGCAGTTCCTGACATGGACAGAGGTGGCAGCAGAGAGCACTGTGTCAGACTGGAAAGAATACACTATGGTCTTATTGCATCTCTGCATCCACGGAGACCGCAACTCCCAGATTAACAGAGAAACTCACCGCTGATCCGGCAGTGGCCTATAGAGAGAGGTGCACTTTATGGCTATGTTCACACTATGTATGTGTGCGGCTGTATTTTTTATGCGGCTGGAAATGTGCGGCTGAAACTACGGCTGTGGGAAAAAATAGACATGCGGCTGAAAACATACGGTCATTTACTTGGAAATCTGGTTCAACTAAAAATAACAAATAAAATCTTTAGAAAGTGATGCAAACACCTCTGGAAGCATCTGGGAAAGCAGGGAAACAGTTTACATGAATCGCTATTACCGGGGTTAGCGATCCTCTGCAGTAATGCCGATGCCTCTCATGGTTAATATATTTAATTAATAAAACACATTTTCGTTGTAATAAAGTCACTTTCGTTGTTTAATAATTAAATTTAAATGAATCCATCATTTTGCAATTAAATATACTGTTAAAATAAATAGATATATAAATAAATGTATATTTATATATATATATATTTATTTTTTGACAGTATATTTAATTGCACAATGATGGATTCGTTTAAATTAAATAATTGAACAACGAAACTGATTTTATTACAACTAAAATGTGTTTTATTAATTAAATATTAATTAGTACAGGAAGCTCCATAAGCCGTTAATTCATATTGCCGGCAATAGAGCTTTCTGTACTGATCATCACTTTACTTTACTCAAAACATCAAATGTTTCTTCTAATTATGTTATCACAATAGCATTATTAGAAGAAACATTTAGAATTATATGTGCGCTCAGCTGATTGGCTGATCGGCTGAGCGCACATATAATGAGCCGGTCCGCAGTACAGTGACTTCATTGTGCTGCGGACCAGCGAAGAGGACACATCGGGGTGAGTATAGAGCTCTCCCCACCCCCTCCCCTGCACTGCACCCCTCCCAGCAAGGAAGGGGGGGTCAGTTAACCCCTTCCTTGCTGGGATGGGTGCAGTCTGACATCAGTCTGGCCCCCAAGGGGTTAAGGGGGATGCAATATATCCTCCCTTAACCCTTTGGGGGCCAGACTGTAAGCAGCGATCTGTAAAGATGCTGCATACTGTAAGGTGCACAACACCGCTCACAATGATGGGTGTTGTGCTCCTGTTTGTGTGTTTTTTGTGTGTTTCTCCCTTTTTGTTTTTCAGATATCGGTATCCTGTGGATTACGTCGGATTCCGTGGACTACGTCGATGACCAGCGGTTGTTTGGTGTTTTTTTTTTAATAAAATGGTCAATAAAGGGGTGTGGGGGTGTTTTTATTTGAATAAAAAAAAATTCACTTGTGTGTTGTCTTTATTTCTTTACTTTATAGACTTAGTAGTGAAAGCCGTCTAATAGACGGAATCCATTACTAAGTTGGGGCCTAGTGTTAGCCGGTATAAAATGGCTAACACTAACCCCCTATTATTACCCCAGTACCCAATGCCACCAGGGGTACTGGGAAGAGCCGGGTGCCAGTGGTCCCGGAGCGTCAAAATCGGCGCTCCTGGACTGGGGCGGCAGCAGGCTGGTAAGATTTAGGCTGGGGAGGGCCTAAACCAATGGCTCTTCCCACCCTGGTGTTACCAGGCTGCTGTTGCTTGGTTTTTAACCCAGCTGGTTATAAAAATAGGGGGGACCCTATGCGTTTTTTTTTTTTTAAATAAATAAATAATTTTAAAAAACGCATAGAGTCCCCCCTATTTTTATAACCAGCTGGGTTAAAAACCAAGCGACAGCAGCCTGGTAACACCAGGGTGGGAAGAGCCATTGGTTTAGGCCCTCCCCAGCCTAAATCTTACCAGCCTGCTGCCGCCCGGTCCAGAAACGCCAATTTTGACGCTCCGGGACCACTGGCACCCGGCTCTTTCCAGTACCACTGATGGCATTGGGTATTGGGGTAATAATGGGGGGGTAGTGTTAGCCATTTTATACCGGCTAACACTAGGCCCCGACTTAGTAATGGATTCCGTGAAAAAAAAAAAAAAATTCCCTCATTGAGCATTTTATTAAAAAAAAAACACCAAACAACCGCTGGTCATTGACGTAGTCCACGGAATCCGACGTAATCCACAGGATACCGATATCTGAAAAACAAAAAGGGAGAAACACACAAAAAACACACAAACAGGAGCACAACACCCATCATTGGGAGCGGTGTTGTGCACCTTACAGTATGCAGCATCTTTGCAGATCACTGCTTACAGTCTGGCCCCCAAGGGGTTAAGGGAGGATGTATTGCATCCCCCTTAACCCCTTGGGGGCCAGACTGATGTCAGACTGCACCCATCCCAGCAAGGAAGGGGTTAACTGACCCCCCTTCCTTGCTGGGAGGGGTGCAGTGCTGGGGAGGGGGTGGGGAGAGCTCTATACTCCGATGTGTCCTCTTCGCTGGTCCGCAGCACAATGAAGTCACTGTACTGCGGACCCGCTAATTATACGTGCGCTGAGCCGATCAGCCAATCAGCTGAGCGCACATATAATTCTAAATGTTTCTTCTAATAATGCTATTGTCATAACATAATTAGAAGAAACATTTGATGTTTTCATTAAAGTAAAGTGATGATTAGTACAGAACGATCTATTGCCAGCAATATGAATTAACGGCTTACTGGAGCTTCCTGTACTAATTAATATTTAATTAATAAAACACATTTTCGTTGTAATAAAATCAGTTTCGTTGTTCAATAATTTAATTTAAACGAATCCATCATTGTGCAATTAAATATACTGTCAAAAAATAAATATATATATGAATATACATTTATTTATATATATATATATTTATTTTAACAGTATATTTAATTGCACAATGATGGATTTGTTAGAATTAAACTATTGAACAACGAAATGGACTTTATTACAACGAAAATGTGTTTTATTAATTTAATATATTAATATATTAATATCGGCATTCGGCATCATTGCCGGCTATTTCTTAAGTACTCCGCACGGACAGCCTGTCAATCCACGGCCGCGTTTCCAGCCGCAAACAATGGTCTTGTTCATTTTTTACGGGTCCGTTTACGATAGGGCCGTAGGCTCATACATAGTGTGCACTGTGCAGCCGTATATCGTATACTTTCCAGCGTACGCATGAAACGGAAAAATCCGGCCGATGATTTATCGCCCGCAATACAGCCGCACAGATACATAGTGTGAACCTAGCCTAATATTAGACAGTTTGGATAAATGTGGCACAGTTTTTAATGTAGTCTAGTTATAGAAGCAGAGACAGGCCGCCGTACATTACATGTAACACTGTAAAAGGTTAATGGGCCGCATTTGGTTTTGTGATACAGTCTGTAGAAGTTTGAACAGTACAAGCAATGCCTGTGTTGGACACTAGGTGGCAGTATTGAATAGAAAATCTTCATTACTATACCGCTTATTCACCCTTGTTTTACCTATACTGACGTTTATTACATCTATTAAGCTCCCAGAATATACATATCCATAGACCCGCATAACATTATGGAGACCAAACGTGTCATTGGGATTCTATATGTTGCATATATTTTTCTTTTTTAACATGCAAAACTATGTATGCCAGATGACGGAGCTATCCCCTGAACATACCTAGGGGAACCCCGACTGTATACACCATATACATGGACCCTGAAAAACACAAGGAAAAGAACAGCAGAGTAACTCATGAGAGCATTTTATTTATTTTTACACTCGCATATCTGGTTTTCACTACCGTAATTAAAGGGGTACTCCAGCAAAAATCTTTTTCTTTCAAATCAAGTGGTTTCAGAAAGTTGTAGAGATTTGTACTTTACGTCTACTTAAAAATCTCAAGTCTTCCTATACTTATCAGCTGCTGTATGTTTGGTAGGAAGTCGTGTATTCTTTGCAGTCTGACACAGCGTTCTCTGCTGCCACCTCTCTCCATGTCAGGAACTGTCCAGAGTAGTAGCAAATCCGCATATAAAACCTCTCCTGCTCTGGACAGTTCCTGACATGGACAGAGGTGACAGCAGAGAGCACTGTGTCAGACTGGAAAGAATACACCACTTCCTGCAGGACATACAGCAGCTGATAAGTACTGGAAGACTTGAGAATTCTAAATGCAAATAAACTACAAATCTATGTAATTTTCTAAAACCAGTTGATTTGAAAGAAAAAGATTTTCCCCGGAGTTCCCCTTTAATATTGATTTGTCAGAGTCTTCTCCATTGTTGTACAATGTTTAAAGTTTATTTCCCAGTACAGCAGAACTTCAGAATCCTCATGTCAGGAAATCATTGTGTGAGTGTCAGGAAATCCTCCTCTTCTCCGGACCCCCACACTGCGTCCCACTCGCCAGCGCTGTACAAGCGTTTGCTGGTGACCTTCTTTCCTATTGTTTTCCATATGATTTCCTCCAGAATTGACCTCTTGTCTTATAACATACCAGTCATCCCTCCCCAGATTCCAGTTACCGGCCATTGCTCGGCCATCGGAGACGCTATATATACCCTGAGTATAATGGCGGGCTGGGATATATATTTATTACCTATGGGATTGACTGCATCGGTCTTTGCTGTAGTTCAGGTATTATATTCATTGACCAGCAGGAACCTCTAACACGTTTATCGGTCCTGTCTAGAGAAGTGACGGCCGCAGTGCAGATAGATGTCATGTTCTGTCGGTGTGAGTATATACCCTGTATTCCCTGCAGCTCACTATTATACCAACACTGGTAAGAGTTATGCTTGCTTCTGTTCTTATCCCTATAACAACAATAAGCTGTCAGGGACCAGGACCAGGCAGTGTTGTCATAGGTTCACAGGCAGAGCATTTATTACCATTACCCAACAGATGTTCAGACCCCACAAATTGCCAGAACGAGTCAGGAGAAGAGCTGCTCATTGCAGAAGATGGGCTCTATAGACTTAGGGCCCTTTTTCACAGGACGATTATCGTTCAAAAAGTCGTTAGATCGTTCGGATTTTAAATGATAACCGTTTCGTATAATAGCAGGCAACGATTTAATGACCGATGAGAAATTGTTGATCGTTTAATAGGATCTGGACTTATTTTTAGCATTTGATCGTTCGCACATCGTTCGGTGGAAGAAGAAGTCATAGCTGAAACGTACGCAATAGCGACGACTAAACGACCGCAAGAACGATCATAAGGAACGAATATCGATCCGTATAATTGGGTGAACGATTTTGGGTCGTTTGCCGTAGCGGCCGTTTAGGCAGTTTTCATGGTGTCTCCGCAGTATTTTTGCACATTTCCCCAAATACACAGGAGTGTTCTCTATTAGGGGGGGAGGGGCTGCAGCTTATTTCTCATGCCTGAGCCTTATCCCCATCAGCACCATCTGTGGCCGGTGCGGAGAGCCCAGTATACAGTATACTGATGCTAAACCTGCCGCTAGTAGCGGGTACACCTGACAAGAGTTTAAGGTGTATGAGGACCTTTAAAGGGGAACTCCGGGTAGAGGTAAAAAAAAGGAACCTGCTGCAGAAGCATATAGCGTTACTTACCTGTCTTATCTCTGTCTCCTAAGGGCCCTATTCCACAGGAACGATAATCGGCCGAATCGGCCCCATTTGGCCCCATTCGGCCAATTATCGCTCGGTGGAATAGAGAGAACGATCAGCCGATGATCGTGTCATCGGCTGATCGTTCATTTAGGGCCAGACCTAAAATCATCGTCCCCCACCAGGCATCGCTATGGAGGAAAGCAGTGCGCCGTGGGCGACCGACGATTTGAGGAGCGCAGCATACATTACCTGCAGGGATTCTCCTCCGCTCTGTCTTCCTCCCCGCGTCGCGCGCGCTGTAGCTTCAGAATCGCGGGTCAGCTGACGGAGAGCTCAGCCAATCACAGGCCGGGACCGCCGCGGCCTGTGATTGGCTGAGTGGCCTGTCAGCTGACAAGACATTCTAAAGCTAGAGCGCGTGGGACCCGGGGAGGAAGACAGAGCGGAGCAGAAGCCCTGCAGGTAATGTATGCTGCAAGGGCTCTAAGGACATCGGTAACGATGTCCCTTCAGCCCTCGCTTAACGATCATCGGGCCGTGGAATAGGACCCTAATGTGGGAGAGCAGTGGGAGCAGGACACAATGTGAATTGGCACAGAGGCCATTTTTTCTTCACTTCCTGGATTTCTATCAGCTACCAGTGTGGCAGAACCGTACAGATAAGGTAATACATTGTATAGACACACCTATATAACTTTTAATGTACTTTTAATACAAAAACAGTTTTCCTTATGTGGAGTTCCCCTTTAAGGTTCTTTTACCAAGCCTTATAAATCTGCCCACTAGGGGTCGCACTTCTTAGAAAAATACCGCGCGGTACTTGTCGATAGTACCGTTCTGTCACTAGTCACCAATGCTGCAAAATAGGATAGCGGGAGTGAGGTCTGGCCTCCCTTTGCATTGTACATATTCTGCCATACATGCTCCCTTGCAGAGTACTAGACAGTGTGGGACTGGGGTATCTGGGGCCCACCAGAGGGAATGATCCTGGGGGCCCACCAATAAACAACCAGTGAGAAACAACGTCAGTCAGCATTAGTGCAGGTTCTAAAGCTGGGGGCCCACCGGAGGATCCTCTGGTACTCCGACACTGGACCTAGAGATGGCCATACACCTCCAATAACTGCAGAATAATCGTTCAGCCAACAGTTACCTCTCCCGTCCCCTCCCCGTCCTCCCCTGTGCACATAAACATTCGGCACGGCTGAACATTCCTGTGTTCTTTATGGGAAGGGGACAGTTAAGCTGCGACCACACAGCTCTGGCAGTGGCTTATCTTTTCCAGGACAAAGGAATCAGCCATTGCAATTCCATAATTCCTGAGACTTATGTCCACCGACATCATCTGCCAGCGGAGTCTTGGGAGACCAGGCAGGTTCGGCCAACGACAGGGATCTTTAAGTGTACCTGTCAGGAACACAAACTGAGAGGTTAATACACACGACCCCCATTCTGATCCCATTGGGGTCATGCTTATTACCATCTCAGCATGTTCAGTGAATCAAGTAAGGGAAGTTCTGTTATGGAGAATAAGGGCAAATTACTTTGTCTCCCTGGATTGCCCATTAGCTCAAAGAGAAATTCAGGGGCATGGGCAGCAGAACCTGGATATAATACCCAAATAATTGTCTGCCAGGAATCCCATCTGCACTTCCAGTAGGGGGCGGATGTTTAAGGGGGTGTAATGAATGATAGGATGGTATTATCCATCAGATCACCATCCACATCAATATCTATAGACAGGTACTGCACCTGCTCCATATCTCGTAGATGAGTGGAAGGTTTCTGAAAAGTTCTACAAACTTTTTTCTCTGGCCTTTAACAAAACCGACAGTAATCTGAAAGAAAATGGTATAAAATGTGTCAGGGCGGAGTGTCTATAGTACAGACCAGGCTCCTCAGCCTCAGGATATTGTGCGCAGCTTTATAATCCTGAGGAACCTGCTTTACTGGTTCTCAATACAAGCCATTGGTAGCGCATTGATTCGGCTGCTTTGTGTAGTGTTTATACCTCATTGCTTTATTGGAGGGAGAATTTAACAAATGTCATTGACTGTCCTTACATTAATACGACTGATTGGACCGGATCAGAATTTCAGGGTCTCTGGGCTGCTTTAAGAGGAAAATAATTAAAAATTGCTAAATTTTTCCTTTGCATGAGATAAAGGGGTATCGTTTGCTAGCCACTGAGACCATGTGACACCATGTTCATCTGAATGTGGACTAGAGATGAGTGAACCGGTCTCGGGTTTGAGTCCATCCGAACCCGAACGATCGGCATTTGATTAGCGGGGGCTGCTGAACTTGGATAAAGCTCTAAGGTTGTCTGGAAAACATGGATACAGCCAATGACTATATCCATGTTTTCCACATAGCCTTAGGGCTTTATCCAACTTCAGCAGCCACCGCTAATCAAATGCCGAAAGTTCGGGTTCGGATCGACTCCAGCATGCTCCAGGTTGGCTCATCTCTAATGTGGACCCTCCACTAGTTCCAGTGGTAATCCAGATTTATAAAGCGTATATCAACCCCCCCAATTAGTTATGACTCCTTATGTAGGTGTCATGTACATGTAAATGTTGTTACATAGAAAATAATTATAGTGCATCACTGTGCACAATAATTATTTTTCTAAATTACTTTAATTTACAGATCGGCATCTGTAAGAAGCAGCCATTGCCTGTGCTTGGGGCTGCTTTTAACTGTATACTAGGAAACAAAGACTTCCCCTAAATCTCTGTAGCACCGTAGCCAAAGTGAGACCCAGTGTTTCATTCTTATAAGTGGTGGAGCACAGACAGTGGCTGCCTTGTACGAGTATTTAGATGAGTAATTTATAAAAATTATTATTGTGCACAGTGCTGCACTATAATCACTTTTCACATAACTTTACAACTACAATACACTTTAACTTAACACTTAAGCTGGGTTCACACTACGTATATTTCAGTCAGTATTGTGGTCCTCATATTGCAACCAAAACCAGGAGTGGATTGAAAACACAGAAAGGATCTGTACACACAATGTTGAAATTGAGTGGATGGCCGCCATTTAATGGCAATTATTTACCGTTATATGGCGGCCATCCACTCAATTTCATCATTGTGTGTACAGATCCTTTCTGTGTTTTTAATCCACTCCTGGTTTTGGTTGCAATATGAGGACCACAATACTGACTGAAATATACCTAGTGTGAACCCAGTATTCCAGCACCTAAAAAAATATCCTGTATCCACAGGATAGGAGATAAATGTGTAATCGGGTATCTCCTGTGCTCCCATAGAGCAGGAGGTTCTCAGTGGTCAACTTCTCAGGATAGACGCTGTGGATAGGAGATATATTTTTAGGGGCTGGTATACCCCTTTAACACATCACATCCCATTGAAACTCTGAAGTTAACATTTGCTGCATGTAGAAACATATCAAAGCACACAACAATCAAGTCAATAACAGCGCCATCTGCTGTCTACAGTGAGTAAAGAATTTACAGCTACAGATCGAGCCATGGTTAACATCATCCCTGAGGCAACAATTTTTATCAGGGAGAGATGTTTATTCAATTAGAACACTGACTTAAAGCGAAAGTACCATCAAAACTACAGAAAATTTTATTTTACAGTACCTGCTCGACGACGGCGTGGGGATCCTGGTGGCACAATCCTTTTTTTAAACCGCCACCCGGTTCCCATGCTCGCACCGTTTTGTGCTTGAGCTCCGGCCTGGCTTGGAGCACTGTGGGTAGGCCCATCGCCCTACATTGTGACTATAACACCTACCTCTGTGATGCATCCCTGTTTGATTCTAATGGAGTTGCTTCACAGAGGGAGGAGTTATCGTCACACTGGGGGACACTGCGTCTGCGCCAAATATTTGATCACAGCAGTCCACAGTGATTGGCTGAATGGGCAATGCACTGCGCGATCCAAACACAAGTAGTGCCTTGCAATGGGATCGGCACAAGGAGAAGTGGGGGTAGGGAGGAAGGTAAGTATATGTTTTCTTTATATGTTTTCTTCCAGGCTGAGCAGATTTTTACATACGATGTTGAGCTCGGAGTACCCCTTCAAGAGCCCGTATAGGAGCTCAGGTGAGTTGTTGTGTACAATGTGTTTGAGTTTGTAATAATAACCTCATTGCGGACATCCTGCCAAATCCGTCCCCATCTAGTAATTAGCGCCAGAACCGATGATTAATGTCCCATTCAGAGTTGATAGCTCCCAGATCGTCAATTTGTCTTTTTTGGCCCTTACATCATTACCAACCTGCTTATTAAGTAGAAACATGGAGTCCTCCTCCACCTCTTGTACCGGCCAATGATGTTAGTCTTTTCACATAGAAATTGGCTTTGAATAAATATCATAAATAATTCCATCAGGATGTGAAAATATTACGAAATAAAGAAAGGAAAGCTACAAAGGAAAGCTAACATGGTAAATATCAGAAGAGTGATGGATATATCACCTCCAGTAGCCTCTCGGATATATGACATATCTCTCTGCATATACGAGCATAACTACTAATAAGTGATATAATATATCTTAAATCAACTAACAGAGGAACAGTTCTATATTTACCATAAGCACAGTGACTACAAACCGCTGCGACCTGCAAGGGCCCTGCGGAGTCGCATATGGACAAGATCGTACTGCTATAATCGTTTATGAAAAATAGTCGTTTATGAAATATACTACACAAAGATACCTTTTTTTTATGAAACATCCTTCAGGTTTTTCTATGTTTTTTACATGTGTTTTACATTAAGAATTTTAATATATATACTCCTGTGATTATCATACTATGAAGATATATACTGATATATATGCCTATAGAGCCTTATGAATCTTGATACAGGTGTGTTTTTTTAATTTTGCTTGTACTCTTCACTGGTTAATTCTATTTTTTATTTTTTATTTGTTTCATCTTATGAATATAAAAATGATTTATCTCTACACACAATTCTGACTTATTATAATCAATCATTTATGATATAACCAGAAACAATATATATCTAAGACTATACATATTAAATTGGAAAATTTAAGGGGAGTTATGCTAGAGAGCCTACTACTTCTATTACTCATATTTAATGTAATAAAAGAACAAGAAAAACAAACAAACAATAGCTTACCCCCTTCCTTGGGAATGCAAGAATCAAGGATTCAAAATGCCTTGGTTTGACATGTTCACGTGGTGTCCCACTAGGGTTGTTACTGTTATATACACCCTTTGCAAAAGTCTGTACTTTTTGTAGTCTTATCATGGTAAAAGTAGGACTAAAAGTTAGCCACTAGATGTCGCTGTATTATGTATGTATATATGGAAGCTGCACAGCTTAAGGATCGCAAAGGGTTATTGTGTTTGTGTGTCACCAGAATCTGTAGACCAGTAGGATTTCTGAGTTCTTTTTTCCTATCATCTCCTTCCTTTCTTCTTCTATTGCACTCTTTCACCCAATTGCAGCGCACCATACACGCGGTAGAGGAAGTCAGTCACATGGGTGGGGGAGGAGCACAGGCTTTTCGTCCTGGACAGTGTGGAGAAAGGACACAAGTTGGATAGCTCTCCTCAGTGGTCCTAGCTGGGCCCTGGCCCTCTTCCAGGTCCCTGTACCTACGAGTCAGTCTTAGTCAGTACCCCGCATGGGATGGACACAAGAGACTACACTGCTACCCACTTCTTCACTAGTTACACTCTAAAGCACTATGCACTGTTAAGCTCCTCTGAAAAGAGGACTAGCCAGAGACAACCTCAACCCATGCCGTGGACTAGGAGAAGTCACAGTGCAGGACAGTATCCATACTAGAGCCACAGAGCCAGAAACTGATCCGGACAGAGCAAAGTTGCAAGTAGCCTAGGAACTCTGTCTCGCAGCGCGGATGTCAGCAAGGAAACCCTCAGCACTCTGCTCATCCCAGGTAACAAGGTCTGGGGCCTGTGTCACCCATTAGGAAGGCCAAGTCTAGTGGGCATAAGGTGGTGTGAAGACTAAAGTAAAGGTCAATACACAGGCACAGGTATTCTTCTCATTCTTCTTCCTCTTCCTCTACAAGTATTCTACCTCATCCTCCAAAATCCCGGCAGAGCACATTACTACATTGGTTGAGACTCTCACGGCATCCTCCTCTCTGCTATTCTTACTCAACACCACTCAACCAACACAACTATATCCTGCACTGCACCGATCCTACAGATCTGGTTGTGTGTTATTGGAACTTTAGCAAGTATATCTCAGAGACGTTCTGTATTCCCTGCTGCACATTTACAAGTGGTAAACCAACTCAACTTTATTTCAAAACTCTCTGATTATTCACCACCACCGACACAGCATATACACCGCAACCTTGGGACATTCTCCCCTTCTGTGGGTGGCGGGTCCTACTATCCGGGAGGGTCACTAATCCACTCTGGCAATCCGTGACTATATCATCCGTGACATAACCCCAAGGGCCCCAGTAGCAACCCGGCAGGACACTGACCACAGGGGAAAAGGGTACAACTGGCCTTACAAAATAATAGCAGGCGTGCCATCACACCTGTGTGCCCACCACCGGCTGTATCTCGGCCATCCAACACCGGAGTGGTGTCACACTATATCACCTAGCAAGTGACCGGCTGTTCCTCCGACCAACATCACCAGGAGTTCACCACAGAAGTGGCGACACGAACAGGATTCAAGCCTCGCTGCAGTTTATTGTTGCTACCTTTGAAAGCTATGTATGGTGTGTGCTTCACAGTCAAAACTGTGTTCTTATCGCTGTTGCTGCAAGTCACCAAGCACTAACTATTTCACCTCCTATTGCCCTGAAGAGAAGTGCCCCAACGCAAGTCATCCTAGCTGTGTTTGTAGAAGTGGGGGAGCCATCTTTGTTGCACCAGGACTGTATCCTTTATTGCTGTGTCATCACTTTCAAACAGTCCGCCAGACAAAACGCAGGAAAGCTGCTTTAAAGCGCGGGAAAGCTGACTGAAAACGCGCCAAGGACTCAGTACTGCCCCCTAGCGGAACTTCGCAGCACCAAGACGTTTCCGGAAGGACCTCTGGTTGTGAGACACCTCTCTGTTGCTACTACTTCCGACACGGCCATGATTGAGGAGGCTGACGCCCATGTACGTCCCTACGCTCCACAGGAAGTCACGCCCTCAGTGACCACTAAATGGCGAACCGAGAACAACAGGAGGGAAAGGAGGCAATGCACTACCCACTCCAGGGTGCTTAACCCTATGCATTCCCATATAAGGTTCATATCACATAAGTTTATAAAAATTATTTAAAAAAATTCATAAAAAACTATTCATATGTACTTAACGATATCAAAAACAAGGGAGAGGAGGCAGAGCTAAGACACACCTCGCACACCGCTTCTCTGTGATCCTGATCAGGACCTGCTGTGAGCGGGCGTTTCCTTCACTTCCCCCGGAATTCTGAAGCTGGTCGGCGTGTACATGATTTGAATTACCCTCCGGCTATTAGTTCATGCAGCTGCGGTGGTGCGAGAGACGTCTCTCTGACGGTGTGGCATAGCAGAACAACCGGGGACAAGCCATGCTGAGGAGGGTAACCCCTTAAGTTAATGGCTGCTGACTAATTTCTTCTAGCCTGACTGGTTCTGGCTTCATGTCACTTCGTACCCTGAGCTGTTTTGATAGAAGTACATTAGTTTTGGGGCCCATATAAATTGTGGCTTATGGCTCCTATTTTTCAACAGCTTATTAGATCCTCAGAGTGTGGAAAATGTTTCATTACTAAAGTAAACTCCCGTGTTTTATAGAACTTACACACGAGAAGAACCTTTGACATGTTCAGAATGTTGAAAATGTTCCATAAAGCCGTGTGACTTTTCTCATTAACCTACAAACTGCTTTGGGAGAAGGGCTATGGTCCTCCCTATAATCTCAGGGTATCTTCTCTATGTTACAACAGTCCTAATCTTACTGAAGGCTACTTTGTATCCTGAGCTGTGCTGAAAGAAGTACATCAGTTCTGGGGATTATTATATCACTACTAAAGCAAACTCCTGGGTCTTACAGAACTTACAAATGAGAAGAGCCATTGATATGTTCAGAATGTGGAAAATGTTCTATAAAACCGTGTGACTTATTGCATTAACCAATTAACTGCTTTGTGAAAGGTTTTATGGTCCCCCCTATAATCTCTGTGTAGCTTTTCTATATTGCAACCGTCCTAATTTTACTGAAAGAAGTACATCAGTTCTGGGGCCCATATGAATTGTGATGTAGTGGGTTTTATGGCTCCTATTTCTTTAACAGCCTATTATATTTTTAGTGTGCGGAAAATGTTTTACTACTAAAGCAAACTCCAGGGTCCCACAGATCTTGCACATGAGAAGAGTCTCTGGCATGTTCAGAATGTGGAAAATGTTCTATAAAGCTGTGTGAATTAGTGCATTAACTTACGAGGAGTAACGTGGAGTTTTGTGGGGACAGGTCCTAGCTGGCTAGCTGAGGTGTTATCTGCCAGAAAAAAAAGTGCGACAGCTATAGGACTATAGGGGCTGACATTTCTCTCCTTAGGGCCCTATGCCACCGGACGATTATCATTCAGATTATCGTTAAATCGTTTGAATCTAAACGATAATCGTTCGGTTGAATAGCAGTTAACGATTAACGACCGATCGAGAAATCGTTGATCGCTTCATAAGGGTCCTATTACACTGAGCGATTTTTAACGACTAACGATAAACGATCGCAAACTAGATTGTTTATCGTTAACCTGATATCTTTCACCATATTACACAGAACGATAATCGTTAGTTATGATCGTTACTATGATCATTATTGCGATTGTTACTATGATCGTTTATTCCTTCTGATCCTAGAAAAACAATAAACAATGTGCAATTACACTGAACGATTTGTGAAAAAACGCGGAACTTGAGCGAACGAACGAAGAATTACAGTGAACGATAAGCGAACGATTAACAATAATTTTAGGTTCAGATCTAAATAAACGATCAACAACATACGAACGATTTTTCGATCGTTGCCTGCAATTACACGGAACGATTATCGTTTAAATTCGAACAATTTAACGATTTTTCGCATGATAATCGTCCCGTGTAATAGGGCCCTAAGACCTGGACCTATTTTTATCATTGCTCGTTCGCAAAACGTTCGCAAATCGTTCGCATTGAATAAGACGTTGTTCGGTCGTTCGCAGTAGATACGAATGCAATAGCAAAGAAAAAATGTAACGATTATCGTACAATAGAAATGAGTGAACGTTTTTAGGTCTTTCGCAATAGCGGTCGTTTGAGATCGTTAACGATTATTCGAACGATAATCATCCGGTGGAATAGGGCCCTTAGAGCTGATATGAACAAGTTCAGGGAAAGGTTCACCAAAGTAGAGCATCGGGTTAGTGACTTAGGGCCCTATTCCACGGGACGATTATCGTTCAGATTATCGTTAAATCGGTCGAATCTAAACGATAATCGTTTGGTTGAAATGCAGTTAACGATTAACGACCAAACGAGAAATCGCTGATCGCTTTATAAGGGCCCTATTCCACCGGACGATTATCATTCAGATTATCGTTAAATTGTTCAAATCTAAACGATAATCGTTCGGTTGAAATGCAGTTAACGATTAACAACCGAACGAGAAATCGTTGATCGCTTTATAAGACCTGGACCTATTTTTAACGTTGCTCGTTCGCAAAACGTTCGCAAAACATTCGCATTGAATAAGACGTCGTTCGGTCGTTCGCAATAGATACAAACGCAAAATAAATAGCGAAGAAAAAACGATCGCAATTACGATCATAAGTAACGATTATCGTTCCATGGAAATGAGTGAACAGTTTTCAGGTCTTTCGCAATAGCGGTCGTTTGAGATCGTTAATCGTTAATGATTATGCAAACGATAATCGTCCGGTGGAATAGGGCCCTTAAAGGATGAGATAGGGGGAAGATGACAAAAAACAACTATGGAAGTTTTGAAAGAGAACCAGGTTTTAGGCTATGTTTACACACCGTATATTTTCGTAAAACCACGGCTGTTATACAACGGCCGTTATTTATACGAAAATATACGTGCCATTGCTGCCTATGGTATCCCGGCCGGAGCGTATACACATAGTATATGCTTCGGCCGGGATCCCTAGCGGCGCCGCAAACAACTGACATGTCCGTTTTCTGAGGCTGCTTTTCATTGCGGTTAGTGGGTCTACCTGAAGGAGAGGAGGGGAAAGACCTAAATGAGTGGATGACCAAGTGGATTTATGACACTTTTGGTAGAGAAAAATTCTCCCCCAATTTTTTTTTGGGGAAGATATGGATAGGGTGAGGGAAAGGAGCACTGTACGATGCACTGATAAGACACAATTTGGGTTTACAATTAAGGAATATGGGTTGCTGGATTTATGGAGGATAAGGAATCCAGATAAAATAGAGTTCTCGTGTTGGAAAAAAAACTAAAAACACTTTTTTCCAGAATTGATATGGCATTAGGTAATACGCTTATGGCAGGGAAAGAAAAAAAAAAATAGTACACTTAATTAGAAGTTTGTCAGATCACGATTCCACCGACAGTGGAACGCAGGAGCGTCGCTGGTGACAGAGAAGATGCTGAAATTGGGTCACAGGCCTACAGCCGGAACACTAATGCGTTCCACCTGGGACGCAAAGGCTCATCACATGATCAGAATGTCACAAGCTATGTGTCATGTGACAGGAAATCTGTGGATATGCGTTCCATTCAGCATTAGCTTGTATCAATATGGAAAGGGATCAAACAGTCTATATAGAGAATATAATGTGCAAATAATTCATATTTATACAATACCCATAAGAATATAAGACCATATAGAAAGAACATAAATATTGAAAAGTTAAAAAAAAAAAATAAACGAACCGTGAATATAAAAATATACTTAGTATTAGGGGGGTTAAGATAAAAATATCCTGGGGAATCGAACTCTTGCTTGAAGGGGAAGTGATCGCATAAAATATACTAGTACCAAACAGCTTATATATTCCATTCAAAAGCTTCATTCAGACCTAGAGGCCCATACAATTGTAAATCCAGTATATTTCACGCTTACGTAGCATACCTAATCAATTGGCGCTGGATTTCTTTATATATTCGATGGGGATAACAGAAAATTCTTTGAAGTCACATATACGATGTTCCTTACCATGTCTGTAAACACTGTGTAGCTCAAACCCTCCTGTAACGTTTGAGCGATGTTTATTAATCCGAGCACGAAGCTTCATGGAGGTTCTAACAAGATATTGCAACTAACATGTACACAGTAAAACATAAATCACAAATTCGGACCCACAATTTATATACGTTTGGATGGGAAAACTCTCACCTGTGGTTGTACTCGTAATGGTATTTTGCCCTTGAGCGATTTTAGAGCAACATTTGCAACTAGCCACCCCACATCTATTGGCACCATTCTGTTGTGTTAGATACTATACCTGTAATAGCCGGCTAAGGGCTACAATGCTTTTAATATTTCTAGCCCTTCTGAATAATATTTGTGGGCCCTTCGAAAACACTTTCATTAAAAGGGGATCACTTAATAATATATGCCAATGTTTATTCAAAATTTGGTGAATCACACCATGTGATTGGTGAAACATGGTGATAAAGTTGCACCCGGAATATTCCTTACCAGTTCGTTGTTCCTTGGGTTTTAGACACTCCTGCTGGGATAGAGCCCTGGCTTCATTAATGATAAGTTTAGGGTATCCTTTCTCCAGGAACCTTTGCTCCATGATCTTACTCTGGGTCTTACCGTCTATCTCACGGGTGCAATTCCTACGCAGCCTCTTAAACTGACTATGAGGTATGCTATTCTTCCAGAGCCTGTTGTGTGCATTAGTGTAGTTAAGCAGACTATTGCAATCAACTTTTTTTTTTTAGAAAAAAGTTTTGATTATAATCTTATCCCCTACATGAAACAATAATAAGTCCAAATATCTATCTCTGAGACTGATAATATGTGAAGGTAAGGCCCAGTTGTTGGAGTTAGGGGCCTATTCCACAGGAGCGATAATTGGTCAAATCGGCCCCATTTGGCCGATTTTCGCTCCGTGGACGACGATTGTGTCATCGGCTGATCGTTCACTTAGGTTCAGACCTAAAATCATTGTTCGCCACCAGCGCATTGCTACAGTTGAATAGCAGATTTCAGCAGAACCATACATTATATATTCTCCCGGTCCCGCGCGGCAGCATTGGCTTCGGAGCGGGGCTGTCTGAACTGACAGACCGCTAAGCCAATCACTGTCCGGGACCGCCGCGGCCAGTGATTGGCTGAGCGGTCTGTCAGTTCTGACAGCCCCGCTCCGAAGCTGCTGCGGCTCGCAGGATGGGGAGAAGAAGACCTGCGGCCCGGACAGGTAATGTATAAAGCAAGGGCTGCAAGGACATCAGTAACGATGTCCCTGCAGCCCTTGTTTCCCGATCATCGGGGCTGTGGAATGGACACAGTAAACGAGTGCCGATCTAGCAGAACGGCGCTCGTTTACGTAGTTAATCGGGTCCTGCTCGTCCAGTGGAATAGGACCCTTAATAGAGGTGAAAATTATGAATTCAATCCCCCTGGTGATAAACTGTCTCTGCTGTGATGGTAAACTGATGCCCCGGGATAGTACTGTGTCTACAATCTCTAGGCCCTTTGTATGTGGTATGTTATTATACAGAGAAGTCACTTCAAGGGTAACCCGCTTGTAGCTGGGGCGCCACCTGGTGTCTTGTAGTATAATTAAAAGGCTAGCAGAATCCTTAAGGTATAAGGGGTAATGAGATGGCATGTTTTTGTAGCTGTAGATCTAAATAGTGTGACAAATTGCATGTCACCGAGTTGATCCCCGATATTATAGGGCGTCCCGGGGGATCTATTAATCTCTTATGCACCTTAGGGAGGTGGTAAAAGAGAGCTACTGATGAATGGGGGATCTTTAGGCACAATACCTCTTTCTTTGTTAAAAATCCCTTCCATATAGGCATCATTTACTAACTGATCAAACTCTTTATATGTCTAGGTGTAGGACCTGAATCTAGTTTACTGTAATACTTATCAGATAAAACTCTATTAGTTTCAGCAATGTATACAGTACTTCTCTGTCTTGTATAACTACCCCTCCCCCTAGTACCAAACAGCTTGTATATTCTATTCAAAAGCTTTATTCAGGCCTAGAGGCTCCATACAATTCAATTTGTAAATCCAGTACATCCAATAAACATTTCACGTTTACGTAACATACCTAATCGATTGGTGCTAGATTTCTTTATATATATTCGATGGGGATAACAGAAAATTCTTTGAATTTTTTTATGATTTTTATAAATTCATGTGGTATAAACCTTATATGGGAATGCATAGGGTTAAGCACCCTGGAGTGAGTAGTGGATTGCCTCCTTTCCCACTCCCTTCCCCGCCACCTGGTCACACCCTTGTCTTTTCTTCTTATATTTAAGTAGCATTTGTGTCTAGAGTATACCATGTTTGTCCTGAATCTGATGAAGGGGCGCTATAGCTCCGAAATGCGTAATATTTGGACTTAAAGAGTGAATATTGGCATCCCTATTATCCTTCGGTGGTGAGCGCAATCTCCAGGTCATTTTTCTTTTTTGCCAAATTTCTCTACCTGAATATTACGGGTCCTCGTATGTGGAGCCCGGTTTGGGCCTGTTCTGAGGACTGCAGCTTCCCCGGATTGCTGAAAGGTGTGCTATGCACATCATTTCATGTGTTGATGGGTGTTGTGGCTCTGTCTTCACAACCCCAGAAGGTGAGCAGTGATTTTATATCCATCACCCTACCATTTGTTCTGCCTAGAGATACTACTCTATGAGGGGCTCTGCCTTTGCTTTGTTTTCTGTTTCTAGTGCCTTAATAAACATCTAGTCCTTTTCTCAAGGTGTTATGCCGTGGACGGCTTTTCTCAGGTGGGGGAGTATGTGGTGTCCCACTCGGGGTGTTACTGTTATATACACTAGAGATGAGCGAACCTCGAGCATGCTCGAGTCCATCCGAACGCGGACTTTTGGCATTTGATTAGTGGTGGCTGCTGAAGTTGGATAAAGCCCTAAGGCTATGTGGAAAACATGGATATAGTCATTGGCTGTATCCATGTTTTCCAGACAACCTTAGAGCTTTAACCAACTTCAGCAGCCCTCGCTAACCAAATGCCGAAAGTTCGGATTCGGATGGACTTCGAACCCGGTTCGCTCATCTCTAATATACACCCTTCGTAAAATTCTGTACTTTTTGCATTCTATGTGTCAGTCTTAGTCAGTACCCCGCATGGGATGGACGCAAGACACTACACTGCTACCCACTTCTTCACTAGTTACGCTCTAAAGCACTATGCACTGTTAAGCTCCTCTGAAGAGAGGACTAACCAGAGACAACCTCAACCCATGCCGTGGACTAGGAGAAGTCACAGTGCAGGACAGCATCCATACTAGAGCCACAGAGCCGGAAACTGATCCGGACAGAGCAAGGTTTCAAGTAGACTAGGAACTCTGTCTCGCAGTGCGGATGTCAGCAAGGGAACCCTCACCACTCTGCTTATCCCAGGTAACAAGGTCTGGGGCCTGTGTCACCCATTAGGAAGGTTCAGCTGAGTCTAGTGGGCATAAGGTGGTGTAAAGACTAAAGTAAAGGTCAATACACGGGCACAGGCGTTCTTCTCATTCTTCCTCTTCAAGTATTCTACCCAGGGCCGGCGTCAGCACCCGGCTAAGTAGGGCAAATGCCGGGGCCCCCAGCTCCTCTAGGGGCCCACTCCCGTTTGTTACTACATTTTTTTTTTTTTTAACTAACAAAAAAAATGTAGTAACAAACGGGAGTGGGCCCCTAGAGGCCGCATGTGACAGTTAGGGGCCCGCCGATCCATACTGGGGCTCTGCAAACTAAGTGTCCTGTATGTGCTGGTTCTTCTACTTGTTTTGTGTATAGAGGTCCTGCTGTAATATATCTATATCTATTACAGCAGGATATATATATATATATTTATATATATATATATATATATATATATATATATATATATATATATATATATATCCTGCTGTAATAGATATAGATATATTACAGCAGGACCTCTATACACAAAACAACTAGATATCTGTATCTATCTATCTATCTATCTATTTCCCTATCTATCTATCTATCTATCTATCTATCTCTATCTATCTCTATCTATCTATCTCCTATCTATCTATCTATCTATCTATCTCCTATCTATCTATCTATCTCCTATCTATCTATCTATCTATCTATCTATCTATCTATCTATCTATCTATTTCCCTATCTATCTATCTATCTATCTATCTATCTATCTATCTATCTATCTATCTATCTATCTATCTATCTATCTATCTATTTCCCTATCTCCTATCTATCATATGAACATGGTGAGACCTCTAGTTCTCCTATATTCAGGCCCTGCAGTGATATACAGTGTGTGTGTGTGTGTGTGTGTGTGTGTATATATATATATATATATATATATATATATATACACACACTGTATATCACTGCAGGGCCTGTATATAGGAGAACTAGAGGTCTCACCATGTTCATATTATAAATATATATATATATATATATATATATATATATATATATATATATATATATATATAATGCTGGTGCTGCTAGTTCTCTAGTATACAGCTCCTGCTCTGTGTGTGTGTATGTATACACACACACACACACACACACACAGAAGGAGCTGTATACTAGAGAACTAGCAGCACCAGCATGATATATATATATATATATATATATAATCCTGTGACTGGGTCTGACTCCTCCAGAGTCCTGACTACTGCAGAGATCAGGAGATACAGGAGGAGAAAGATATGCAGCAGCCGCATGTTTCTTCTGCTGCAAATCTTTCCTCGCCTGTCTCTCCATGATTTGCTCCTCAAAGGGGCCCACCAAGGCTCTGTCGCCCAAGGGCCCACAAAAAGCTGGAGCCGGCCCTGATTCTACCTCATCCTCCAACATCCCGGCAGAGCACATTACTACATGGGTTGAGACTCTCACGGCATCCTCCTCTCTGCTACTCTTACTCAGCACCACTCAACCAACACGACTGTAGCCTACAGTGCACCTATCCTACAGATCTGGTCGTTCTCTTATCAAGTGTTTTATTGGAACTTTGTCAAATGTATCTCAGAGACGTTCTGTATTCCCTGCTGCAAATTTACAATAGTAAACCAACTCAATTTTATTTCAAGAGTCTGTGATTATTCAACACCACCAACACCGCACACACCACGAGCTTGGGACACTTCCCCTTTCTGTGGGTGGCGGGTGCTACTATCCAGAAGGGTCACTATCCCACTCTGGCCATCTGTGACTACATCCTCCATAACACTGATCCAAGGGACCCTGTCCAGGACCTGGCAGGACACTGACCACAGGGGAAAAGGGTACAACCGGCCTTACAAAACACCTGTGAGCCCACCAGGCACTGGCGTCAGTTGTCAACATACTTAGGAATGGATGTATCTTGGCCATCCACCACCAGAGTGGTGTCACACTACAACACCTAGCAAGTGAGCCGCCGTTCCTGCGACCAACATCACCGGGGGTTCACCACATTCACACTACATAAGTTACATTATAATCATGGCCGTTGTTGCCCATTTGCACATAGTATACACTCCAGCCGGGATCCCTATCGGCGCTGCAAGAAACTATGTCATTTTTCTGCAGCCGCTATTCAGTAAATAGCGACCACAGAAAACCTGTCAGTGCACACAATGGAGCGTGTAGCAAGGAATTGAGAAGCAGGCGAGCATTGAAGCGCCCGCATCCTAATTCATTAGGAGTGAAGATCTGCGGTACTGGCCGGGGTGATCTTCTCTGATACCAGCCATTCCGTGACCCAGCCGGAACGGCCGGTTTCTTACACCATGTGAACATGGCCTTAAATTTTCTATGGTTCTGATGTTTTTTTTAACCCCTTCCCTCCGCAACACCCCCTTCCCTCTGTAGCACAGGACCGCGGCTATTAGCGGGTGCCGCTTAGATGCAGCTGTTAAACATGACAGCTGCCTCTAACAGTCCTGTGTGCCCCTCTCCCTGGTGTCTAGTGGCGGGATCTCCCCCCGCGATCACGCGTGCACGGGGGGGATCCGGTGTACTGAGCAAGCCGGGGCTCATCATCGGAATGACGCTGATCCCGGCTCGGCAATCCATTTAGATGGTCTGCAGCAGACCATTATAATAGAGCACCGATCAGATGGATCGGTGCTCTATTATATACACAGCACTGATCTCAATGGGAGTTCAGTGCTGTGTATATAGAAGTCCCCCAGGTGCAAAGTGCAAAATTGCGCATTTTTGGTCATAAAAATTATGATAAAAAGGGATCAAAAAGTTGCATATACGCAAGTAAGTAACCAATAGAAAGTACAAATCATGGCGCAAAAAATGACTTCTCACTTAGCCCCATAGACCAAAGGATAGAAGCGCTATAATGCTATGTTCACACTACGTAAAACTACGGCCGTAGTTCTTGCCGCAGAACTACGGCCGTAGTTTTGAGGAGTTGAACATAGCCTTATTTGCAATGGGATACCGGCCGGAGTGTACACACATCGTATGTGCTCCGGCCGGGATCCCATGCGGCGCCGGAAAAAACTGACATGTCAGTTTTCTGCGGCTGGAATTCAGTGAATTCCAGCCATAGAAAGACCTGTCAGTTCACACAGTGAAGCAAGCGGCTCCGGCCGCTCGCTTCACTGTGTGCTATTGGAAGCTCTGATGCGGGCGCGCGCTGATACGCCCGCATCAGAGCTCCACGGCCAGAAAGATCACCCGGCCAATACTTAAAGAGTAACTATAATTTCAGTAGCCAAAAAATGAAATTTCTCAAATAAAAAGTGTTACCCTTTAAAAAGAGCCCTAAACTGCGTTGATAGCTTGTACGCTCGCTGAGATATCCCCAGTTGTTTGGCTCAGAAGAATAAATGAATTTTTCTTCTGGCTGAGAGAAAGTGGGCGTGGCCTCTTCCTCATCTCCCTGGCTGGGTCCCTCCATTAAATGAGCAGCACCTTAGCAGATGTATCACACACAGTGGGATCAGATAGAGCCCCAGCATACAGTATCACAATGTAAGATCCAGGGCAGTTTCTAGGTCATTTTGACAACAGGGCGGATCTTGATGAAAGCGCCCCCCCCACCCCCCCCCCCCCACCCCGCTCACTCAGTTCAGCCCTGGGGAAGGAAGGGGGGCTTTTATCAAGATTCGGGTTATTAGAAAGAAGCAGTGTGTGTATTGCAGCATAGAACAGTGTTGCACCCCTGCCAAATAATGTTCCACTGAATACAAAATCATTATACAGGGACTCACGTCTTCTTTGATCTGACGGGTCCCTTTTCCGCCCCATCCGGCCCCGGCCTCCATGACGGTTTCTTGCAGCTACAATTCATCTCTTTAGGACCTGCCAGACAGACATCTCAGGCTCCGCACATTTCCAGCAACTTCCCCTTTTCCCACTTATAAAGTCCCAAACTGTATGCTGGGAAAGCTGGTGACCTCCATTATACACTGACATACAGGATGCTGGGAGAGATGGGTGACCTCTATTATACACTGACATACAGGATACTGGGAAAGCTGGGTGACCTCCATTACACTAACATACAGGATGCTAGGAAAGCTGTGTGACCTCCATTACACTGACATACAGGATACTGGGAAAGCTCGGTGACCTCCATTACATTGACATGCAGGATACTGGGAAAGCTGGGTGACCTCCATTATACACTGATATACAGGATTAGGGGAGAGCTGGGTGACCTCCATTATACACTGACATACAGGATACTGGGAAAGCTGGGTGACCTCCATTACACTGACATACAGGATACTGGGAGAGCTGGGTGACCTCTATTATACACTGACATACAGGATACTGGGAAAGCTGGGTAACCTCCATTACACACTGACATACAGGATACTGGGAAAGCTGGGTGACCTCCATTACACTGACATACAGAATACTGGGAGAGCTGGGGGACCTCTATTATACACTGACATACAGGATACTGGGAAAGCTGGGTGACCTCCATTACACTGACATACAGGATACTGGGAGAGCTGGATGACATGTAGACTTTGGCGTGAGGGGCGGGGCTTATCGCGCGGGGGGGGGGGGGGGATTATCGGGACATATCTGGGCTCCCTCTGTGCAGGATCCCCCACCAGATACTCACCTCTCACCCTGCAGCCTCCAGCTCCTCTTCTTGGTGAGTCCGTCCTCTTCTGTCTTCCGGTGCAGACAGCCACCTGTCATACACAGCCGCCTGCACAGGAAGCCTCTGTGTCTCTTCCCCGGCTGCTGTTTCCTTTAGCTGCTTGCTGTACGCACAGCTAATGGTCTCTCTGGCCAGGGGATCTGGAACTTAGATTCCAGATCCCCCGGCCAGCCCTGATGATGCGGGGGCTGCGGGCTGGGTTCTGTCGGGTGCCACAGGGCGCCCCCTAGCTGTTGGCGCCCCGTGCGGTGGCCTGGCTCGCCCGCCCCTAGAAACGGCCCTGGTAAGATTAGATACCGAGCCCCAGCAGATGGTATCACATACAGTGGCATTAGATACAGTCATCTGCTCTCATTACACTCTAGGATGATGTCAGCCATGGAGGTGGGGGCACCTGCTGCAGACATCTGATAGTGAATGTTATATGTACTATGAAAGGACTACAGCTGTGTTGTGCTGGGACTTGTAGTCCTCCCCTCAGTGACTCACCCACTCTCCCTCATGCAGTACATTGGAGTCATGGTGGCACTGGATACACTTGTCCCTCCATCCACCTCCTCCCCTGTGCTGCTCCTCACACACAACACCCTCAGCTCTGCTATGTGATCTCTGTGAGGGGAGGGGGGAGGACGTGCTGCTAGGAGGGAGGGAGGAGGTTTTGTTTCTGTTTCTCTCTGTGTCAGGGCTGTTATCTGATGCTCCTGTCAGAGTCCGTACTCTAAGTACAGATCTGCAGGGAGGGGGCGTGTCCAGCAGGAATGCAGAAATAACTCGGAGCCAGACAGAGCTGTAAGGGCATAATCAGCCTTATGTATTTAAAAAACTGTTCATTTTAGGTTATTAATGTATATTGCAAAAATTGTTATCATGCCCTAAGTTAACTAAAACAGAAAGGTCAAAATATTTTATAGTTACGCTTTAAGTACCGGCTGGGATGATCCGGGTTCACGGAACGGCCGGGCGTTCACGTAATGTGAACATAGCCTAAGCCTGGGAATAGAGCGATTTTAAAGAACATTTAGTTTTAGTGGGCAATGCTACTTAAGATATATGTCATGAAATGCTCACTCAGCCTATCCTTGGTGGTCATAGTGACCTGTCTCAACCATGGTGGCCCACCACAACCATAGTAACCTCATCAAACATGGTGACCCACCTCAACTACGGTGACCTGCTACAAATATGGTCACCCACCCCAACCATGGTAACTTCATCAAACATGGTGACCCACTTCAACCATGGAAACTCACCTAATCCATGGAAAACCACCTCAAACATGGTGACTCTCCTCAGCCTGTGATTGGTTAAACAGTCACTGGGATTGTGGAGATTGGACACCATCACAACTCCGGCAGTGAGGGACTTTTCTATCTATTGAAGTTCTAGTGAAGTTTTCTATCTATTTTTAAACTTAAGCCAGCCTGAGTCTTTGTAACACATTTCCTGTACAGGTCTAAGGGGTAGGAACATCCATTATTATTATTACATCTGTTATAAGATTTTATCATAAAGTAACATGGGATAATAAACATATATAAAATATATAGAATATAAAGCACAGGGCCGGCTGGAATACTCATTTTTAGCTAATCTGACGTCTTTTATGGACGTGTCTGAATAGCACTGAAGGCAGAACAACATAATGTTTGGTATTTGACATGTTCTGTGCTCATAAAACGAAGCTGACTAATAATTTCATTGCTTTATCTGTCGTTTTCCAACAGAGATTCAGGCTTTGAGGTGATATCATAAGTAATATCCCATTAATGTGGGGAGCATTATCCTGCAGCTGATAGCCATGGCAGAGAAAAGATGTGGCTACATCATCACACAAGCAGGGGGCAGTGTGTCCTCCCCAAATCATCACACCAGCAGGGGGAGTGTGTCCTCCCCAAATTATTACAGCAGGGTTGTGTTCTACACACACCATCACACCAGCAGGGGGCAGTGTGTCCTCCACTTCATCACACCAGCAGGGGGCAGTGTGTCCTCCCCACATCATCACACCAGCAGGCAGTAGTGTGTTCTTCCCATATCATCACACCAGCAGGGGGCAGTGTGTCCTCCCTACATCATTATAGCAGCAGCAGGGGGCTGTGTGTCCTACCCACATCATTACACCAGCAGGAGGCAGTGGGTCCTCCCCACATCATTACAGCAGCAGGGGGCAGTGTGTCCTCCACATCATCACACCAGCAGGGGGCAGTGCCCCCCCCCCCCCCCCACACACACATCATTACACCAGCAGGGGGCTGTGTATCCTCCACATCATCACACCAGTAGGTGGCAGTGTGTCCTCCACCTCATTACATCAGCAGTAGGCAGTGCCATCCCACGTCATCACACCAGCAGGGGGCAGTGTCTCCTCCATATCATTACAACAGCAGGGGGCAGTGTGTCCTCCACATCATCACACCAGCAGGGGGCAGTGTGTCCTCCACATCATCACATCAGCAGGGGGCAGTGTGTCCTCCCCACATCATCACACCAGCAGGGGGCAGTGCGTCCTCCGCAGCACAGGCAAGATTCAACTGCTCATCACAAGACTCCAAACTCCAACCCGACCACCATTCGTTCCTTGTTTCCGATGCAACAAAGGTGATTGAGGTTGCTGGGAATGATAGAACATGTAATGTGCTCCATGATCAAATTTTATTCTGGTAAACACCTGAAAATTGTCCAGTGGACAGGAAGTGTAATGTAGGTACCGCCTGTTTCTGAATGGTGAACAAGGAAACTGTAGAAGGTGCTCATGTTCAAATGATCCTCTATACTAGTGTCTGGGCCACCTGGAGCCTGTTCGCTGTTCGCCGTCATATGACCACTACTTCCAACATCTCCTAACAGCTTGTTCCGAATGGGCAAGATGAGATGGTGGATAGTTTATTGAAAAGACCATCCTTCTTTCAGTCCATTGATGCCCCCTCCAAATTCCATCAATTGGGCAAAACGTTTAGGTGTGTCATTGAAACATGTCTACCAGTCACCGATCTCTCATTAAGAGGTACACTGCCCAAAAGTGGCCTCCGAGAGTGATTTTATATGGCAGTAGAGGAAGCACTTTTATGTCCTCTTGTGACAAGACCCAATGTCTCATTGTGTTACACCTGTAATTATTACATATTTGCCTATAGGACATGTCTATCTGGATGCATTATACAAGTACAAGTGAACAATACTGTATGTATAGACTCTCTCCGTGAACAGAAAATGTAATGTGAGAAATTTAATGCTAATGTAATCGTAAGTGTCCGCTCTGGGCCTCTAAATATTTCAAAAAGAATATATATCAAGACTGCTCATTAAACATTTATATATTTATTGCAAATAATGTACAAGATAAAAACTCTACTTAGGCATAAGAGACATAAAGAACTCTTGTAAACCTTTATTGGCCGCAGAGAATGAATGATTATCTGAAAGAATGTAAAAAAAAAAATGTGAATAAACAAAAAATAAAAATGAAAATATAATTTACTATAATTTCAGTCAATTAAAAACTGAAAATACATATAAAGTCCAGGTATAACTTCCTGTATACAGATGTGAGAGAGCTGCGTTTCCAATGCTTATGTGGACAGTACTACAGTATTATCTAAGATTAATAACCCTGAGAACAATGAGAACCTTATAATATCTTATGATTGTTATAGGGTATTTCATTGATGGGAATTAAGGATGTAGAGTCCTGTACCTGGCTGCATGTCTGTATTCTATGTAGGTATCCAGATGTGGCATGCCTATTGTTTAGTCTGATTCTCACAACCTAAAGGGAATCTGTCAGCTCCCGGGCCCTACCTGAGGTGCTAACCGTGTGCTGTAGCTGGCAGTCCCCTAGTGAGTATGATATCTTTTAGTAATTTGTGCAGTGAAGTGGATTATCCACGGATCTCTTACTAAGAGTCAATGAGGTGTTGTGGCTCAGTGTTTGTGCCACACTCTGGCACACCTCACCAATCTTTCCTCCTCCTTCTTCTTCAGGAATACTCTCTGCTGCTCGGCCCCTGGCCCCCTGCTCACTCATCTGTCAGTCAGTGTTTCTGAGTGTGTTGTTTTTTTTTAGACATAAACTACCTACAGAGGACAGTTCTGCAATCAGATACAGCTGTGTTGGAGTTTTGGTCTAGGGGTAAATCACCTCTCTAGAGATGAATAACAGGTTTTGTCCCCTGGGTTCAATTCACTGATGGAAATAAAATATAATTATTATTTTTTTTAATCATCGTTGTATAAAAAAATGGATTTTGAAACTAATTTTTAAAAATGAAACAGTGAGGTGAATTTCTATCAGGGCAATCGAACCTAATTAAAAAAAAAAAAAAACTAGGGGACTGCCAGCTACAGCACATAGTGAGCCCTTCAGCTAGGGCTCACGTGCTGACAGATTCCCTGGTTTCTCTGGTATTTTGTAAGGCTATGTTCACACTACGTAAAATAACGGCCGTTGTCTGCGCCGCAAAACTACGGCCGTTGTTTTGAGGTTCCCTATAATGACTGCAATGCAATGTAGGGAATTCACACTACGTATCAGATAACGGCCGTTGTTTATATGGCCCCGAGAAAAATGAACATGTCAATTATTTCCGGCCGGTAATACTGCAACAACGGCCGTGGATTTCAATGAGGCCGCGAACGTAAAACTTAAATCTGCCGAATTAAACTTGATTTTGATGTAAAAAAAAATTCTGAATGGTTTCTCGGGCTGGGCGCAGTACTTAAAGTAAATAACCTGTTTCATAAACATACTAGGAATCAAAATTAAATAACGGCCGTTGTTTCACGACTAGCCTGTACAATTGTAATTCTATGGCCGTAGTTCTGGTCGCAAAAGTCTGGCCGGTGAAAACAACGGCCGTTATTTTACGTAGTGTGAACATAGCCTAAAATTGCAAAATAAGAATAGGAAGTGGCGAGGCTACTGGTTGTCTACAGTGTACGAAGAAGATGTATATACTGTACAACAAGCTCACTAAATATGGATATAGCATTGTGTTCATAATAGAGAGGGGAGGCACAATAAAAAATTCTTTCTCAACAAAGAAGAGACTGGAACATTTCTTACATATCAATTTGCTGAACTCTACCTGCTCTAAAGGATGTGGTCTGCAGATTGGACCCCAGGAATTGTGAAGTATTGCAGAATATGAGGCTGCTATATAAATAAACATTATTACTGCTCATCTCACAAATCAACATTGCAACTTTTTCTTTTCATAAAATAATAAACCTACTATCTGGCTTTCAGAAGTGGTGGTAAGAGGGGCATATTCAAGGGGGTCCCTTTCAACTGTATGGGCGTACTTAAGCTGCCCATTCAGTTAAATAGTGCAGTGGATGTTATTAGTGAGCAGCACTTTTACCTATTAGCACATTGTTATATGTCTCATCTCTTAGAGCAGCTTTCTGCCTGAGGCCACTAAGGGTTGAGAACAATTCTATCTCCAGGACACATAGGACAACATCAATTATTGTGAGAAGAAGAGAGAGACTCCTGGTATCTAGTGGCTGCAGACAAGCTGACCGCTACCTTAAAGACCCTATCACACGCAACGATTATCGGCCGTATTTGGCCACTATCGGCCGTTACAGACGATAATCGTCCCAAGTCATAGAAGACAACGATCAGCCGACATGAACGATGTCTGCTGATCGTCGTTGTCGTTTGTCTTCCAACATGTTGAAAATGGAATAGGATCGGTGGCAGCAGACCGCCGCTATCTTCTATGGGCTGCCCGGACAATCTTGCATTTACCTGGGCAGCCCCCCTGCTCCTCCCCGGGGCCTCCCCTGCACTTACCCGCCTGCTGCTGCCGCATGTAATAGGGCCAGCAGTGAGCGGGGAACATGGAGCAAACGAGCGCTGACAGCTCCTTTATGTTGCCCCGTGTAATAGGGGCTTTAAGATCATCAATAAAGGCCAGTTACTTAGGGGGGGGGGGTATGTTTTTCAATTAAAACTTGGCTATGTGACACAGAAAAACCTACATATTGGGCACCTATATACTAGTGGACACTTCCTACTGGGTGTTATCTACGGGGGAACACTACCTACTGGGAGCCTATATACTGGAGGACATTACCTACTTGGGGTTATCTACAGGGATACACTAGCTACTGGGAGCCTATATACTGGAGGACATTACCTACTGGGGGTTATCTACAGGGATACACTAGCTACTGGGAGCCTATATACTGGAGGACATTACCTACTGGGGGTTATCTACAGGGATACACTAGCTACTGGGAGCCTATATACTGGAGGACATTGCCTACTGAAAGTAAGCTACAGGAGGATACTGCCTACTGGAAGCCTATGTACAGGAGAACACTGCCTACTGAAAGCCTATATACTGGAGGACACAACCTACTAGAGGCTATCTACAAGAGACCTGGCCTAACGTGTGTTATCTACAGGGGTACACTACATACTGGGAACTTTCTGCAGGAGACCCAGCCTATTGTGGATTCTCTTCAGGGTTACACCACCTTCTGGAAGTCTATATACAGGAGGACACTCCCTACTGGGAACTATCTGCAGGAGACCTGGCCTACTGTGGGTTATCTACAGGGGTACACTACCTACAGGGAGTCTGTATACTGGAGGACACTCCCTACTGGGAACTATCTGCAGGAGACCTGGCCTATTGTGGGTTATCTACAGGGGTACACTACCTACTGGGAACTATCTGCAGGAGACCCAGCCTATTATGTGTTATCTACAGGGATACACTACCTACTGGGAGCCTATATACTGGAGGACACTCCCTACTGGGAACTATCTGGAGGAGACCCAGCCTATTATGTGTTATCTACAGGGGTACACTACCTACAGGGAGTCAATATACTGGAGTACATTGCCCACTGAGGGTTATCTACAGCGGTAAACTGCCTACTGGAAACTATCTACAGTACAGGGGACAAGTATCCAATTGCGGGGGATCCAACCTCCGTACCCTAGGGGGATCTCTTTATTGGTGACCTGGCTCCTTTGTTATGAATGAAGCTGCCGGTCGGGACCCATTGCTCCATTCATTGTCTAAGGAGCCACCGTAAAGACCCGAGTGCTGTACTCTGCTCTCTCCGGCATTCATAACAAAGGAGCCAGGATGCCGCTACAGAGATCCCCGGAAGGCACAGAGGTCCTGTGGATAGGGGGCAAGTATTTTTACATCAGGAAACCCTTTTAGTAATTCCCTATTTTTTAATCTGATCACTTTATTTACATTTTCCCTTTTTATTTTATTTTTTTTATAATTTCTTTCTAATACATCCTCTCCTCGGGCTAAGCTCTTTGTGTGGCCAACAACAGGTCACTATACAAGTCTCTTCCGAATGTAGTAACATGTACATTATTCCCAATAAATACACATTAATAGTTAATGAGAAATCTCTTAGATTATTTTTGAAATGTTCATTCTATGTAGTGTCGGCAGAGCTCTTAAATCTTCCTGTAGGACGGACCCCGGGGGGGGGGGGGGGGGATGGACATTTATAGGGTCTGGTACAAGCTTTCCCATAAAGTTAAGTAACTTCAAATAATAAAAATCGACATAATGTAATGGAGAGGGGCGGCTAGAATTATGGTTTCCAGCAGGTGTTTACTATAAATGTAAAACTTTTATAAGAACAACTAATGTGTCTTGTTTTACGATCACATCTAAATATCACTAGAGGCAGAACGACATATTTGGGATTGGAAATGTTCTACGCTCATAAAGTAAAGTCGATTGAGTCATAATGTCAGAGCGTTATCAGTGGTTTTCCATACCTATGAGTTACCTGTCATCTGATGCAGGGGTGTAACTAGAAAGGGCTGGGCCCCATAGCATATGTTAGGCTTCCCCCCCTGGTATCCTCCCCAGTAGATAGGGCCACCAATGGTAGGCATCTCCCCTATTGTCCCCCATGGTAAACATCTCCCCTGGAGATAGTGTCCCATAAAAATAGGCATCTCCTCTAGTCCCCCCTCCCCAGTACATTGTCTCCCTCTATGGTAGACATCTTCTTTGGTAGTATAATGACAGCTACGGAGGCCCGGTGTATTGCAGGTGGCGGGCCCCATAACAGCTGCTATGTCTCCTACAGTGGTAGTTACGCCCCTCGTCTGACATATATCTCTCCCCATCCTTCCATACACATGACCGTTTGGCATTGCGATAGCATTCATGTCTTATGAATGGAGATTGGACTACACCAATGGCAAACTCTGAAGCCAAATAGCCAAATGGATAGGACAGTGGAGAATTCAGCCTTCCCGATCCTTCTCACTCTGACATCATCTGTTGGTGGAGAGTCAGGAGGTCCCTGTATATAGTAGGTGGTCAGATAGTCCTAACACAATTAGTAGGTTCAGGTTTTTTTTTTTATACAGAATAGGGGCTCTGTTAAATTGTGAGGGAGGGCACCAACCCCTGAGACCCCCCTCAATCTTTAGGACTGGTCATTGAGTGTTTGTTATGAATGCAGAGTCAGGCATGTGTGTTGTATTGGGCATTGTGTGTCTTAAGGCCCTACTCCACGGAATGATTATCGGCCGTATTTGGCCAATATCGGCCGTTACGGCTGATAATCGTAACGTGGAATTGGAGGCAACGATCAGCCGACATCGTTCATGTCGGCTGATGGCTGAAGTTGTTTGGCTTTCAACATGTTTAAAGACAAACGACTTATATAGCAGCGATCTGCTGCCACCGCTCTAGCGATCACCCGGGCAGCCCCCCTGCAGCTCCCCCCGGCCCTCTCCGGACTCACCCGCTCGCTGACAGCGCTCGTTTGCTCCTCAGAGTTGGGCCGTGTAATACGGCCTTTAGGGAGCTGCCTATGGTAGCCGCTGGTTGTTCTCGGATATCTTTGGCAGCTCTATAGACAATGAATGGAGTTAGTGTACTCAATGCTCCATTTATAACAAAGACTTTGACTGAGATTGTGGGGGGTCCTAGAGGTTGCATCCCCCCATGATCTGACATTTACCTTCAATCCTGTAGATATGGGGTAATTTATTTATGGTGGCAAATTAGAAAGGTTTTTTTTTATTATATAGTCTTTTAAAGGGGTAGTTCATCAAAAAATGTTTTCTTTCGAATCAGCTAGTCCCACCAAGTGACAGAGATTTGTAATTTACTTCTATAAAAAAAAAAAATCTCCAGTCTTTCAAGACTTATCAGCTGCTGTTTGTCCTGCAGAAAGTAGTGTATCATTTCCATTCTGACACAGTGCTCTCTGCTGCCACCTCTGTCTATGTCAGGAACTGTCCAGAGCAGCAGCAAATCTCCATAGAAAACCTCCCCTGCTCTGGACAGTTCCTGACATGGGCAGAGGTGGCAGCAGAGAGCACTGGCTAGAAATGAGTTCTATTTTTATAAATATAGCAGAGTAAGCCAAGTAGAACCTTGAGTTAATGCAGTCCTAAGCCACACCACAAAGGATTTCCTTCTCCATCGGAGTACACGTGACCTCTCCTGCTGAATAGAGGAGTCTCCCATTCTTTTCTAGCTGTGATGAGTTTTGGGTTGTTAGCTATAAAAAGCCTATAAGACTAAACAGTAAAGGAAGAAAGACTAGAATACAATGCAAATCCAAAATATTTAAATATGTTGTTGGAGCTGGTGAGTGTTCTCTTCGGGTCAGTCTTCTGTTCCTGGTATTGTGAAATTCGAGAACGTAAATCATATTGCTTTGCTGGATCCAAGACTCTATTATTCCAGATTAAAAAGATTTCTGCATGTGATAAAGCTAAATATTGTTATGCAAGAGCGATACGAAATGATACAATAAAGTATCATAGAAAATTATTTGATGGTATATAAAATAGTATAGTACAATAATATATATATATATATATATATATATATATATATATATATATATATATATATATATATATATAGTAAATTACAAATCTCTGGCACTTTTTTGTCACCAGTTGATATATATATAATCTCAAACCTTATACCGTATTACTTATCAGCTGCTGTATGTCCTGCAGGAGCTGATGTAATCTTTCTAGTCTGGGAAGCAGGAGAATTTTTTCTATGGGGATTTGCTGCTGCTCTGGACAGTTCCCGACATGGACAAAGGTGGCAGCAGAGAGCACTGCGTCAGACTTGATAGAATACACCACTTTCTGCAGGACATACAGCAGCTGATAAGTACTGGAAGACTGGAGATTTGTTAATAGAAGTAAATTACAAATCTCTGGCACTTGCTGGGACTGGTTTATTTGAAAGAAAACATTTTAAACATTTTTTGTGAACTACCTATTTAATTATGTAATAAAAAAAAAAAAAAAAAAAAAATATATATATATATATATATATATATATAATATAATACACAGAGCACAAGAGCAATACAAATTGATACAATGAAATACACACAATATAGTATAATAAAAAAAAAACATAATAGTATACAAAATCACAAAGAAGACAATGTAATACCACATAGTATTAATCATTTCAGTATATATATTAATAAACAAGATATAATATAATACACAAAAGTTTATATATATATATATATATATATATATATATATATATATATATATATATATATATATATATATTTATATCACTTTGTTTTCCTGTGTTACTCATTTCCTATATAGTTAAACTTCACCGAAGTGTTTAGTCATTGTAAACCGTGCATCTAATGTTACAGCAGCCATTGGCCTGCCCAGACGTGCAGCTTTGGCTCGGGTAAGCCTCTCCTGTCAGACAGGGGGGTGTGTTTCCTAGGCAGGGACCAGTAACTTCTGTGCACATCTCCTCTGCAGCAGCACTTCTTCTCTTCTTCTCTTCTTATGAAGTTCTCTTCCTTCACACTTCGCTCACTCTGCATTTGCTTGTGAAGACTCTAATGTCACCTACTTCATCACCTGTCCTCCTCTCAGTACCGGCCCTACCAATGAGCTCGAGATTTAAAGGGACCTACTCTTTATAGGACATTTGCTTCCTACAACCTCATCACCTGCGTAACCTCAAACCTACCTGGAACTGTTTCAAGGACGAGAGATTTTGCCGGTTCGATCTTGTAAGAAAAGGGCACCTACGTCTGTCGCCAGGGGGGATTACCGGGGAGAAGAAGGTATATTGTCTTTAAAGAAGCTGGTTTGTTGTGGGAGAGACAAGGACGAGCAAGAAGAGAACAGGCTGACACATGGAAACATAGTCTTAAAGGTCGGTGAAATCCTTCATTCGTAGAGCTCGTCTTGGCACCTGGGGGAAGGAAAGACCATGATGTTCATCCTCGCCGTCTGTTCCGCTCTACTAACAGCAGGTAATGAGGCGTACCTAGATCTAATTGTAACCTGCACTTTAAGAAATCCTCTGAATTAAAAAAAAAAAAAAGTCAAAATTAAAATTTTTAAAATTAAGTTAGAAGTTGTAAATATTTGCATAAATTCAAATTATTCCGTTAGATGTAACTCAGGGCAGTTATGGCGACAAAACAGAACTTACTATTGGAGAATATGTCCCGTTTACGCCTAAAATTTCAGATAACACACTAAGGCTATGTTCACACTACGTAAAACAACGGCCGTTGTTTTCACCGGACGGAATTTTGCGGTCAAAACCATGGTCGTAGAATTACGAGCATACGGGCTGGTCGTGAAACAACGGCCGTTGTTTAATATTGCCTCCTAGCATGTTTTTAATCGGGCTGAAACATGTCATTTAATTGAAATACTGCGACTAGCTTAATAAACCACTCAGTAAATTTTTTACATTAAATTCAAGTTTAATTTGGCCGAAATAAATAAATGTCACGCAAATGTCATGTCATGCAAATAAATGTCACGTTCATTTTTCGCGGGTCGTAGCCGTAGTCTTATACGCTGTGTGCATTGTACGACCGTAGTTCGTACGAATTGCTACAGTATATCGTATCATCCTCAAAACAACGGCCGTAGTTGTGCGGTGAAAACTACGGCCGTTGTTTTACGTACTGTGAACATAGCCTAAGATGGTAGAAATGAGGAGAGATGGATCTAACGATAAACTCAGCCGCTTTAACTCTGTACTTTTAACTAAATATCTGTTACATAACCGGCATATTGAAGTGGTTATTGGGGCCGTTTCGATCTCTGTTATATTTTTATCTTTGGCAACTTTACACATTTCAGCCAGTAGACGAACCTTATTGGGAGAGATCCTGATGGGGTGCCAGGAAGCAGATTATGGCGGGGTGTATATATAGAGAGAGGTATTAGCAAGATCTCGTCCTGGATTTCATAATATTGTGACATATAGGAAGGATCTGCGCTGTTCTAGAAGGACGCTCTGTTTATAAGGAGCATACAATGTTTATGGAAGACGGACACGGGACGTGTACGGGATTGTGTATTTAATGCGCGTGAAGTCGGGGAAGTTTAAACAAATTTCGCACCTGTTTATAAGAGGTTTCCAGTCATCTGATATTGTTTTAGTGGATATTCAGCCCCCATTAGGGATCTACTTTATACACTCCCAAACTACAGACCCCCCTGGTGTTTATATCCATTCAATGACAAAACTTCTATGTAACCAATACTTATATACATCAACATAGTCATCCGTCATGTTAATCCTCGGCCACACTGGGGATCACAACGTAAATTTCATCACTTATTAGAATGTACAAGGAAACCACAGTACTTGGCGGGAACCCACACAAACACTGCGAGAACCTACAGCGTGCTAACAGATGTTGGCTTAGGTTGGGTTTGTACCCAAAACCTCAGTGCTGAAAGGCAACAGTACTAACCACAGCGCACCATGCTGCCTGAATAATAACACTCTATTATCTCACTTTCAGCAGGTACTTTGCTTTCTCCGTAATGGTATCTAAGCCCCTTATAATCTGCCCAGGGACAGGGTAGGGGGCAAACTACTTACTTGTATACATGTAGCAGAGCTAAAGGAGTCAACAGATACTTGTATATACTGTGGTAATAGACTAAATTATACCCCTTCAAACAGGGGCGTAACTAGAAATGGCTGGGCCCGTAAGCAAATTTTTGGACACCCCCCCCCCCCCCCTTCCTGACTGACCACAAACCCGTTAAGTTTAGTCGTAACTTTATAACTGTAAGCGTTAATCAGGTTTGCTTGCAGTTAAAGGAACATTTGCTCGGCCACCGGGTGCTGGAAATGATGACAGCTCAGAGGGCCCAGTGTATTGCAGGAGCTGGCGGGCCCCGTAGCCGCCGCTATGGCTGCTACAGTGGTAGTTACACCCTTGCCCTCAAAGTATTGTATAGTGATCAAAACCTGCCTAGTTGACTGGAATTGTGTAAGGTTAGGACTTTGTGGCCATAATCCTGATACACTATATTATGGCTGCAGAAATGTGGGCTAAAGGCCCATCCATCCTTGGCGATTTAGGTGGGATCAGTCATCTGTCTCATGGATATGGGAGGTGCCCAACTCTTTTGATTGTAAATAATCATTGTTGCCTATAGCCACCAATCACAGCTCAGCTTTTATTTCTCACATTGTTTTGGTAGAATGAAAGGTGAGCTGTGATTGGTTGCTATGGGCAACTAAGAGAATCAGACTATAAGACTGCCTGGTAAATTTCCCCCAATAGTTGGGTATATTAGATTTCAGTTGCCTCAGACTTTTCTTCTTGGGGAGGTAAGTCACCACTAGTGACCTTTATTTTTCAATGACAAGGTCAAATACATAAATTGATGTCCCCATCATGCAACCTATGGCGTGCTGTACACCCATGGAGAATCACTTAGATCATGCTTTCATTAACAAGTGCCTGTCACTTTAAAAAATAACTTTTGACACAGAGAACTTTCACTTTCTGTGATCAAGATGTTCCCATGGACTTACATTGGAAGTCCATCATACCTTGCGTATACTCTCCCTGCTTGTTTTAGTGAACACCCTGTCCTTGACTGATAAAAACGATTGACATATCTCTACCATGGGGCAAACAGTTTTTTATAGTGACCTTATCCATTTAAATATGTTCCTAGAGATTAGTGATAAGTAGTGATAAGCGAACTTGCCGAATGTTTGGATTTGTCCAGACCTGAAGGCTCGAAATTTGACTCCCAACATCTGGAGAAGTTAGATGCTGCCCTAGGGAGTCCTGGAAAAAATGGAAACAATCATAGGCTGTATCTACGTTGTCCTGGAAGTCCAAGGGGTGCATTCAACTTCTCCAGGCAGCGGGAGTCAAATGCCGAGCCTTCAGGTTTGGCCAAACCCAAACATTCAGCAAGTTTGCTCATCACTAGCGATAAGCAAAAAATTCAAAACAAATTAAGTTTATTACAAATTAATTTTTTTTTTTTTTTTTTATCTTAACACTCTCCGGCTCGGGCATACTCCACCTGCTCCAGCAAGTGGAGGCCCAAATCTGAATCTAATTTGATGCGAATTCCAGTAAACCACTTCACATCAGTATTACGGGATCATAGAGTGAAGGTTTGCAGGGGAAGCTGTCGCCACCAAGTCCAGGTTTTGCATTGTAGTCCGGGAGCTTTACGGGAAGCCTGTGGGCATTACATATAATAGCAGGGTGAGGCAGCTGACATCATAGGAGATGAATAATAGAGCGTATAGGATTCTTTGTACCTTTTATATTCTGGAGGCTTTATGGGAAAGAAGCAGAGAAGCTTAGGAATTAGAATCAAAGATCACAAAACCATGATGAGGTTTTTTCGGGAACCAGGTGCCATGTTGCTGTGTGAACCATAGAAGATGTCTAATATAAAGAAAGATCCACCATGTGGTACAATTCAGGGTTAATGTCCTGGAAAATGGTTCGCTTTAACCTATAATAATATCTTCACATCCTTTAAATGATGCAAGGACAAAAAAATAGTGTTCCAAAATGCTAATCATGTATTTAGTTTCAAATAGCAAAAAATGACAAAAACTTCATACTTTACACAATATCAAATCCCCCACAAGTGATTGGACTTTCATCAGACTCTGTTGTGGTGTATCCACATGGAAGCTCGAGAGTCAAGGTTGGCCAAAGGGGACGTGACCCCCAAAACGTTGCGTGATGACGTACCACCACCTATTTCCTCCAGTCAACTCAGCAAAGTGAATGGATTGTAGCAAAGGGACTCCAACTCTTCCATGTGGATACGTCACAACAGAGTCTGATAAATGTCCGTGCATTTGATATTAGGTAGTTTGACATTTTTTGCTATTTGAAATTAAAGGGGTATTCCAAGAAAAATAACTTATCCCCTATCCACAGAAGAAGTAATACAGAAGCCGAGGCTCGATACGGAGATCACCGGGCGGTTCAGAGGTCGAACCACCCGTGATCTCTTACTTGTCCCCTATTCTGTGGATAGGGGATAAGGTAATTTTTCTTGGAGTACCCCTTTAAAGAATATATGATAAGCATTTTGGAAAACTATTTTGTGTATTTGTATCATTAAATGGATATGAACCAAAGAAGATGGCCACTGCCGGAGAGAGTGAGTAAAGTCATGGATAAGTAGGTCTTATAGAAAATACCGTACATCATTCCACTGGAGCTAAAAGATGGGGGGGAGGGTCAATAGCCCTCAACGAATGCGCGGCCAATGACATAAGGAGGCGCCCAGATCTTGATACTAGACTTTCTTCTACCCCATAATTTCATAGTGTGAGGTCTGAAGTATCCTCATCTCTTCCTATACGATAAGTTTAACTTTCTAAATGGGAAAGTCCTAAAAAAGGAAGTGAGACGTCTGACTAATGTTTCCTGCCATGAATCATTCTGTTACATTATAGTGAGTTAGAATTCTATAGAAGATGACGAGGACAATACTGTCTATTACTCTTCGTGAGACGACTTCAGAGCAAAGTCTACTGGTAGGATTATGTACAATAGCAGAACTGGGAAACAGAGTTTCGTCTAGGTCATGGCCTCTATTGTAGTCATGTTCAATTACTCAAGATTGTATGTAGAGATTTCCCTATTGTTATGGGATCACATTACTACAAGCAACCTCAGGAGATGCCCGGAGCAGGTGGCGAGAAGGGAAGTTCAATTGAACCTATCACCTTAATGAAGCAATCTGACATGTGAGCAGAATGTTATAGAGCCGGAAGGGCTGTGCAGATTGCTATATAGTTTAGCAGGATAATCGGTGTCTGGGTGTTCAGACCTCGGGGCAATATTAGAAGTTGTCTTCACTCCTCTGATCACTGTGGTCTCCGTCACTCTGCAAGAGAAGGGCTCCCTGGGTGTACAATGGAGAAAGTCTGCCGCAACGAGATGTGGAGAGAACCGCACAGCCATGTGCTTCTCAGTCTATTCTAATGATGAGTGGGAGTCTTAACACCAAGACCCCAGACTAATCAAAACTTTTGACTTACCGTACGATACAGTAGTTTAGCTTACTGGACTGTACATTCACGGGACTGGGTGATCACAGACCTGACCCAGTGAAGGTAAAGTGAGTGGTTATGCATACAGCACTGCACAGTTTCTTGCATACAATGACAGTGAGACTACAATGGGCCCAGTCACCGAGACTTTCAGCATTAAGATGTCTAGAACAGCTGCATTATGTAACCTAAGAAACTCAACTGGTCAACTGACTGACTGATTGACCGACTGAGTAAAATTGTCTCCAATGAGTCTTTTACGTGGAGTCACACCTCTAAGCCTCAAAAACTTTTTGAAAAATATTTAGGTCAAACTGCTAAGGGTGCCTATACACTTTATAGAAAAGTAGACCAAACCCGGTACTGGTGGTGTATGTGGGGTTCTCTCTGCCACCAAATGATGTCAGTGAAGAGCAAGGTTGGGTGCGCTGCGTTTTTGCACCCTGATCTTTTTGTTTTTGGAGGGATAGACTGGCACCAGAGCTGTGTGACTGTGTCTCAACCTCCCCCTACCCATAAAGAACACATGTAGGAGAATACTTACTGGGTCTACAGTTACTTAGGGTGTATGGGTCCATGATAAAGTGTAAGGGTGGTATTTTACGGAACGATTATCGTTCTAAAAATGGTTAAATAGTTCGGTTTTGAACAATAATTGTTTAGTGTAATAGCAGGCAACGATTAAAGGACCAACGAGAAATCGTTGGTCGTTCAATAGAATTTGGACCTATTTTTATAGTTGATCGTTTGCAAATCGTTCACATGTAATAAGACGTTGTTCAGCCGTTCGCAATAGCGGCGATCGCAGTGGCTATGACAGGACAAATGCAATAACGATTATAAGTAACGATCATCGTTCCGTGTAAGTAGGTGAAAGATTTCAGGTTGTTCGCAATACCGGTAGTATGAGTTCGTTAACCGTTGATCGCCGAAAAATCGCTTCATGTAATAGTACCCAAAGTCATGAAGGATTGTCTAGGATTAGAAAAACAGAGATTTTTTTTTTCCCCGCACCTGGATAACACCTCTTAATATCTTACAGTATGAATAAATTCTCTGGTTTGGTTTCCAATTCGGCTCTTCTTTAGTTGTAACTATAAAAGTCACGCCAGGGAGTAGTTTATAATGAACTAGACCTGCTCTACGTGACTGCTTGCTTGTACCCAGACGTATATTCCTACTCATTTTCACCATTCTATGATATAACGTTCGGCTTATATTGCGCTGGGGAAACATGTGGAATTCATTTCGCCTTTGGCACAAGCCAGCAAATTACTGACTTCCTGAAGTCTGCCCTGGAAAGGAACCGCGGCACATGTCTACAGCCTGGCAGGGAGCCAATGTTTACCAAGGACATTTTCTTCATTTCTTTTTTCAATATTTTCATTTCAGTTTTGAGCAAGAATTTCACAATTTTCTTTCTTTTTCTTTTTTCATAAAATAAATAAATAAATGTAAAAAAAATAATAATAATTGTAAAAATGAGAGAATATTAGAAATTCCTAGGATTGGTCACTGGAGGTTGGCTCTGTGCCAGTTCAGCTCAGAACTGACTCATATCTGACAATCTGGTTACTCTGGATACACTGGCAAACAACTACTGTTGGCTCCATAAAGTTGTGAGACACTAAGTCCCCAGTGTCTCACATTACTCAAATTATCACCTGAAAGTAAATGTCAAACTATGGACACAATGGCCCAGATTTCCTGAAAACGGTCTCACTTACAGTACAAACGTAGACAGTCATCAGATGATTCAGTTATCGCTGTCTCCGGCTGATTGAAGAATCTGATGTGTCTCTAGACTGTCTAGTTTAGTCATTTAGTCAGACCCAAAGTGTGCAAAACTCATGTAAAAGTTTTACAACATTTGCAATAGTACTTTTGGGCCCGTCTTTTTTAAAATTTAAAAAAATATATTTTTCTGAGACCGAGCTTGCTTTCCAACCAAAAACTTTAAAGTCTACATCCAAAGTTTGTCTTCTGCGGTTCTGCAAAGATAGTGAAGGAAGAGGTAGCTCACGCTGGGCAGGCAGCTGTTAAGGCAAGGGTCTAACTCCCAGCATGTTCTGTGCATGTCCTGTTCATCAGAAAAGGAACTTGCTGGGCGTTGGACAGATGCCTCAGCAATAGAGATGAGCGAACCGGGTTCAGGTTTGAGTCGATCCGAACCCGAACGTTCGGCATTTGATTAGCGGGGGCTGCTGAACTTGGATAAAGCTCTAAGGTTGTCTGGAAAACATGGATACAGCCAATGACTATATCCATGATTTCCACATAGCCTTAGGGCTTTATCCAAGTTCAGCAGCCACTGCTAATCAAGTGCCAAAAGTTCGGGTACGGATCGACTCGAGCATGCTCCAGGTTCGCTCATCTCTACTCAGCAACTTTACCCCCAAGTCAGAGCTGTGTCTCAACGCACCAATCTTGAGGTTATTGCTGTGGTCTCCAGCTGTTCCCACATGCACCCCAGGCCATTGTATACGATATATTGAGTCATACTGTGCTGCTACATTTGGACTTGGTATGGAAAAGAAACCTATGGTCACCTGCACCGATCCACTGATGGTGCCACTGTCATGGTGCTGGTTCCCAATGCCGAGCATTTCCTTTCCCTTCTCAAAATATAATAAATGCCCAACAATTTTAGCCCATAGCTGTGATTCGCCACACCATATGATTGGTTAAGATAGTATTTCCTATGGGTTTCTTCAGCATCGTTCTCCTGAATGAGGGTCTCAACATTAAAAGCTTATTGAATGGCATGGCCCATTTAAGAGCCAAAATCAGTCTGTCTCTAGCCACCTCTAAAGGGAGCTTTAGAACCTACTGCATAAAAGAATAGTATAAGGTAGGCTCCTCAGCTACTGATCGCGAGATATCACTGGTACTCTTAATGGTCATGGAAAATCTATAATCTTGTCTAAACCACCGCAGGGCAGAGCATTTCCATGGTACCTTAACAAACAGCTGACAACAAACAGCTCAAGCCGGTTTTAATGGTCTTAAAGTTACATTATGTTTTGCCAGAAACTATTATATTGTGTGCTTGTATTGTTCGAAACATTCTACAAAAGAGTCACCTTTCAGAAAGTCCCATGAGCTCTAGTGACAACATGCTTCGGGAAGGTTTGTTGTGTATATACTTCTCTGAATCAGGAACCACAGAATGGATATGCTCCAGACAATCTGGATTAGCTGTATGTATTTTAAAATGGGAATAAAATTGAAAGTTATTTAGTAGCGTAGAGATAACCTTACGTGATCTCAGAGATCTACTGAAATATTCACCCATGTCTCAACAGGTTTTCCGCCAAAACAAGTACGTGTAATTGGGGTTAGAAGCTCATGGCTATTTTCTTCTTAAAACAGTGCCACACCTGTCCATGGGCTGTATGTGGTATTGTGGGTCAGCTTCCTCGAAGTGAGTGGTCGTGTGGACAAGTGTGGTTCTGTTTTTGAAATCAGACATGTTTTTCCTTATCTCGAACAATTGATAAACCTTTGTTATATATTGTATTTGATCTCATAAACCCTATTATGATGGGACCACCCAAATGTGGCCCACCCCCATATAGATAAATAAGTAACATCCAGAATTGCCCTTGGTTCTGGATGACTGGAGGAAGTCATGATTGCCTTCTAGTGGAGCTACAACGTTCTAGTTCCTATAAGGTCTCCAGAATGCCAGGGGATGAGTGCGAGGAAATTAGAAGGCTGCACAAATAAAAATGTCTGATTGTGGTGGTCAGACACCATATTCTCTGTACTCCGAGTCTTGATGGACACAGAAACCCGAGGACCACCATTGTTGGGTATTCTATGGATATGCTGTAAACATCTTTTATGTGGATGCTCCTTTCATGGAAGGTCCATCTGAACTTTGACCAGTAGAACTTCTGAAGCTGAAAACTTTTGTGATCAAGTAAAAATTTGAGTTTCTGGGGTCATTTTCATGTCCATGAATGCTGAAGATTGACAGCTATAATGTGAAAGGATAGTCAGATGTTTTTGTGAGCTCTTACTACAAACCAGAGGGTAAAACATTTACATGATTTCTTCTACACCTTCACGCGTTGTCTCATTCATTTATATGGTATTTCCTTCTCCCCCAGGTGCCGCTCTAGAGTGTGAAGTTTGTCTCGCAATCAACTCAAATACTTGTAGTGGCCACTATGAGCGCTGTAAATCTCCGCAAAGTCACTGTATGGTGACCCGAACCGAGAAGTCTTTTAAAGATGATAATGGTAAGGAGGAGATTGGTTTTCAGGTAAAGGTAGATATTTGCTTACATATCTAAAATAATTGAATGTGAAAATTATATGGGGTCCTTTATGACTATTATTCTGGCTATAGCTATGAGACACTGGTTGAGGACAATTGTTGAAAGATGGGTGATTGTCCAGGTGGCCAAATGAATCCATGAAAGGAAGAAACCTGGGACAAACATTACAGGGCTCCGGGGCAAGATGTATGTGTGGGCTATCTTTCCTTAAAACCCAACAAAACCAAACTATACATATCTTCTGTATTCCCCTACAAACACCACACGTGCCTTTCACACATAGAACACTTTCCGCACAGTCCATTAACAGACTCTTACCAAGTAACCATTCCTGGTAGAATCCTGGTAGACATGTTTTCCTGGGGTGAAATTTTTAGCTACAGGTACCCCCAAAATAAACACTTTGGGAGGCATTTATTAAGTCCGGCGTTTTTTACGCCGGACTTAAAAATGCCCCCGCAGCTCCGGCGGTACGGGGATTTATGTAGAGGCGGACTGCCTGTACATAAATCCTGTGCGCGCCGGTGCGCACCGCCGAAAACCTACGCCAGCTGAGGACTGGAGTAGGTTTTCGGCGTACATTTGTACGCCCACTTCCCGCCTACTTTCCGCCCCCTTTCCGCCCCCTGGCGTACTCGGCGGAAAGTGCCGATTTGCGATTATTTTATTCGCAAATCGGCCATTTGCGTATAAAATAATACGCAAATCGGCACTTTCCGCCAAAAATCATCCGTCCGCCGGATGATACATGTGGCCCTTTGTCCATGCTGGGTACCGCCTGGAATTCCGGGACACAGCCTATTATCTAGGATGAATCCCGGAATTCCTGGCGGTACCCGGGCTGTCTCCTCCTTCCCCACGGACCGGGAAGGCATCGGGAATCAAATGCGGAAGGTTCGGCAAGGTTTGAGTGCGATACAACCTAAGATTTTCCGCTGTTCGATCATCTCTAGTGTTGAGGAAGCATTGCTCATGACACTGATTAACAATTGGTTATAGTTGTTGTAGTCACAGCCACGAAAGCTATTGGATTGGGAAATTAATGCTGGTCTGAAAGTATCGGAACCAATAAAGCCATGATTTTGTCCGTTTATATAATATAGGAATTAAGGCACCCCATACTCCACCATATATATATATATATATATATATATATATATATATATATATATATATATATGGCTCAGTCAAGTGTGCACACATTTTCATTGATAAGACGGCAATAATCAGCTGCCAAACACCTGCTCTGGCATTACTATACACATAAGAGAGTCTTCCGATCAGGTTGGTTTTCCTGATGTGCCTCTAATCAGTAGAAGAACCTTGGACTCTAAGATCAAGTGTTCATGGTTAAAAAGGATCTGGTCTCAGCAAAAAAAGTCTTGTGTAATGATTAGATGAGTAAATGAGTAAATCGAATGGACATTAAATTCTTTACTATGTTCTATTTTAGGAGGACAAAGGAGAAGTGCTGTCATAGAGAAATCCTGTGGAAGTCTTCATAGCTGCAGCCACCCTGCGACTTTAACCACAGAGAAATTCCATGTGAGAGTGACCACAGTGTGCTGCTCCAATGACTTCTGCAACAATGGCACAATCAACTGTATGTGACTTAATGCTATATTTTCTTTTATAACAAAGGGGGCAGGGAAGTCAATTATAGCCTAACTTTCTATGGAAGCAATCTAGGACTATGAGGGCCCATGCTTTCTGTATGCCCCTTAATCCCCTCCCCCTCAACATCAAACCCCAACACCCCTGTTCCCTCCTCTGACAGGGGCATCGCGCCTACCCTGCCCCCATACAGCTGCTGGACTGCAAACCCTCCTTTTCCCAAACAACCGCTGGCCCACACCCGCAATCCGACAGCCACTGGCCCACACCAACATACACATGTACCCACCCATTACAGGAACCTCCTTCTCCCGACTCCCCAATGCATGAGTGATGTCACTCGGGTGGCGGAGACACGGGGGGAATGAATGTCGAGCTCATGGGGGGGGGGCTGGCATGTATGATGGTCTGGGGGGGGGTGGGCAAGTCAGGGGACTGGTGTAGGTGGAGTTTGTCGGTGACTGGTGAGGGCCGGTGGCCTTTAGGGGGGTGGGGGTGGGGTGGATTTGCAGCCTGTCAAATCCGGGGGCAAGCCCTGCCAAAGGCTGTCTGGGGGGGGGGTGCGTCTGTGATGTGCTGTGCTGCCACTGGCTGGTGTGAGCCATACAATGGAGGGAGACCACACTTCACCAGGGCGGCCCCAGGCCTTGTAGCAGCTGTGTGGTCTGCCTCCATGGTAGCTACGCCAGTGTCCAAAATGAGTCCTCCTATGTATGCTCACACCATCATACTCTACATCCAGGGCAGTAGTCTCTAACCTATACCGATACTTAAAGCTTGGAATAAACATAACCCTGGAATCCATATGGACAGGTGTTAATCCCCTCTATAATTTACTTTTGCCCCTTTAGTGTGCCCCCACTGCTGCCCCTGTGTATTGCTCACACTTTGATGCACGTTGTTATGTTTAGAGTAGATATTATATTTGCGGACTTGTGAAAGTAAAGTGCTGCACAATTGATTTAGTGATTGCCCGTTATTGATTCAGTGATTGTTCTTATGGCCGTGCCTGAATGATAATCGAGCTGCGTAACGGCTCTTTAAATGAATACCCATAAAGGAGATCAGGGCTTGTACCAATGCAGCAGTCGACTCATCCCTGTAGTGAGCTCCTTCTATATGTACTGATTGTCCAGCTGCCATATGGGAGGTGACTATAGAGTGAAAAAAATAATACATAATACACCAGCACCATACAACAAAACCTGACTTGGTTTTTTTTTCCCTAATAAGAATCTTTTTTATACCAAAAGCCATTTGACATAAAATAAAAGCCTTCTAAACACCCATAATCTTTCCAAAAATTACACCCCCCCCCTTCCCACCAGGACCCTCTACTTTTCCACCACTATTCCACCTCTTTAGCCATGGAGATTCCTAGTTTCTAGTTTTAATGTTTTCCCACACTTCTTACCGCTGTATTACTGTCAATAAAAGTAGGAAGAGACCATTTAAAAAAAAAATCAAGGATGAGAAGAATAAAAATAAAAATAAAAACACCATAAGAGCTGACACTTCCTTGGTTCTAATTTATGTATTTGATCGATCTTAAACCGTCTGTGCCTGTTATGGGCCATTTGGGTTAAGGTCAACGGGTCAAAAGAGCAAAAAGGCGTACCTGCTGCCCATAACCCTGTCCACCAAATCAAGTAAGAAGGAAAGAAAGTACAATTCCAATAGAACTCATTCCTTTCACATTTCTCTCCTCTTTCCATAACCTTTCCCAATCCTGCCCTCCACCCCTCCCGTCCATCTTTTCTCTCGCATCTTCTCTACTAAAGTCTTAAAGGGGAACTCTTTTGTCAGTATCCCCGGGGAGGGGGTGGATGAAAACAATGAAACCCACTTACCACCCCAGCTCCAGCACTGGGCTCACTTAAGCCCTGGGTCACCGGCCGATTATTGGTCCCAGATGGGACTTGAGATGTAACGTTAGCAGGCTCCTCTCAGCCATTCAGATGTTCATGTCACATCTTAAAGTGAATATACCACTACGTACATTGCTTGGTGTTTTATACATGAATGGATCTGTGCCGGTGTGGGGATGCCCATTCCTGTTCTTTTTTTGAACCCCCTCCCCTCTGTGACACGGCTCCATTAGAATCAATGGAGCAGCGTCACAGAGAGGAGATCGTTACGCTGGGGGCCCACCTCCAGTGCTTCATGCCCGGCTGGTGCTCGGTAATAGACCAGCGCCTGAGTGGTAATCGGGCAGTTAAAAAGTAGGACCGCTGCATCGGCATCTCTGCGCCAGTGACGGTCCATTCATATAAAAAAACACAAAGCAATGTACCTAGTGTTACATTTGCTTTAAGTCCTGCCTCAGACAATAAAGAGACAGGGGAACAGAGTACTGTGATGTGGGCTCCAGCGCTGGAGGCGGGGAGGTAAGTGGATATCATTGTTTTCATTCGTTCATCCCGTTTAAGCTCCTCATTTCTTCTCCCCTATCCTCTTTGAAGGGGGTGAACAAGTTTTGGTCTTACCTGTAGTTATCAATACAGTCAGAATTACAATAAAGGGTGACACCTTTTTACAGATCAATCTCGGCACTCACCATAAATGCTTCATAATTTTATTGCAGAAAATTTCATATTTATCACAAGTACAACAGGACGTTTCGGCGTCAGCCTTTTTCAGCTGTCAGCAGAAAAAAGCTAATGCAAAAATGTCCTCTTGTACTTGTGGTGAAAATAAAATTTTCTGCAATAAAATTATGAAGCATTTATGGTGAGTGCCGAGATTAAACTTTTACAGTACCGACAGAACTTTTTTCCTACTACGTGCACCACCTATATACACAGTAGTGCCGTCTAAAGACTTTTTACCTTTTTACAGGTAACACCAAATCCACCATTCCCAATAGGTGTTTTTCATGGGAAGAACATTCAAAATTTGTATTTCATTGTAATTTATTCTTTGTAGTTATAGATGTATTTTTGTTTGTTTTTATATTTCAGGGCAGCAGCCGAATTCCACAGATAATGGGCTGAGCTGCCCGTCTTGTTTTGCAAGAAATTCTCCAACGTGTGATGTAGAAACCCATGTAAACTGCACAGGGGACGAAAACCACTGTGTTCAGTATTCAGCCACCCATGGAGGTAAATGGTTTATTTTATACATACAAAGGAACACATCTAGTTTCTTTTAGAAATTCATTGCGGCTCCATCTTATTGCATCTCCAATAGTGTCTCCTCTTTGACCGTCTCAATTTTTTATCATGAGCTGAGAGAAAGTGCAGCTCCCCTTTAAGTGACCTTTATATTTTACTATTCTATGTAATGTTTTACTTCTATTACCAGGAATACTTGACTCACCATTATTTCCCTTTATCGGTCCTCAGAGGAAGGTTCTTTAGTTACTCGACAACTTTATAAAGTCTTAAGATGTTTGTGCAATTTATAAACTCTCTGTATACACTGAGAGAATCCTGTTGAGGTTTTATAGGAAAGGGTGGATGCTGGGCCTTGAGTTATTTGTTGTGGTCTGTTACTTTTATAGCCTTTTATAATGGTACAGCTCAACATCTATCAGTCTTCACTTATAAAAGTTGAAGGACAATACTTCAAAAGGACTTATTCTTACAAATTCTTGGCAGATGATAAGTCATTTATAGGAGAAACATTAGGGAAATCCTTTGCAATTAGTTAAAGGAGCCCAGACCATCTAAGTTCAAGGGATCTGATGAAGACATTGTATCTCGAAATGCGTCTGAGCAAAGTCTCGGTTTATTGGACCAACCCTTGTGAGATGACCTTCTATAAGTAGAACTCCTGTATTTAGCGAATCCTCCTGTTTTTTTTTTATACTCTTAAAGGGTTTGTCCAGGAAGGGGTGTTTTTGGATAAGTGGAAAATAACAAACCGGTAAAGTGGCACTCTTCCCCACCGCTCCGTGTTTCCCAAGTACCTGGTCTCTTCTGTGGATCTGTTTTCTAATAGTTTAGTAGACCTTTCTTGGGGACAGGGAATGCCCTCTCAACATCTCTCTATCCTGTCAATTCTCATTATGGTTGGGCATATGGTGGACAACCCCTTTAAGATCAAGACATATGATGGCATTCAGTTAGATTTCGATGTGCTGCAATACCAGATGTGGCCTATGAGTGGAGCTGTGTCAGTAAGGCCATTTTTTCTCATTCTTTGAGGCCCCTTTAGGTCATGGTGACATAAAAACATCCTAAAACGGGATATCAGTATTTAAAAACCACCTGATATCTCGGAAACCTATATCAGTAGGGTAATAGCTTCTCATGCCCTAAATCTAAGTTATACAGGATAAAAAACTGTATGTACAAGAACCAGAAATCCTATCTGTCAAGTAAAAGAATACAAATTCTCAGGTGAGAAAAATCAGGTCTGAAGTATTTCTGCCCGAGGCGAGAAATAAGATATGTTCCTCGTGTCCACTCCTCCCTTACATCTACATTACTGAGGAGGTGTTATTATAATCTTGTTTTTTCTAGGTTGGGCACAAGGTTTTGTTATGTATCTCTGCCTCCTCCTCCTTACATCTCATTACTATGACCTTATCCTGTAATACCTGTCCTTATAGTGATGTATATAGCAGTTATAATATACCACTAGATAATGAGACGCTACTGACTGTATAGGTAAATCATTTAATGAGATAATAATCACTTAGTTCACTCACTTATATGTAACCATTATCACCTCTGCAGGAACATACTGTGAACATAGGGAGCCGTTCTAGTGTTGTACATACGAGACCGTATTATAGTAGTTATATTCCTGTATATAGGGGCAGTATTATAGTAGTTATATTCTTGTATATAGGAGCAGTATTATAGTAGTTATATTCCTGTATATAGGGGCAGTATTATAGTAGTTATATTCTTGTATATAGGAGCAGTATTATAGTAGTTATATTCCTGTATATAGGAGCAATATTATAGTAGCTATATCCCTGTATATAGGGGCAGTATTATAGTAGTTATATTCTTGTATATAGGAGCAGTATTATAGTAGTTATATTCTTGTATATAGGAGCAGTATTATAGTAGTTATATTTCTGTATATAGGGGCAGTATTATAGTAGTTATATTCCTGTATATAGGGGCAGTATTATAGTAGTTATATTCTTGTATATAGGAGCAGTATTATAGTAGTCATATTCCTGTATATAGGGGCAGTATTATAGTAGTTATGGTTCAGGGAAGAAAAAGAGTGCTGCACCTCACACCTATGGCTGATACTAGTACCTCTCGGCTGCATAAAAAACATCAGAATTCTGTATGTGAATTGATCAAGCCACACTGCCCCATGTACCTCGTGCAGGTATCTGATACACATGGGTCCCTACACTAAGTCCACACTGTGCCGGTCAGTGACCACCACCCCCGCAGGCGTGCACAGTCAGGGAAGGGAGGCCATGGAACGGCCCTGTAACCCCCATGCCACAGGACCAGTCCCAAAAATGCCACACCAAAACCCAGCCAGCACCACCGGCGGAGGAAGCTGCCCGCAAACAGCACAAGTCTGGATAAGGTATTGCACTCACCATAGCTATCAAAGATAGAATGGGACAGACAGGAGGGATTAAAACCATGAGCACTCAGGTGTCTCCTGCTAATTGCGGTCATGTGGGTCTCACCAGGAGGAGTGCAAAACACGGAGAAAAGAGAGAAACAAAATACGGTTCAGGGAAGAAAAAGAGTGCTGCACCTCACACCTATGGCTGATACTAGTACCTCTCGGCTGCATAAAAAACATCAGAATTCTGTATGTGAATTGATCAAGCCATACTGCCCCATGTACCTCGTGCAGGTATCTGATACACATGGGTCCCTACACTAAGTCCACACTGTGCCGGTCAGTGACCACCCATGTGTATCAGATACCTGCACGAGGTACATGGGGCAGTGTGGCTTGATCAATTCACATACAGAATTCTGATGTTTTTTATGCAGCCGAGAGGTACTAGTATCAGCCATAGGTGTGAGGTGCAGCACTCTTTTTCTTCCCTGAACCGTATTTTGTTTCTCTCTTTTCTCCTTGTTTTGCACTCCTCCTGGTGAGGCCCACATGACCGCAATTAGCAGGAGACATCTGAGTGCTCATGGTTTTAATCCCTCCTGTCTGTCCCATTCTATCTTTGATAGCTATGGTGAGTGCAATACCTTATCCAGACTTGTGCTGTTTGGGGGCAGCTTCCTCCGCCGGTGGTGCTGGCTGGGTTTTGGTGTGGCATTTTTGGGTCTGGTCCTGTGGCATGGGGGTTGCAGGGCCGTTCCATGGCCTCCCTTCCCTGACTGTGCACGCCTGCGGGGGTGGTGGTCGCTGACTGGCACAGTGTGGACTTAGTGTAGGGACCCATGTGTATCAGATACCTGCACGAGGTACATGGGGCAGTGTGGCTTGATCAATTCACATACAGAATTCTGATGTTTTTTATGCAGCCGAGAGGTACAAGTATCAGCCATAGGTGTGAGGTGCAGCACTCTTTTTCTTCCCTGAACCGTATTATAGTAGTTATATTCCTGTATATAGGGTCAGTATTATAATAGTTATATTCTTGTATATAGGGGCAGTATTATAATAGTTATATTCTTGTATATCGGAGCAGTATTATAGTAGTTATATTCTTTTATATAGGGGCAGTATTATGGTAGTTTTTATATTGGCCCTCTAACTAACATGTTGGTAAACCTGATTTTGAGAATGAATATATTCTATGCTTTTCCGTAGACACATTTAGTACAATATCTTTTTGTTATACAGCTGTGGAGCTTTGTCCTTTGCTTTAGTTTTCTCACAATAGACAGGTTTACTCCTAATGTGTCATATTGCAAAGTACAATATAACTTGAATTACTGAGTGTTAGGTGTACATGGAAAGTACATGAGCAATTATAACAAGATACAATGGAAGATGTATAGAGGATATCCCCATGGTCTGAAAAGAAGAGGAAACTAAAGCAGATGTATAGCTGAACTTCATCAGATACCAGAGATTACTATAGAGCATTATTTCTCTTGTGACATCTATGGTGTCCATTGTAGTATGAATACTTTGCTGTTAAAACGTTGTATGAAGTTTTCTGCTCTCAGGTACATAGTGTCACCTACTAATACTGGACAGGGTGGACACTACAGTATTGTAGAATTTGTCCTTGGGTCCATGGAGTTTTTCCTTCATTCACGTCTTGGCACACCTGGATGTTTCTGTAGCTTCTCACCAACCTTCCTAGGGTCAGATGTATATAGGGGGACGTCATGAATATCTAACTACAAAGCACACAAGTGTCCGCTCCCGGCCCTGGGTTTCATCATACTTGTTTTGCTTTTGTTTCTTTATGTTCTCTGCTTGAACATGTTTGATCCAATCTTGTAGCTCGTGGATCACAAAGTGTTTGTATGGATCAGTCCAGTCACAAAAGACAAAAATATGCACAAAGCAAACATTGCTGCCTCTGCACCTGAATGGTCCAGCTAAGCTATGTACAGACAATATACAGGTCCACACATGACAAGGAACTCTGTGCTGGAGTAGAAGTAAGGTACATGTGATGTGTCTGACACCATGAGGTCTGAAGATTTTATACATTTATCCTGTGAAAAGTAATGTTTCTGGCTACAGCATGGAGTGTGATGGACAAGGCAGGAGAAAGAACTAATATGTAGAGCTATTAGTATTAGTAGCCGTAGCATCGGGGAACAGTAGCTGCAATGGTAGCAGAAGTATGGAAGGTGGTGGAAGATGGTAGCCTATATAGGGCAAGTAGTAGTGTCTCTAAATGGTAGTAACTCCAGCAGTCTGAAAAGGTCTGTAAGGTTTACATGGTGGTCTACCAGTCTACAAGAGTCTGTAGATATAACCTGATGGTCTACTAGTCTAGAAAAGTCTGTAGAGAGTACATGGTGGTGTACCAGTCTACAAGAATCTGTAGAGATTACATGATGGTATACCAACCTACAAGAGTCTTTAGAGGTTATATGGTGGTCTACCAGTCTACAAGAGTCTGTAGATATAACCTGATGGTCTACTAGTCTAGAAAAGTCTGTAGAGAGTCTACAAGAATCTGTAGAGATTACATGATGGTATACCAACCTGCAAGAGTCTTTAGAGGTTATATGGTGGTCTACTAGTCTACAAGAGTCTGTCGGGTTGACATGGTGGTCTACCAGTCTACAGGGGTCTCTAGGGTTTACATGGTGGTCTACCAGTCTACAAGAATCTGTAGAGATTACATGATGGTATACTTATCTGCAAGAGTCTGTAGAGATTACCTGATGGTCTACTAGTCTACAAGAGTCTGTAGAGAGTACATGGGGGTCTACCAGTCTACAAGAGTCTGTAGAGAGTACATGGGGGTCTACCAGTCTACAAGAGTCTGTAAATAATACATGGTGGTCTACCAGTCTGAAAGGGTCTGTAGGGTTTACATGGTTGTCTACCAGTCTACAAGGGTCTCTAAGGTTTATGTAGTGGTCTACTAATTTACAAGGGTCCGTAAAGATAACACTTGGGGGTCTACAAGTCTATAGGAGTTTGCAGGGTTTTACAGGGTGGTCTATCAGCCTACAAGAGTCTGTAGGGTTTACACAGTGGTCTACTGGTCTATAAGGTTCTATAGAAACTATACGGTGGTCTACCAGTCTATAAGGTTCTATAGAAACTATACGGTGGTCTACCAGTCTACAAGTTTGGTATTTGGTGGGTCAGGCCAAACTTACCAGCGAATACTTTGACTTTTTAAGCTATGACAATAATCACGTGTCAGTCAAGAACAATGAGCAAACCATGGTTTTCTTCGACACCCACCTAACAAGATTGAGATCTATAGTTAGGATGGGATTCTGGTAGTTGAGAAAGATTATTGACTTTTTGACTCGCAAAACAAGCTCTAAGTTCCCATGTATAGTGCTACATGCATATATATGTATATAATACTTGGTACTGGAACAGTATAATAATAACCCTCTAGACATGTCCTATAAGCAGGAGCCTGTAATGACTGTAAAGATCTCCTCCACCTTCCGCTTCTTCTCCGATGCTTCTCTTTACACAGAAGCACGCTGTAGCTTGTAGTATAATTTAGGGGAATGAGTAATGATAAATTGTTTAGGGATTTCTCAACACTAATAATAATTACACAGCATGAAATATTGTATCAGGTAAGATGTGATTGCCACTTAAAAGCCTTTTAACCTCTGTCCAGGACAATCGTATAAACAGGTCACACCCTGCAGAAACATCACTCGTCTTCTTCCTAAATCATTGACAAAAAATATATAGAATGATGATCTATGTGTGATGTAATGATCTATGTGTAATATAATGATGACGTATGTGTAATATAATGATGATCTATGTGTGACGTAATGATGATCTATGTGTGATGTAATGATGTATGTATAATATAATGATGATCTATGTGTGATGCAATTATGTATGTGTGATGCAATGATGATCTATGTATGATGTTATGAGGATCTATGTGTGATGTAATGATGTATGTGCAATACCACGATGTATGTGTGATGCAATGATGACCTGTGTGTGATGCAATGATGACCTATGTGTAATGCAGTGACGTATGTGTAATATAATGATGGTCTATGTATGATGTACTGATGTATGTGTAATACCATATTATGTGTGATGTAATGATGACCTATTTGTAATGTAATGATGACCTATGTGTAATGTAATGATGTATGTGTAATGCCATGATGATGTATGTATAATGCAATGATTTATGTATGATGTAATGATGTATGTGTAATATATTGATGACCTGTGTGTGATGCAATGATGACCTGTGTGTGATGCAATGATGACCTGTGTGTGATGCAATGATGACCTATGTGTGATGCAATGATGACCTATGTGTAATGCAGTGATGTATGTGTAATGTAATGATGACCTATGTGTAATGTAATGATGTATGTGTAATGCCATGATGATGTATGTATAATGCAATGATGATTTATGTGTGATGTAATGATGTATGTGTAATATATTGATGACCTGTGTGCGATGCAATGATGACCTATGTGTGATGCAATGATGACCTGTGTGTGATGCGATGATGACCTATGTGTAATGTAAAAAATATTATGGTGCAAAAACCAAAGACACTTTCTTGATAGGTTTCTATTAAATACTTTGTTATATGATAAGACTTATCATATTATCTATGGAGAGTAATGAGTATACACTATATTCCCTTGTAGAATACACCATCACAGTGGCCGGCTGCGCCTCTGAGAGCATGGCGAGATCTAATGGAGGAGCGGCCTTCCGGGGGTCTTCAGTCACCGTCTATGGGATGCAGAACAGAAACAATGGAGGAGGCTCTGTGAGACACGACGCATCTCTGCTCTCACTCCTGGCTATGCTCACCATCCTATCAGGATACTCAAGGATATGACATGACGTGTGATTCTTCATTGCATTTCCCTGTGCCATACCTTACCTATAGCAATGTGGGGACATAGAGAAGCTAGAGACCTGAAATGATTTCCCATTCCATCTTCTTTGTTGGATCCTATCTCCTTGTCATCTTCTCAGCTCCGCACCCTGATCCCTTCATCCTGGTGTGGTGGCTGTGACGCTAAATCCTGCCGGACTGGCACAGAACCTATGGAAACGTCCGGACAGCCCCCGCTCCTCCAGTACTTTGTATGTACATTGTACAGCATGTAATGACCGGAACCTATACCATGTATTTCAAGCAGACCTATATAAGACACTGAGAATAGAATGTGATAAATGTATATTTAATAAATATTTTTCTGCACTGCTTTTTTTTCATTAAAAAACTAATCGTTATTTATTATGGCGTTACTGCGCGTTTATTGTACATGTAACCAAAGAGCATACATGTAACTGTGTGTCTGGCCTATGTGATCCCCACACAAATGGAAGGAAACTGATCCTGACTTACATCCTGTATTATACTCCAGAGCTACAATCACTATTCTGCTGGTGGGGTCACTGTGCACATACATTACATTACTGATCCTGAGTTACATCCTGTATTATACTCCAGAGCTGCACTCACTATTCTGCTGGTGGGGTCACTGTGCACATACATTACATTACTGACCCTGTGTTACATCCTGTATTATACTCCAGAGCTGCACTCACTATTCTGCTGGTGGGGTCACTGTGTACATACATTACTGATCCTGAGTTACATCCTGTATTATACCCCAGAGCTGCACTCACTATTCTGCTAGTGGGGTCACTGTGTACATACATTACATTACTGATCCTGTACTAATCCTGAGTTACATCCTGTATTATACCCCAGAGCTGCACTCACTATTCTGCTGGTGGGGTCACTGTGTACATACATTACTGATCCTGTACTAATCCTGAGTTACGTCCTGTATTATACTTCAGAGCTGCACTCACTATTCTGCTGGTGGGGTCACTGTGTACATACATTACATTACTGATCCTGTACTAATCCTGAGTTACATCCTGTATTATACCCCAGAGCTGCACTCACTATTCTGCTGGTGGGGTCATTGTGTACATACATTACATTACTGATCCTGTACTAATCCTGAGTTACGTTCTGTATTATACTTCAGAGCTGCACTCGCTATTCTGCTGGTAAGGTCATACATTACATTACATTGCACCTTACTACATTTCCCGGTCACAGTCAGTAATACAGCGATGAGTCACAGAGAGAACAGGTTCGGACATATTTTATAAGTAACTTTGATGTGTCCAGCTCCCCATGCTGTAAACACTCGGATGACATCAGAAGTCACATGATCATCTCCTGGGATCTATACCCTGTGTGACAAACGGTGGAATGATGAGTCACCAGGGATTAGCCCAGATTTCACAGAGAGCTCACAATGTAAAGCAATGTAAAATAAAGCGGAGGAGCAAAGCGATAAACATAATCACTGAGTAATGATAACAACCGGACCGTGTTATAGAGGTCGGTTATCCTACCCACAGCTCAGCCAAAGGGCACGTGCCACTGCCAGACTTATCTTTCCAAGAGCAAAAGGGTCAAGCAGATGAAATCCAACATGTCTGATCCTTCTCTCCCTCTACAGAGTTTTGAGGCCGGTGAGGCCATAATCTACGCCTCCATATCACATATATCACACTTATGTCCAGCTTTGGATATTAGGATAGAGACTGTATCATACATAATAATAGTATGACCACGTATAGTAGGGTATAGTGACCACGGAGAGACCTGTATTCCTTGTGTTTTGTGTCACAGATGGCTCCAGATGGTGCAGTGTGCCACTAAGTTTTTATACACCTGGGCAAAGTAACTCTCTCAGCTTCACACAGAAGGGGATGAAGGAGAGTGTGTTAAGTGTTTTCCCCACTAGGTGTCGCTGCTGTATTTATTCAATGTATTATGTCAAGCACAGCTGATGGTCTCATGGGTTACCTGTTGATATCACATGTTGTACTTGAACTATCCTGTTACAGGCGCAGGCTCTTTTTCCTCCTATCTCTGCTTGCTCATTCACACACAGCCTCACCAATCAAACACTAGCAAAGGTACCCCTATAAATAGGAGCTAGTTCCTGGTGGGAGGGTCTTTTTGTTGAGTCAGTAGAGGTGGAGAGAAACGGACAGTTCCTACTGCAGTGAATCCAGGGCCTGGCTTAGGCCAGGACCATTGGCAGGGACCAAAGGAGAGTTTTCCTTTATGGCGGTGACTACAGCTAGAATGCAGTACTAGACCCTTAGAAGGTAGTAACATCTTCTGAGGAAAACCTTGTCCAAGCCAGGGATACCTTCTGCAAGACGCAGGGCAGTAACCCTGAAGTTAGGTACTGACCCCAGTAGGACAAATAGCGTGTACCGAGCTGAAGTATCCTACTGTAATGCATGGCTATACTGGAAAGTCTTAGAAAGTCTGCTCAACCCAGTTGCAGAGTCCTGGGACCTCGTATCACATTAGGATGGGAATCTGACGCTATAGGGCAAAAGGCTGTCAGATCACAGTATCTATCCGTGAGTACAGTATCTTCTTCTGTTCTCCTCTACTCTATCCCGGCAGAGTACACTACTACCTGGACAGGGTCCTCCAGACGTTCCTCTACTCTACCCTGCAGCACAACTCTCTTCAACCACCTCTCGCCTGCACCTGCTTAACTAGTATTGCTCTGAAGTTCTTACCAGTAAACCAAGTTATCCTGGTCAAGGCATTGGACTCTGGTCTATTTCTATGCACCTGTTCACACTTGGGTTATTCAAACCTCAAGCGCAGTGCCCGGTTGACCAGGAGTGGGTTCCAACACCACTCCTGGTGAAAGGTGCCCAAGTGACCCTACACCCACACAGAAGCTACAGTATCGCATAGCTACCCTGGCACACGGCAATAGGATTAGATACACTGGCTTAGAAGACAGTATCACATGTCATGGATTCAAATACACCAGCCCAAGACAGTATCACACATGATAGGATTAGATACACCATCCCAGGGTGGTATCACACGTGATAGGATTAGATACACCAGCACAGCACACATGCTAGGATTAGATACACCATCCCAGGGAGGTATCACACATGATATGGTTAGATCCCCTCAGCCCAGGGCAGTACCACACATGATAGCATTAGATACACCAGCCCAGGCTGGTATGACACATGATAGGATTAGATACACTAGCCCAGGCAAACATGATAGGATTAGATACACCATCCCAGGGTGGTATCACACATGATATGGTTAGATCCCCTCAGCCCAGGGCAGTACCACGCAGGATTAGATACACTGGCTTAGCAGACAGCCTCTGGTCAGTCTCGGGTTCCCCACGCACTTGTTCTGCCAGCAGAGACAACAACATAATAATTAGTGTTTCCTCGGTGGAGTGAGGAGCGTCCATCCGGGACAGGCTGTATCCTGATTATATATATCTGCTGTATCCTGGTGATATATATATCTGCAGATTGTGGCATTCATTTCCTGTTGTGTATCCAGGAGACATGGAGGGGACACTACCACCCTGCACACACTATAACCGAGGCTTAGAGGGAATCCTCCCAGCACCGTCCCATCATGCTCACAGTACCAGCCCCAGTGCTGAAGTTATACATGAAGCAGCTGTGTTTGTTTTGGAGGGTAAGGTATCTGGGCAGATAGATGCATGGCGGAGTGCCGGGGTGGGTGCAGCGGGTGACTGTGTTAGTAACGTATCCTTTTTATTCAATGGAATTTATTCTGTCCTCATAGCTGGATTATACAGACAATGGGGATTGTGTTCTCAAGGTGACTGGAAACAAAGTAACATGAAAGGCTACACACTGTTACCAGCTAATGCCAGGCTGCCTCAGCATTAACGCTGCCAGAAGACATTGTATTAGAGGGAACCAGCCAGAGGTTGTGAGAGGCATGCTGATTTTTGTAGTGCCTCTCTTGGTATGATGTAAAGAAATCTGTCAGCTGCAATTCACATTCTAAACTGCTGACACTATTAGGTAGCTGTTAGGTCAAGGAGACACATGGTACCTTTAACCCCTTAGCAACCCCTGATGTATCTGGTACGTCATGGTGCCATTAGTGAGCCAGCTCTGCAGCTTCAGCAGCCCCTAGTAATCGACCACAGATTGAATAGATAAATGCATTACATATGTACTGCAATGATCCCTATGAACAATCAGTGTATTGCTTATAGGGGTCCCCTAGGTGGACTACGAATTATTGTAAAAAAAAAAAAAGTTAAAAACATCCCTTTTTTTCCCATTTTATAAATAAAAAAATAAACATTTGCCATTGTCGCACACAAAGATCACAAAAAGCCAAGTGAGGTGCCGATGAGGTACCTAAAAAATAGAGATGATGGCACCTTAAATTTTTTTTTTAACTTTACATTTTTTTGAAGGCAGTAAAACCCGAAGAACGTAGACGACATGTCAGTTTCACCGCAGGGTAAACGGCGTCGTTGAAAAATGCAATTGGTTTCCTTTTAAAGGAAGAAAAAGAAATCCTCTATAGAAGTACAAAAACAAAAATTACCTGTGTCCTTAAGGGGTTAATACATCCATCTGTGCTTCCAGAATATATTAAAATGCTTTTATTCTGTGGCTCTCCCAAGCTCCTGAAGTGCTAAGGGCTCTAATGCCTCCTTGCTCCCCCTCCCTGTTACTACTGGAAGCCGAGCCCTGTTTTCAAATCTAATTCCTTTGCTGTTCATCCAAATTGTATGAGATTTGGAAACAGGGCTCGGCTATTAGCTGGCTGCAAATCATAGAGGGAAAGGGATGGGAGGGGGAGCAAGGAGGGGTCACAGCCGTTATCACTGCAAGGTGTGGGTGCCTGGAAAAGCTAGGTCTAGTTCTAGGAAATTTCTCCTAATTTCCCAGGACTGGATCCAGCTTCTCCAGGCACCCCGGTGGATTGGCAAGGAAATGCACAGAGATCATGAGTAAGTGGACTGCCGAGCAAAGGAAGTGCTTTGCTTTGTTTTTCATGTGAATTCGCTCATCTCTAGTAGCCACCTTCTCAGCTCCTGTAAAGAACTAATAAAGAAATGGTGGGCACCTTCTCAGCTTCTGTAGAGAACTAATAAAGTAATGGTGGGCACCTTCTCAGCTCCTGTAAAGAACTAATAAAGTAACGGTGGGCACCTTCTCAGCTCTTATAGAGAACTAATAAAGTAATGGTGGGCACCTTCTCAGCTTCTGTAGAGAACTAATAAAGTAATGGTGGGCACCTTCTCAGCTCTTATAGAGAACTAATAAAGTAACGGTGGGCACCTTCTCAGCTCTTATAGAGAACTAATAAAGTAACGGTGGGCACCTTCTCAGCTCTTATAGAGAACTATTGAGATAACAATGGGCACTTCCTTAGCTCTTGTAATGTACTACTGGCATAGCGGTAGGTACCTCCTCAGCTCATATAAAGAAGAAATGGAGTAGCGGTTGGCAGCGCAAAAAACTGTTGGCATAACGGTGGGCACCTTCTCAGCTCCTGTAAAGAACTAATGAAGTAGTGGTGGGCACCTCCCCAGCTCCTTCCTATGGGAGGCTTGTGCCCCAGTTCTTGCTGCTGGATCATACACTTACCCCCTATCCTGACGCCTTTCCGCCAGGTTCTATACAGTTGTTTGACACAGAAACATAAACTATCTTCTCTACATTAGAGGAGCTCCATTAACCTGCTAAGAGTACGTCTGCCAACAAGCTTGCTGACTGTTCCCAAGCCCATCAGAATTGTGGACATGGTCTATAATACAGACTGTAAATCATGATAAGTAGCATCATCCATCTACAAGGAGTCTCAGCATTCCTATAGATTATACTGGTGCAGAGAGGTAGCGCACCGCCTGTATCATTACACATATAAGTAGCCTGTGGTTTACATTTAGTCAGCAGTTCAGAAGTGGAAATCACAGACATAGACATTAGAGGTTTATACAGCACTGCAGTAAGTGAGGAGCGCCTCTAATCCCTGGGCATTATGTGGCGGGATATGCTTTTATATTCCTGTACAGAAAATACCGTTAATCTCTAAGGGATCTGGTCGCGACTTGCGTCTGAGAGACGTTTCAGCGTGTGTGCGCCGACAGCCGAACAATAGCAAGTGTTTCCTGACTTTGTGCATTGAACGGAAATTTATTTACTTAACAAGTTCAATAAAAATACTAAATAGGAAAAAATACTGACATTCCAGGAGAAGGGGGGTAGATTGAAATAGAATTGTATCGGGCATTAACTTTAATCAAGGTCAAAACTCTGTGTTACATTTTTTTCATTAAATCAACCAGAAATTGCCAGAGATTTGTAATTTATGTCTATTACAAATCTTCCAGTACTTATCAGCTGCTGTATGTCCTGGAGGAAGTGGTGTTTTCTTTCCAGCCTGACACAGTGGTCTCTGCTGCCACCTCTGTCCATGTCAGGAACTGTCCAGGAACAAATCCCTATTGAAAACCTCTCCTGCTTTCCAGACTGGAAAAAAAATACACTATGTCCTAAAGGACATACAGCAGCTGATAAGTACTGGAAGAATTGAGATTTATTAATAGAAGTAAATTAAAAATCTCTGTCACTTTCTGGCATCAGTTGATTTAAAAGAAAAAACGATGGTGAACAACCCCTTTAAATATTTTTAAAATGTATCTTATTTGGTTTATAGTTTTCTCTATCTACCACTAAGGGGAGGTGTGTGTGTGTATGTGTGTGTGTGCGTGCGCGTGTGTGTGCGTGTGTGTGTGTGGAGGGGGCGCTCTGAAGTGTATACATTTCCCATTGAGTTGAAGGATTTATTTTTCTTATTTTATAGAATTTCAATCAGTCAGAATATACCAATATCTAACCTAATTACTGAGATTTTAAAGATCTGGAAAAGATATAAATTCAATCCTCAGCTCTCCCACATCCTGATCAATATGGGTTCCCCCTCCAAACACCTATTTTCTACATATTATTTTTGGCAACTGAAAACCGTGACCAATATTTCGCTCAAATATCTGTTCATTTGTATATAATATATTTTGTATAATTTGTCATGTCCATTATCTTCCCCAGCTCTGTGCAGCACAGTTGTTTTAATGGTGCCAGGGCTTTCCACAGATACGATCACCAATATATAACAACATACTGTAGTTTCTATGATTCTCCTTTATTTTGACTTTGTGCATTCCGCTCTAATTCACGCTATAAGAACGATAATGCTATAATTACTCTATTGACAAAAAGGACACTGGGATACTGCTCTGCCTTTTCTTTCCTGCCATTACCTTACCCAGCTCTGTGCAGCACATTTGTTTGCATATTGCCAGGGCTTGCTGCAGGTGAAAGAACAACAGTTTCCATGATTCCCCACTCTACTTTAGCTAGTCATGCCTCTCTTTTACCAGATGTAAGATACTGTCACTCTCTTCATCTAATTCTGTTTGCTGCCTTGCATGTGATACACAACCCCTTTATAGAAGGATGGGGGGAGAGGGGGGGGGGGGGTCTGTATGCCTAGGGCTAGGACAAGCAGGACATAAGTCCCAGGGGCCGTTGAGAAAAATACAGAAAACAGAGCCTGATATGTGATACAGATGTGTCCATCCTTACCTTTTCCTGTGACTTACTATATCTTAACACGTGCCTTGAGATAAGTGGCTAATAAACTATGATTTCACAATCCTCTGTCAGGAAATGGAAAAGCTATATGTATCTGGCATGAATGTGAATGGCAGCCTATCGAGGGTTTGTCTAGCAAGTTGCAATATTGTATTGAATTTGTATAATGAGATATTGGAATTTTTCACTTAATGTAGGAAAAGTAAAGGGTGGACACATCTGTATATAAGTCACAGCTGAGCACACAGCCCCTACTACGTACTTGTTCAGACATTTCTATATGGGATTTCCTCCAGCCCTTCATCAATGAAGGGGCCAGCTTCCTATTGTTCCACAGCATCCATTTATAGGCAGTTTTTTTCCTGTTGGATTCTTTTTAGTCTCTTGACAAGAATGACAATATTTAGATCTAGACAGACTGCCTAACATTTCCACTCTGTATAGGACGCCTAGTAATGGCCTGCTGATGATAACATTGGTCGCCAATCAGATGTACAGGAAACAATTCAAGTCTTTTCTTTATTTAATGTATATGTTAGGTCAAGAGACTCATGGAAAATAGCTTAGTGATTTTAAAAGGAATTTAAAGGGGAAATTCACAGTAAGATTTTTTTTTAAAACAATGTAAAACAGAAGATGTTATTAGTAAGGTCATGCTGGGGTCGCCTCTAAATACTAGAACATAAGGGCCACTGGGTTTTTTGTGGGCTAGTTAGGATGGAGATGTTCTACCAGCTGTGTAGATACAACAGGTTTTTACGTACGAATCAGTAAATGAGTTGTGTCATGATGATGCACTACAGGTAAAATCACATGTGAACGTGAAGGAGTACAACTATACTGTTTTAGTACAGAAATTTAAATCTCTGTACCATTTTTCTCCACCATGGGTTTGATCAATTCCTGATTTCCTGTCTGCACTGTGACCCTGCTGTTACCATGCAACTCTGCACACACTCTCCCACATTTTTCTTGCTTGATGTCTCGGTGGAGACCAACTGCCAGTGTTTTCTGGTGATTGTAGTTGAACTGAGCATGCCTGACCACCTAAGTGGGACGTAAAAAGGACAACAAGAGGTGAAGTGGTTAGTAAGTCTATATATGTTTAAGGCTATGTTCACACGCTGTAAGAGACCGGCCGTTCCATGACTCGGCCAGGTCATGGAACGGGCGGTCTCTGCAAAGATCATCCTGGCTGGTACTGCAATAAAGCAAGCAGCCGGAGAAGCAGAATAGTGAGTGCAGCTCTGGGGTATTTACATTCCCGTGAATTATATCTAGAGAATGAACACAGGATGATCAGGTAAAAGCTTATAGTAAACACAACATTTTGAGTAAAATGAATAGTCTACATGTTTCATACACTGCTGTTTGTCCTGTGTGATGAAATCTACTTTATTTTTATACTAATTCCGTGTCTGTTTGCACAACACAGAAGTTATACAATACATCAAAGCAGTACACAGGAGCAGCTCTGTTCTCAGGGGGCTCGCAGACTTGGAAGGTTTCCCCTGGCTGAAATTTCAAAGAATACGTAATGATAGGTTTTATTTGATGGGTCACAATGACCGGACCCCCAACAATCCCACATTGTTGTTATATTCCAGGAATAATATAATTTTCTCCTGAAGAAACCCCTTTATTAAATAATTTACTTAAATAAACAAAAAATAAAAGTAGTAGTAGTAGTAGTAGTAGTAGTAGTGGTAGTAGTAGTAGTAGTAGTAGTAGTAGTAGTAGTAGTAGATGTAATATAACAATGAATTTACAGAAATGGACATGAGATGATAGTAAATACACCAAGACATTGGAAATAGGAGAGATTTCAATCCAGACTGCATAAGGAACAGGGTCTAATATCATTGTCAGCAGAAGAAGAGTAGAAAGCTGTAAGGCTGTTCTCTTCCGAGTATAAGGCAGTGATGGAAAATGAAATGTTCTGGGTTTGTCCCACAGAGCATCAATCCCTATAAAGGGCATCTGTCAGGATCAGCGGATGTAAGTCACATGCCCAGCTATCCCTAAGAGCCTTGTCTAAGTGTATCCTCTGATCTTCACGAGATACTCCAGATGGTGGAGATAGACTTTCCTGGAAGATACACTAGGTCACTAGCTCTAGAGGTCCTATTACACCAAGCGATTGTCAGCCATATTTGTCCGATCATTAGCCGTTACAGCCAATAATCACTTGGTGTAAGAACTAGTAATAAAAGGCAACGATCAGCTGACATCCACAATGTCAGCTGATCCTTGTCTTCCAATATGTTGGAAAAAAGTATAATGATAAAAATGATCTGCTGGCCGTCGCTACGTGTAATAGGAACGGTAACAGCAGACTGCCGCTATTACCTTTGTGCTCCCCAAACAATGGAAAGATCATCTGGAAAGACCTCACGCAGGTCTCCGTAGCCCCCCCCCCCCCTACCCCTTTGCTGTCAGCGCGCATCAGCGAGCAGGGAACGAGGAGCAAGCGAAAGAGCGCCATTTTTACTTTACACCAATTTGATAAATTTCCCCCTATGTCTTTAAACATGGAGATGGTGCCCACGCCCCCTCCAGTGGCAGGTTCAGGAACTGCACAAGAAATCCGAAGCTCCAAGCAGCTAGGCATGGCAATAATGTGCAGGATGAACACCGTCTGCCATGCCCGAAGGACCTGGACCATGGCAGAATGTGTGTGTGTGTGTGTGTGCATTGGAGGGGGGTCTACCTGGGAAAGAAATAAGATAGATGTGGTGTCAGTGAGATGACAGCACCCTGATATATCCAACTGCCATTACAGTAACATAGCAGAGTTATCCTAAACTTATCCTACTCTATAATTCCAGATGGGTTTTTGCTGGTAGTAACTGGCATCATCAGTGGGAACAAATATATTGAACTGAATAAATAAATAAGAGAGTGAGATCCAGTACCTATAGTATCCGACAGCTCGGGATACACAATCAACCATTAGTGATAGTTGAAACAATTACAGTGCTGAAAAAAGTATTTGCCCCCTTCCCAATTTCCTTTGCTTTTCATACATCAATGTTTTATGTAATTGATCTTTATTATTGGACACAGACCGCCCAGGTGAAAACTTAATAAAATGATGATTTTATGTACGTGAAATGCTGCTCAGCATTAACTCTCCCCCTTAGCTTCTGAAGAGATAAGCAATGCACATGGGCACCGAGGGGCTAAAACATAAAGGTAGAGAAAGTATAAAACCCTCCATAAAACAGTGCAAGCTAAGACCAGGAGCAAGCTCTGCAGTCAAAGACATTGTAATGGTATGGGTATACTGGTTGCCTGCATTACATCTATAAGTATAAAACAAAGGTACAGTATAACGACAGAAGACCCCGTGTATAATTAATCAGGATAAGACGCTACAACATAAAGTGGCGAGATAAATACGCTTTTGTCTAGTGAACAGGTGGCATCAAGTTTATGAATATAGAACAAAGGCTTCAGGAATAAAGACAAAAGAATGAATGCAATAAATAAATAAACCAATAAAAATACTATGACGTGAGCAATCAAGGTAGAGTGCAGTATATATGGAGTACTGTGTATTTGCAACAACGGCCGGGATTAATTCAAAAGATACTTTGCATTGAAAATGAATGGAATCCCGGACGGAGTGTACACGCAATGTATATGCTCTGGCTGGGATTGCATGCGACTGCACAGAAAACTGACATGTCATGTCAGGATGGTAGCTTTGCAGAGCGTTATGCGCCCCTCGGCTCGTGCTCAATTTCTCGTATTCTGTTTCTGTGTTTTGTTTTGCAGCCTCTGAACACTGGTTTATCTGCTCTCATGGTTTAGTGGACACACCCGACTGCACCAGCTAAATTCTGTCTGGCCATGTAATGGTTATTCTTTGTTTTGGTTCTGCTGTGACTGACAGGTTTTCCTGTGGATCGGTTTTGTTCTCAGGTGTCTATGCTTGGTGATCAGTGGGATGGTCGAATTATGTCCTGGACCAAGACCCTGGCCTCCTATATACTAACCCCATTCTGTGTTCTCATTGCTGGTTATTGACTTTGTCTCTGCCTGCATGTGTCTTCTGTTTCCTTGCATCTCCTGATCTTTGCCTTGTATCTTTGACTTCCCTTGCTTGCTGCCTGCCCCTGACTTTATTGCTTGTGTTTTGACTTCGCCTATTGGACCCTGATTTTGTACTTTTGCTGCCCGATTGTTGTGACCCGGACTGTTGATTATTCTTTATTGTGTTTGTCTGTCTTGATCTGTGTGCACCTATACTAGTGCAGGGAACATCATTGTGGTTGTCCGTGGCTACCTAGGGCCGTTTGAGGCAAGTAGGTAGGGACAGTTGGTGGGTTCAGTGTCAGGGCTCACTGTCTTGTCTTGTCCCTGCCGTCCGGTTCCTGCTATGTCAGTTTTGTGTGGCCGCTATTCATTGAATAGCGGCCGCACAGAACTGTTAGTTTACACAATGGAAAGTGCGTCTCCAGCCGCACTTTACATTGTGTGCTGTGGTAAATTGTGATGCGGGCCCACATGGATGCAGTATCGGTCAGGATGATCTTCACTGACACCATCCGTTCTGTGACATGGCCGGGTAACAGAATGGGCGGTGTCATACAGCGTGTGAACCCAGCCTTAACCTGTTTGGAAGTTGAACGTGTTCCATAGCAAGAACACAGAAGAATGTGCCAATTTTAGCAATGAACTCCCTGATTTGCAGAAATCAGCACAAAGAACCTCGGAGGGGAGAGAAACCCAAAGGAATCCAGCCTCACAGCCACGTCCATAAAACAATCAGAAAGCCTTATTTCATACCCATAAAACGTGTATATCCATGAAGTGTGAACGGTTTATGTGTTGCAGGTTACAGACCATCGGAATATTCCTCCATCAACACATTCTTGACTGCGGGGACTAAAGAGCTTAAACATTTACAACTGCCCAAAGATATAATAAAGAAACATGTCTGGTTCTGAAATGTAAGCTCTGCTGCCCATAAAAAGTTACGATATTTTATAATAAAGCTCCCTTATACGTAGTGGAGGGGGGTAATGGAGTATCACTGCTTACATGATAAATGTCTCACTGTTTTACGAGTTACATCGTGTTACGAAATCTTGACTTGTAACTTTACATTTCAATATAAAAAAAAAAGAGGTAAAGGGGTTATTCCAAGATTAAAAGATATTGTTTATCCAAAGTATTGGTGATATCAGGCTAACCCATGGGGGCCTGGCCACCAAGACCTCCACCAATCACAAGGGTGGAGGCAAGCTGTTTCCGGAATGGGTGGAGTTGAAATGCACATGCTTAAAAAGTACCTGTCATTAGAGAAAACTGTTGGGATCAGTCGTAGTCTGAGTGTTCAGTAGAGTCTAGGGGGGAAGGGTAGGGTCTAGGGGGGGAGGGTAGGGTCAGGGGGGGAGGGTAGGGTCTAGGGGGGAGGGGAGGGTCTAGGGGGGAGGGGAGGGTCTAGGGGGGAGGGGAGGGTCTGGGGGGGAGGATGGGTCGACAGCACACAGGGTTTTGGGTGGTTTCTGTTTTTTCCTTTCTTTCCTTTTTGTGTTAAATGAGTTTTGATATTTGGTTTTGGAACCTGAGGGGGACAGGAGATAGAGTAAAAAGAGTGGCAGCCTTTGACTTAATCACGAGACATCTCCCCGCAGTGGTTTGCCTGCTTGAGACGCATTGCACCCAGGAAACGGTCTCTAGGATAAGACATAGATGGGCGAGCTCTGAATACCACGCTCTCTTCTCTAACTTTTCTGGGGGGGGGGGTATCCATGTATATCCATCACAAAATTCCATTCTGTTGTTGTCACGATAGGCGGGTGATGACAAGACACGAGACAGTGGGCCCTGAATCTGATCCCACCCACTGTCACCTGCCTACTTGCATCGGTCGACCCTAAGCGGTCGCGGACAACCACGAAGACAATCCCTATGCTGAATACGTGCAGAACATAAAACGCAGACAGACAGACAAACACAATGCGGGAAGGTCAACTAGCCAAGTCAGAAACTGAACGAGCAACGCAGTACAAAATCAGAAAGAAGCGGGTAGTCAGGGGACAGGCAAAAGGTCAGAATCCAGGCAAGATAACGTAGAAAGAACAGGGCAGAATACAGGGAACTGGGGAGCTGGGATCAGTACAATTAATAGCCAGCAAAGAGAGCTGGCAGTGATTACACTTTATACTGGGTCAGGAGGCCGGACCAGCACACCATTGGTCCGACCCCCTAATCCCAGATACCTAGCAGCTGGTCTGCTACAGACTGAGTGGCGGAGCGATCCGCCCCTCAGCCTGAGCATGATGCCATTCAGCTGCACAGGCTGGGCGGCCGCCAAGAGTGACACAGAGCCGCGGCGTCCCTGGTTACCAGGGACGCCGTCGGGTCTCCGTGACGTCACCCGGCTCGGCCGGCCGCCTCGGCGCTGGGTCCTAGCGCCGACAGAGGAAGCTGGGACCGAGGAGGACGCCGCAGGAGCCCTGGCAGGTGAGTTCACAACAGTTGTATTGCTAAAAAAGTGGATAATAAGGGGAGATACGTAATCCTTCACTGTAATATATTTTCTAGAGAGATGATTTTGCTCTTTGTGTATGTGCCGCCCCCCTTCTCCCCGCAGGTTATGTACGAAATTATAAAGGAAGTAGGAGATAAAGATGAGGTTCCTTTTGTTATGTGTGGGGATCTTAATTGCGTGATGGATATCAGGTTGGATAGGAAAGGGGTCAAGGCTCGTAACCTCAGTTGGTCTTCCCCAATGGCTAAGTTGGCAAGGGAGATGGGCTGGGTCGATTTGTGGCAGAGTCTATATGGTAGTAAAAAGGCTTTCTCCTGTTTCAGCGCCACTTACAATTCTGCTTCCCGCATAGATTACATCCTAGGGAATGTACTAGCTTTGCGCTGGATCCAGGAAATAGGAGCCTCTCAGATCACGTACCTGTAACAGTGGGGGTGTGCGTGGAGCAGGACCCAAGTAGATCTGGACGTCCCTTTAGACTTAACCCTCACTGGTTGGGAATCTTGGATAGTAAACAAAAAATCTGGCATGAAATAAAGGAATTTTGGAGATTAATGTGGGCTCCGATATGTCTGGGATGCGTTAAAGGCCCATATTTGAGGGATATTAAAGAGAGAAATATGTTATAAGAAAAGGGGGTTTAGAGAGCAGGAGCATAGTCTGCAAGCTGCAGTGCAGGAAGCAGAAGAGGAATTTAAGGTTTCACAGACAGAGGCAGCGGCAGATAAGATTAAGAGAGCTCAGGGGGAATGTGGGGAATTCCTTATAAATAAGGCCCAACAAAAATGTTTCTTTCTTGGCCAAAAGCGGTTTGTGGAGGCAGGGAGACCGGGGAAACTCTTGGCAACTATTGTTAGGGCACAAGAGGGGAGCTCGTATATTGTAGCCTTGGAAGATGTGAACTTGGACTAATGAAGGGATACGTAAGAAAGTTGTTGAGTTCTATGAGACCCTGTACCGGTCAGAAGTTGCTCCTACGGAGCAGGAATATCAGGAATTCTTTTTTAAATGTAAACTGCCTTGTGTTCCTCAGGACAAATCCCAGTGGTTAGAGGGAAGGATAGGGGTTTCGTACTTAAGGGAAGCATTAAGTAGTATTTCAGGGTCAACTACACCAGGATCCGATGGTCTGCCTTTTGATTTTTACCGCGAGTTCGGAGATGTCCTTTTTACTTATTTAGCTGAAGTACTTATACTTATGAATCCTTGTGTAAGGGACGCCTTCCTGAATCTATGCGACAGGCTAACATTGTTTTAATCCCTAAAAAAAATAAGAACCCTCTGCGAGTTGAGTCCTACAGTCCAATCTCCCTGCTAAACAATGACTACAAATTGGTGGCCAGGGTTCTCGCACGGAGATTGACGGAGGTTATTCAGGGCCTTATTGGCCATGAGCAGACAGGGTTTGTACCAGGACGCTCTATTTTTAACAATATCTCCAGAGTCCATGCTAGTGTTCAGTTGGGGAGGGGAGGTCCCCACTCCATCCTGTCGCTTGATGCCTTGAAGGCTTTTGATAGGGTGGAGTGGGGATTTCTGTGGAGAGTTATGGGGGAAATGGGGTTTGGCCCAGAATTTGTGAGCTGGGTCAGGCTACTTTACTCAGACCCGTTGGCAAGTGTAATTGTGAACAGGGATACCACTAGGTGTTTTAAGCTGTCAAGGGGCACTCGGCAGGGGTGTCCCCTGTCACCCCTGCTTTTTGATCTGTATATTGAGCCTCTAGCGGAGTGTCTTAGGACAGCTAAGGACATAACGGGGTTTGGCTTAGGTGGTGAGAGTAATAAAGTTCTCCTGTATGCTGATGACGCCTTACTGTTTATTAAGGACCCAGTGGAAAATCTGCCCAAGGTTATGAGATTGGTAGAGGAGTATGGGAAGATAGCCGGATTCGGGGTGAACTGGGATAAATCTGCATTATTGTCCCTTGGGGAGGAAAGGGAAGAAACTGGAGGGGTAGCATCCCTTGTGGATAGGAGTGAAATAATAGACTATCTTGGGGTTCAGATTAGTAAAGATGTGAGAAGTTATTTGGACCTTAATCTTTAGCCTAATCTTTAAAATGGAAATATAGCTCAAGCTACCCCTATCAATGACGAATGGCTTTAATTAAAATAGAAGTGTTACCCCAAATCTTGTATATTCTGAAGGCTGCACCACTCTGGATATCGGATCTCTGGTTTAAAAAGATTATTGTAATATTGAATAGATAGGTGTGGGGACGGAAAAAAGTAAGAATAAAATATGAAGCACTTACACAGACGGAGAGGGGAGGGGGGCTATCTTTGCCTGGATTTTAAGTTGTATTTTTTTGTCGAGTGTGGCACAGACGTTGGCGGGATGGAAGTCTTCCCCAATAATTAAATATAGGATGGATATAAATAAAACTAGTTTTAAAGATTTTTTTGAGATTTTGGAAGCGGGTCAATACACGGTGGAGAATTTGGGGGTATTATCGTTTGTTACTTTATATGATAAAACTTGGAAATCAGTGAAAAAAATCTTTCCATATCACAGGTCACTTGGGTTTTACACCTTTTTGGGAAAATCGAGTTTTTGAGGGTGTAATAAATAGTAATATGAAACAATTTTGGAGTGAATATGGGGTTAAATATGTTTATCAGCTTTATGAAGATGGGTGGATATTATCATTTGAGGAGGTTAAAGGTAGATTTGGGTTGGTTGATTCACAATTATTTTATTATACACAGGTGAAGTTTGCAATGAGAGAGTTTAGAGAGGGACAGATAGTTCGAAGATCACACGAGACATTAGAGAATATACGGGAAATAGGGGATAAGAAGAAAGTTTTGTCCAAATTGTACAGAGATCTTATAACCCAGAGAGAATCCCCATTTGTTAAGAGGGCTAGGGTAAGGTGGGAAATGGCGTTTGGAAGAATAGAAGAGGTGGTATGGGATTCTATTGTAAGAAATTTGGGGTGCACGTCCAGAAGCTCAACACACAGATTATTATTTTTTTTAAAAATTTTATTGGTTGTACTATACCCCTAAAAGGCTGATGCAGTTTGGGAAGAGAAGGGATATTAGATGTAAGAAATGTCAAGAGTTAGGGGTAGATCTTGTGCATTTGATATGGACATGCCCTAAAATCGCACAATTCTGGAGGGAGATCTTCCGATACGTCGGTCAAGTGATGGAGATGGATATAATTGACACATACTCAGAAGCGGAACTTCTATTGGGGGGATTGATTGAGGACAGGAAAACTAATACTCTGATTAATAGAATTATTGGTTGTGCTAAGGTGGTTATTCTTAGGAGGTGGATGGAAGAAGGCCCCCCCCGGGGGTGGAGGAGTGGAGAGGGTTGGTGGAAAGGGTCAGAGATTATGAGGAGCTGGCGTCCAGGAAAGGTAGAAAAGGGTACGGGAAATATCAGAAAATATGAAAAAAAAAATGGCGGAATAGGCAGGTTTTGCAGGATTAAGGTTTTTTTTTTTTTATTTGGCTATTTATTTATTATTCTCTTCTTTGGTTTTTCGCACGTGTGCTGTCAGGGTGGGAGAGGGTGGGGGGAGGTAGGGTTAAGTATTGAATGTTTTATTGTTTTTTTTTTTTGTGGTAATGTATGTACTTGATAATGTGAAATAAAGTAATAAAAAAAATGGTTTTTGAGTCATAGATTTCTGGAAGCAATAACAGAGGAACAACACCAAGCTATAAGAATAGGACATCCGGAATTGTTATTTTATAGTGAATACAAGAATTTACTGAAACAGACAGGTCAGGAGTGGTAACATGTTCCCTTTCGTGGATCCCAGATGTAGTTGGGTATTTGATAACCTTTTTGTAAAATAATTGAACCTCTAGGGCCTGTACAAGATTAGGGAGAGGTCTGTGTCTACCCTAAAACCACTCAGGAATTGGATGGAAAAATGTATGGACGTCACAGAAACTCAATACAAGTCTATGGCATACTAATATTGAAACATTTTATTTGTTAAGGCTGTGCTTCTCCACTCCACCTACTAGAAGGTTCTATAGTGTTCTCACAAACAATATAAAAGGAAGAGTCAGTCAGTAGCCTGTGCTGCTGCGGGTAGAGCCATGCGAGGTGAAGAGACTCTACTAAAATGCACAGAAGAAAATGCCAACTCTGCAGACCCTGGGTCACCAGCCCTTTGACCAAAGCACAAGCCAGCAGAGACCTAAAAGAGACCTCCTTCTGCTACAGGTTGGAGATTGGAGAAGCTGGCTCGGGGATTTGCCTGTATTGTTTTGCACCTGTAATTTCTTTAGTAAAGAATCGAGCTGTTTACTGTGAAGTTGGACTCTCTGGACTTATTTCCCATTGGAGTGCACCACCACTTACCATCCCTCCCAGAGAGCAGCGACACATGGTGGCAGCTCGACAGTGTCTGGGAGCCCAACATTGGCACTTCAACCCAGGACACTGATATAACCATACTGAATCTGCAAAAAGCAGAGTATGCATAAACGGGGGAGATTACATAGATTAGCTACAGTGGAGATTACATAGAGACTAGACAGGACACTTTAAATTGTACTAAATCAAACAGTATTTATTCTATAAATATAGCCTTTACAACATAGTGCATACAAGGTTTCAGCTCCAGTGGGGATCCTTTCTCTAGCTACTACATAAAGACAAGCTACAACAACTCAGAGACTGTAAGAATAACTAGATTGGGGGTGGCAGAGCTCATGCTATTGTGAAGTGATGTGGTTTTCTGTTGTGTACCGCACAGCTTTTATTCTTTTTATATTACATTTATCTTAATATGTTCCAGGATGTCTTGTATGCAAGTGAGTAGATATGTATGCATCAGCTAAACACTCTGGAAACGTCAGACAATTTCATCTGATAAGGAATTCTACAAAACCCAACTCTCTTATCTCATGGTTAAGGTTATGTTCACACCTTGTAAGAGATCGGCCGTTCTGTGGCCTGGCCGGGTCACGGAACAGCCGGTCTCAGAGAAGATCCTCCCGGCATGGCCATAGTGTGCACTGACAGGGTTTTCTGCAGCCGCTATTCAATGAATAGCGGCCACAGAAAACTGACATGTCGGAGCCGCGGAGCCGATAGATATTCCGGCCGCAGTATATACTATGTGTATGTATATATGTACTATGTTTACACTCCGGCCGGGATCCCTCAGAAGGAAGCACAATATAAGGTTCGTATAAATCATGACTGTTGTTCACATCGGTAACAACGGCCGTGATTAATTTGAACCTTACGTTGTGTGAACATAGTCAAAAGCTGCAAGAAGATTTATTTACAAGTGAAGTTACTGTACAAATGAAGAGTTTTGAAATAAGGAAGCAAATAAGTAAATAGTATAAACAATGGGGGAAAAAAACAAAGTTAAGAAAAAAAACTGATCCATGGAGAGTCTAACAGATAACCAAAAGGCTGATGTTTAACCAATTTATAAGGACTGCCTGATCTGTGTCTGACCTTCCTGGTAACCCATCCACTGTTTGGAGAAGTCTGGCCAGAAGTGGTTTACATGGAAATAGACTAAATAAGTGATTACAGTACAGTTACATCCAGTTACTATGTCTTCTCTGATAGGACACCATTACTTTGCTATGTCTTAGCTATCTGGATCAGACCTTATGGAAACTTTTTCAACCCAATACTAATGTTAGCAGAGTTCACTGCCAAGACATCTTGGCTCCCTAATTTACTTGTACCCTCAAACACCCTTGCCACACAAACACTTTTACACTCTATGAAGGGTTTATTTGTAACAATCATGGAGATACTCTATATGGGGGGGTTTGATGGTCTGTGGAAAGGTCCTAAGGTAGAAGATGGTGTTGGTGGGTCACCGTCTGGACTAATAGATCTTTAGACCTCTTGGATTTTAGGAATTATAGGTAAAGTCAATGACACCAAACAAAGAGAACTTAGAACAACTTAGACTCTTTCCAGGAGAATTCAGCTGCTACGTTAACAAAAACAAAGAACGGTAACACCTTATCCAAGAATCCAGATGGAGATCCAACAAGATGACGATGCATCTAAGATGGAGATCCAACAAGAAGATTGTGGCAGAACTCAAAAACTATTCCTGAAGAACATTCAAAGACCTGCAGCCGCTCTCCTCCCAGCAGAATAGGATACATGGAAAGTTATAAGGCAGATACTCCGGCTATCCAGAGGTTACAGTAATAAAGGTTTGATGGACCCTTTCCAAGGACAGATGGATGACCCAAGTTCCAAGGTTGATGCTATGGCAGGACCTCAGTAAGAGGCAATGGCATTTGAAGACACATTTCACTTTAGGTCTGTAGTATCTCTAGTCATAAGATGTCTAAATGTTGAGCTGTGCGTACTCTGTTTCATTTGTGTTTTTTGAAGCTTTTAGAATGTGATTTGCAGGAGGAAACTCTACTGTAGTGTAGACAATGGTTTTTTCTCTTCTCTCTCTATGAAAAGAAGCAGAAGTCTGTGAAAAACAAAAAAGGTTTCACTTTCTATCATCTATTAGTTGACAATTGGTCATTGGCAAAAGAATTATAGTTTGACTCTATACTGCCTCCAATGGCTATAAATGGGTACATGAAAGCTTTGTATTAATAGGTTAAACAATGACTATATCACACTTGGAAAACATTTTTAACAATGTGCAAAATACTGGACCATCTTTCTGGGAAAATGTCTGCGAGTGCCAGGATACCAGTAAGGCTGGAGTTACATGGGGGTGATAAACCTCAGTAAAGCCCCATTGGAGTACCCCTTTAACCCTTTCACGTCAGTATTACATATATACATATTCCTAACAGTGAGGGGCTTCAGATGTGTGGGGGACCGTTGCAGTGTGAGTGGCACAATGCCAGGCGGCTGGGATCCCGCAGCTGCCTGTCATTAGGCCCTTAAAGGGGTAATCCAGCAAAAATCATTTTCTTTCAAATTAACTGATATCAGAAAGTTATATAGATTTACAATTTACTTCTATTAAAAAATCTCAAGTCTTCCCATACTTATTACCTGTTGCATGTCCTGCAGAAAATGATTGCATGTTAAACAGTTAAATAAAAGTGTAAAAAAAAGTGTAGTTAATTTTTTTAAGTATTTAAAAAAAAAAAAAAAAAAATTGTAACCCCCTCCCCAAATAAAAGTTTAAAATATCTCCTTGCCCATTATAAAAATAAAAAATATGTAAAAATAAATAAACATATTACATATCATAGTGTGTAGAATTTTCCAATCTATTAAAATATAACAGTATTGTTCTCTCACTGTCAACAGCGTAAATGGGGAAAGAAAGAAAGAAAGAAAGAAAGAAAGAAAGAAAGAAAGAAAGAAAGAAAGAAAGAAAGAAAGAAAGAAAGAAAGAAAACCCACCAGGATTGCTGATTTTGGGTGGGAGATAAATGGATAAAATATTGATTAAATATTACTGCCACAGTATCCAGCATGATGGGGGATGTAGTTTCTGAATATGTTAGAGAAAGAAGAGAAACGTCTCCGCTCCTATAAACATCCATTATAAAAGTCAGGGTTCACTTTTTAGGTTCATTATTGTTCACTTTTAGGTCCCTTCATCTAGGACCATGATGCTTTGCTACAGGAAAGAAACTAATCTTGTATACAGTACATGATATAAGAACTTACTGTGCTCGTGGAGAGATCTGCTCTGGTGCGCCATCAAACTTCCCATACAACACATTATCCATTGTTATCTTCTCTGATATCTGAATAAAATGTAAATCATGTTAGGAATTAATTCGATTATTAAAGGGGTACTCCAGCGGGGGGGACACTTTTTTGCTGGGACCGGGGAGGAGGTAGCTGAGGGAAAAGTCGTCCACTCACCTCCGCGGGTTCCAGCGGCGGGTCCCGCATCGCGGCGCTCTGGTTCCTGGTTGCCGGCCGCTTCCTGGTGTCTGACGCGGGCTCGAGACGTAACGTCTCAGGTCCGCTCAGCCAGTCAGTGAAGGAGGCGGGATCCGTTTCAAGTCCGCTCAGATCCCGCCTCTGTCACTGACTGGCTGAGCGGACCAGAGAAGTATCGTCTCGGGCTCGCGTCAGACACTAGGAAGCGGCCGGGGACCGGAGCGCCGCCATGCGGGACCCGCTGCTGGAACCGGGGAGATGAGTGGACGTCCCAGCAAAAAAATGCCCCCCCCCCCCCCGCTGGAGTACCCCTTTAAATTACAATAGGAATAGCTTCTTTTTAGGATAGGTGTGCAGAGGCAGACACAGTGCTCTCTACTGTCACCTATGTCTGCACCAGGAACTGTCCAGGGCAGAGGCAAACCCTCTAAACCAGCCTTTCCTTCTCTTGGATAGAACTGCATTACTTCCTTCAGGGCATACAACAGCTGATAAGTACTGGAAGGCTTCTGTTATTTACAGATCTGTGTAACTATCCAGAAGTGGCAGATTTTAATATATCTTTTATCTGGAGCACCCATTTATTGCCATGGAAGGTAAAGGCAAACCTGCCTGGTCTGATTCAAGATATTGTTAGATAATAAGCTGGGTGAGCCGTGACCTCCTGCACAAGATGGCAGCCTTGTCAACCTGTCCCTAGGGCAAGAGCCCAGCTAGGCATTTACCAGAGAAGGGACACTATAGAGGACTACACACCTGTATTAGTGCTAAACCTTTGGCTGAACAGACGTAATGGAAAACACATTCATTTACAGCAAACTAAATGTGGTCGGTAACCTAGACAAGAAGCTGTCAACAATGGGAGGGAAAGAGCGGCGAAGGAGAAGGAGACACGTTTAGTAACTTAAAGCGACTCCGTACCCACAATCTGACCCCCCCAAACCACTTGTACCTTCAGATAGCTGCTTTTAATCCAAGATCTGTCCTGGGGTCTGTTCAGCAGGTGATGCAGTTATAGTGATAAAAACAACTTTTAATCCGGCAGCGCTGTGTCTAACAGCCGGGGCTTACATTTGTATATGCGTTAGGCTGGCGCAACTTCTCTGTCCTTCCTCCCCAACCTCCTCATCATTAGGAATACTCCAGGCAGATTGCTTCCTATGTGTATAATGAACATGGGCTGGATCGTTAAGACACCTGTGCAAAGCTCAAACAGCAGTAAATTTTCCTGGATCATTCCTAATGATGAGGAGGGTGGGGAGGAAGGATGGAGAGGTTGTACCATTGTAAGCCCCGGACGTTAGACACAGCGCTGCCGGATTAAAAGTTGTTTTTATGACAATAACTCCATCACCTGCTGAACGGACCCCAGGACAGATCTTGGATTAAAAGCAGCTATCCGAAGGTACAAGTGGTTTAGGGGGGACAGATTGTGGGTACGGAGTCGCTTTAATGTATTTGAAAAGATACTCCGACAAGTATAACTATATAACCTGGGATGGGAACTATATTACATGAGATAGGAAGGGAATTTTGTGTCTCTTACTTATAATTTCTATGTGAGAAATACCTTAATATCCTCCTGAGTTGTTTCCTCCTCTGTCTGGACGGAAAATCTTCTTCTTCTAGAAAAGAAGATAGTGGCTGTTTACATAATGCACGTCTCCTTTCTTATAGACACGTTATTCATTCATTTATTTATTTATTTACTTTTTCCTGGATTTAACGGAAAAGGGTGTGGCTTCAATGTTCGAGGGGAGTGGTTTAAAACGTATAATTGATCTGAGCTTAGACTAGACAGTCCTCAGAAGTGCATGATACACTGTGATGAACCTGGTACATTAAAAGACTGTCCAAGTAAACAGTTTTACTAAATTTACTCCAGTATTTTTTTTTACTTTTTTGAAAATAGTGAATTTTTATAATGAAGGACTAATTAGAGGTGCAGGGCCCCTGGTAGGTCAGTTCTCATGGTCACAATTATAATCAATCAGAGACCACATAGTGGAGTGTAGGGACTGTCACCATGCTCAGGAGCACATAGTGGAATGTGGGGACTGTCTCTGTGGTTCAAGCCACTCTATTAAGGAGGTGGGTCACCCCAAGAGCCTGGGCATCAGCATAGAGTTCACCTAGCCATTCCCCCTTTTCATCTACAAGTGACACTCCTACTATTGTGCCGTCCTTTGTGATGTAGATATTTGGGTTTTCTTCTTTAGGGTAATAGAGGATGGAATATCCATGATTTTAGAAGTACATCAATTAAAGTTACATTTTGAAATTTATAACAGTGGTCCTCAAGGCTATGTTCACACCACTTAAGTTACGTAATAATCTGCCTTCTATTGAATGCCCACCGGAGTGTTTACACATACTATACACTCTGGCCAGGATCCCTAGCGGCACCGCAAAAAACTGACGTATCAGTTTTCTGCGGCCGCTATGCATTGCATATGCATATCGGCCGCAGAAAACCAGTCAGTGCACACAATGGAGCGTGCGGCTTCAGCCGCACGCTCCATTGTGAGCAGCTTTGAATTGGCATGTGGGCGCACACTGATGCGCCCGCATCTGAATTAAGTGGCAGTGAAGATCAACCGCCTGGTACTACAGTACCGGCCAGGATGATCTTCCAGTGTCTCACGCTGTGGGAACATGGCCTAACGGTTTAAAGTCTACACATCAGAATTAACCCTTACAGATCAGCCGCAAGACCCTCTGCTAATCTAAAAGGTGAGGTTCCCATAAAGAAGGAGATGCGGCCAGACAACGATGTATTATCGCCTGATTGGGTCTCCTTATGCATTGAGACCCCCCCTTCCAGCAGAGGCACATGCCATTGATCTGGAAGGGTTGATCCTGACCGATACATTTTGAGGCCAGGTTCACACTACGTAAAAAACACAGCCGTATTGTTTAATAATAACGGCACAAATAGCGGCCGCTGTTTGCACGGCCATTTTTATGCAATACGGACGTGTTTTTTTTACGTTGTGTGAACATAGCCTAAGGCAGTGGAAATTCATAATGCTCAGCAGCCAACAGGCTTTTTGTTAACAAGCCCGATACTTAAGAGAATACCATACCCGATCTCTAGTGATGCAGAAAGAACGATGGCAGGGAACTGGAAAAAAGTAGGGTATATAACTCGTATATAGTATATGCCCCCCCCCATCATTAGAAGTACCTCCTGATACATTGAAGAATTCATCAATGCGCAGCTTGTATACGTTGTATTAGTTACCTTGTAACCTACCTCTTTATCATGCAGACGATTCCTACCAGAACTATTATAGATAACGCCATAAATCCAGCTGTACCGCCTATTATTAAGCTGTTTTTGTATTTCTCCTTCTTAGCTGTATTTAACAACAAATAATAATTTAAAGTAATTAAAAAAAATAATGTAATTTAGAGAAATTTAATTCTATAAAAGGAAAATATAAACATGTTTTTCCGTATATAACATTAATGTAGGATAAAGGAAAGCACTGAGGGGACTCCATGAGTGTTATCATCTGTGGAGTGCGGCCTATGACAGCCCCCTGGTGGACGAATAAGGTAACTGTAATTGTTGACTCTATTAAAATGACAAGAGGACTCAACATACCCTGTTCCGTTCTAAGTAATAGAAAACAGATTGTCAGATCAGATACTGGGAAATCTAAGGTTACAGTGTATATACTGAGCCCTGAGCTGCACTCATTAGGGCCTCATTCTATCATATTACATTTCCATTATGCAGTATAATGGAAATTAGAGATTTCTTTCGTAACTTCTGACCTTCATATTTATTGGGATTCATTTTTTTGCGAATTATAATGTAGAGGAACAGGAGCTGCAGTCATAGACAGGAGTCCCTGCTTCTGTACATAGTATAAGGCATACCCTGAATAACCAATGTCCAAGGAGGTACGGTGCAATGATTAATGTATCTTGGCTTGTACTCACAACATTTGCTGGACTGGCTGCTTTATATGCAGTGTATAGGATATTTGATTGGCTAATCACATTATTTTACAAGGTTAAATAAACACAGTCAGTTGAGCCAAGTATAGGTTGGCTCTCGTTTAAGAAAAAGTTTAGTCCAACAAAAAAAGGACATTTTCTTAGTCAAGCAACGTGCCATGTATAGTAAGCAGGGACACCTGTCTACTGATAGGACTCCCTGCTCCTGTATAAATCCGAGTTTTCAAATGTAAAGCAGATTTGACACCTGACCAAATTTTTCACTCTGGTCCTGATTTCTTTTCTACATAATTTGGAGAGTTTCCTCCGTGCTCCATGGCTTCTATTACTATATGTGTCAAACATGGAATCCGTAATATAAGTTTTGTAACAATCAGCGTAGTATAGAAAAGAAAAGAAAAGTATAGGCTACCTACATGTAACATCCAGGGTTATAAATTGCCTTGAGGTTTTGTTATTTGGAAAAGTAACGGTACATTCCAGTTGTGTTCTATCTTCTCTATATGACGGGATATATGTAATTGTAGAATGTAGTCTCCAGATTCCTTTACCCAGATCCTCATGTCTCGTGGTAGCCTCTAGGTCAGGTTTATTCCATGTAATGGACGGGGGGCTGGAGGCACAGGTGTGATTTATGGAGCAGGTGATACGGACCGTCTCATTCTCTATCATCTGCTCAGCTCCTTCCATCACTGGTGCAGGAGGAGAATCTGAAAGAAAGACGAGAGATGAAGTAACACTGGGTAGAATATAGAGGGATCTAGGATCTACCTCTGCTCCTGGGGTAGACTATGGTCAGGAAAATAACTTTTAATGGTCAGGCCTAATCTTGTAATACTGTAACAATCTAAAATCCTGACTGGATATTACTGAGCACCAAGACTATAGAGTCCTGCTGCCCTTGATTCATAGATCTCTAGCTAAACCCTAACAGGGAAAAAAGGGGGAGTGGAGGAAGGAGAAGGCCCCATGGATCACTCTGATGGTTGGGGCAGCATGAAAGTAATGACAAGTTCCCCTTAAAGGGGAACTCCAGGTAGATATTGAAAAAAAAGAAACTTCTGCTGAAGCATATAGAATTACTTACCTATCTATCCCAGTTTTGAAACTACCAACAATCCATTTTTTTAATTTTATATATATATTTTTTTATTTTATTTTATTTATTTATTTATTTTTTTTTTTTGGGGGGGGGCTTGTTCTGTATTGTGTTTCTGTGCTTCCTGGTTGAGCAGTTCCCAGAATGCAATGCTTTCCCACAGCTGATCATCACAGTCCCCCCACCCATCACAATCAGTAAAATTAGTGCTGCACCTGCTTCTTGCCGGTCAGAGATGGTGGATCACTCAGGGGATTGGGGGATCCAAGTTTTTCTTATCCGGAGTTCCCCTTTAATTTGTTAACACCCGAGAAAACAAGACGTAAAGGGACACTACAAGTAGGTTACACCAATCTAACCTCTATGCCTCTATAGAACATGGGGCATAAAGGATGAGGGGAAGTTTCTTACCTTCATCCTTGGTGACATTTGTTTGCAGTTTGTAGTTAAATCCCTATGCTAATAAGGCAGTTTGGTGCACTGTGGGAGGGACTTCAGCGTGCTCGCCTCCCAGCCAGCCTGCTCTGCAGGGGCGTAGCTACGATTCACGGGGCCCCATAGCAAAAAATTTTAAGGGGCCCCCCTCCCCTACGCACAACACAAGGCAGCTCACAACACCCGATTCAGGGTGTAACAATATAGCGTCCAAATATGTAGCAGCATTTCCAATAAGGTTAAAAAAAATTATTTGCTCAAGGAAGAATTAGCAGCGACGCTTCAGTCCATACCATATGGACCTTTTTCAAGTCAAAAAATAAACTATATTGTGGCAGAATCCTGGCTGCAGCCGCAAGAGTGACTGGCAAAGCAGAGGGCCAATGGCTGATAGCTATGACAGTCCACAGTTTTTACCTATAAGGGCCCATTAGCAGGGGCAGTCTTGGCATTTCTGGGGCCCCAAGCGAAGTTATGTCTGCCCCCCCTCGACACGCGTTCCAAAATAATAGACCGCTGTGTGTTTCCCCCAGTAGTATATACCCCTTGTGCGCTACCGCCAGTAATATATACTCCTTGTGTGCTGCCACCAATAGTATATACCCCTTGTGTCCTGCCCCCAGTAGTATATACCCCTTGTTTGCTTCCCCCAGTAGTATATAAACCCCTGTGTGTTCCCCCAGTTATATATAGCCCCCCCCCCCGTGTGCTCCCCCAGAAATATATGGACCTCCTGTGTGCTGCCCCAGTTGTATATAGACCCCTTGTGTGCTGGCCCAGTAGTATACAGACCTCTGTGTGCTCCCCCAGTTATATATAGACCACCTGTGTGCCTCACAAGTAGCATATAGACCCCTGTGTCCTCCCCTTTAGTATATAGCCCCCCTGTGTGCTCCCCCACTTGGATATAGACCTCCTGTGTGCTCTCCAAGTTGTATATAGACCCCATTCTGCTGCCCCAAGTAGTATATAGACCCCCTGTGTGCTGCCTCCAGTAGTATATAGACCCCTCTGTGAAGCCCTAGTAGTCTATAGCCCCCCTGTGAGCTCCCCCTGTTATATAGCCCCCCTGTGTGCTCCCCCATTTATATAGACCCCCGATGTGCGCTCCCCCAGTTAAACAGACCCCTGTGTGCTCCCCCTCCCATTTAGTATATAACACAATAAAACAAACACTTATACTCACCTGGGTCCGGGCGTCTCCTCTTCTCTTCACTCTTGTGGCCTCAGGAAGGGTTTTCCCTGCGACCACAAGAGGCCGCACTCCCCTTGTCCTGGCGCCGATGCTCCAGTGATGTGACTGGAGCGCCAGCACCACAAGGACAAAGCTGACACTTGTGACCGCAGGGAAAACACTTCCTGCGGCCACAAGAGTGACTGACAGGAAGGGAGCCAATGTCTCCCGCCCTGTCAGTGCTGCTGCATGTAACTATGAGCGCTCATTACGAGTACTCATAGTTACAGTTCAGATGGCAGCAGCAAGCGGGGCAGCGGCCCTGTCCAGCGGTCTTGAGCACAAGAGCAGAACGTGGGCGGCCCCCTGGATGTTGGGGGCCCCAAGCGATCGCTTGGGGTGCTTGGTGCCAAAGACCGCCTCTGCCCATTATGAGCCCTTATGGTTAAATACATGCCTTCTGCTTAACCCCTTATGTCTGCAGTGTGTAAGTGACCCAAAGCTCAGAAGATAATGAGATATTCGCTTTACTGTCGGTGCACTGATAACCCCTGAGCTCTGCGCGGAGCTCTGCACTTTTTCCTTGGAGAATAGAGGTCAGGGGTTATCAGAGCAGTGAAGCAGAGATCTCTTTGTCTTCTGCTTTTTAACCCTTTTTTTGTGTTGCAGCATGTAAGTAAACATTGGGTCACTTACACACTGCAGTACATTAGGGGTTAAGCAGAAGGACACATTCTCTTACCTTCTCCCCCGGGCCCCCCTCCTGCATTGGCCACATAGCAACTGCCTACCCTGCTTCTATGGTAGCTAGAAAGGGCAGGCTGGTGGTGGGCCTGTTCGGATGGGCCAGTGTACAATATTAGTAAGTGTACTCTCTGGACATACTGACAGCAGCTCCCTGTGTACTTCATAGAATTAATTTCAGCCTCCCCCCTCCAAACTGTGCCACCCTGCTCTCTGGTCATTCTGTCCATAAGATGGCCTTAGTGTTGACCAATATAAATATAGGAAAGAATAAAGTGCGTTTACAGCCACAGACATAAGAACAGACAAATAAAGGATACAGCAGCTTTTGCTTTTCTATATGGAGAGATAATCTGCTTTGTAGAACAATGTTCTGCAGCAGCTCTGGGTGGGGGACTGACAGAAGTGCTGGGGGAGGGGAGTAGCCAGGGTGGAAGGGCTTCGATAAAGAGCTGAGGGAGAACAATGCATTCTGGGAACTGTAGTACTAAGAAACTATTTAACTAGGAAATGGCGAGAGAACATAGTTTCAGCACTGGAGCAGACAGGGAGGCAATGCTGTATGCTTCTGTAGTATTTTCTGTTCTTTTAACCTTATGCTATTTGAAAACGATTTCCCAGTTTTATAAAACTCCCGCCATTTACCTATGACATACACTCTACAGAATCTTTCCTTGTGGACATTATAGGAGTTGATCTCTTCACTAATCCCGGGGTAGATCTCCTCTTTTTCTTGCACATTATTAATTCTTAGGGAACAGTTCTTCAATGAATTTCCCACCAGGAAGGTTCTTCCCTTGTACTTTTCTTCCACATTGGTTGATGTTTTATTATTGAATACTTTAGGAAATCCTATAAGTTCTTTTTTATACCAGAACAAGGTAAAGTTTTGAGTGTTATCAGGATACTTGAATTTGCAGGGAATTTCCACACAAGATCCCTTTAAGGCCTCTGTAGATTTAGGAAATTTAAATTCCCAATCCTTACATGTGATATTATCAGAACAAACTGGAAGAATACAAAAAAGGAGAATCATTAGTGACATATAACCTGCTAATAAAGATTGATTCCACCATATAAATGACATATTTATAGATTTAACCCTCTGTATGCTGTAACAGTTATATGCTGGATGCTGTAAATGAAGCCAAGCAGACATGGCCAATATGTCCCATACCAGATTGTGTACTATAAGTAGGGAAGTGTGAGATGTTACAGCCTGGTAGTATTAGAGTCAAATCATATTTATTATTTGTAGAAGTATTAGTGATGAGCGAATAGTGAGATATTAGAATATTCGATATCCGTACGAATATCCCGCGAATGATCGAATATTCGATCAAATATTCGATCCCATTAAAGTCTATGGGAACAAGTATTCGATTAGTGAACAACATCTATTTGACCATTTGGAGGGTGAAACCGGAAGCTTGGGGATTTGAACGCTTATCGAATATTTATCGAATATGCGCGGGATATTCGTACGAATATTGAATATTCGAACATCTCACTATTCGATCGAATATCTATTCGATCGAACAGTATTCGCTCATGACTAAGAAGTATGATACAAATATTTCTTCAGTGTAAAAATTACTATATCCAGTACTAGAAATCTGCAACGTCTTCATAAAAGTACCTGGGACCTGAACTTGGACGGCTTTCTTAGTCTCGTCATTGTTCAATGTATAGGCAGTTATATTCTCACTTATTCCCGGGTAGTACCAGGCTGTCTTAGTCACACGTCTGATCCTCAGCGAGCAGCTGTCAGTCCCATTCAGTATAAGTGAGGTGTGATTTCTGTACTCCGGGAGGACTTCAGATGGGTGTGTACTGTACACTATTGAGTACCCGGTTCTCCTATATTTATACCACAAAATCCGCACTTCTCCATAGTCAGAGGGGGCTGTGAATGTGCAAGGAATCTCCACATCAGAACGTCTTTCTGCAGTTATGGATTGTGGGAAAGTAAATGTCCATCCATCTCCATGTTTATTGCAAAAGCATCCTGAATAATTAAATGAAATAATAAAACATTATCTATCTTCTATCAATCTATCTATTTGTCTATCTATCTATCTATCTATCTATCTATCTATCTATCTATCTATGAATCCATCTATCTATTCTGTCCCACCACGGCGGTTACCGGTATGTTACACCCCTCGCAAAAGTCTGTACTTCAAGTCACTGTGGTGATGAAGTAGTACCTAAGTTTTGCCACAAGATGTCACTATTGTATGCAACTGTGTTTTGCACAGCTGCAGGTAACCAAAGGGTTATTGTTTATTGTGATATGTAAACCAATTCGGTCCTTCTGTTCTTCTCTCCCTATCCCTGAACTCCTTTCTTTCTAGGCTTTCTTCTCCACCACTAACAGGGGATATTACACCACCTGTAGGAGGTTGTCACATGAAGAGAGGAAGTGTACACCCACACTTAGTTGGTGGTCTTAGTCTGGTCGTTGAGTAGAGGGGACGCAAAACAAGTTGGTCCCTGCTGTGGTCCATCCGGGCCCTGGCTTTGCAAGGTTCCCACTCCAGAACTAGTCTCAGTCATAGTCAGGTTCCTGTGCAGGGCAGACGCACATGGGAGACACAGACACCAGTTTCTTGAAAGCAGCCCCTACACAGTTTCTTTCACAGATAAACTGCCTACAGAGGACTAATCTGCAATCAGAGACACTGGTTGACAGCTGAGCAAGCAGGAGGCCGTGCAGCATTGATTATTCATGAAGAGGAGGGAGGAGGAAGGAGTGGTGAGGAGTGCCAGAGTGTGGCACACACAACTCCTCTTTGCCTCTTCAGTACAGTAGGAGACGGGAGATTGTGCATAATCCATAGAAAATTACCAAAAGTCACCATGCTCACTAGGGGACTGCCAGCTACAGCACACTCTCAGCACCTTAGGTAGGGCCCAGGAGCTGACAGATTTCCTTTAACCTGCTAATAGTTTCCCTTTAAAGAAACACATAATATAATTAGTGCACAGTTGCAATCCTAGACCTGGCCGCATAACTGTGCTCTAAGACACTGCAGGAGCACTCAGTTACTGGTTTAGCAAAAATGTGTTGGTGTAATAAATTCTCCTTTAGGGGTAGGTTCACACTACGGAACCCGAGCAGAGAATTTTCTACGGATTCCGTAGCTCGTACCCGTTCACGGCTGTGCGTCTCTCCACCCGTGCCATAGACACCATTCTATGCACGGGTAGATTCCACATTCCGCTGAATGAAGAATGCGGAATCCGCCTGTGCATACACGGCCATAAACGGGTACGAGCTACGGAATCCATCAGAAATTCTCCGCTCGGGTTCCGTATTGTGAACCTACCTATACAGAGGTAATTCTGTTCTAGCGTCTACAATAGATATAGAATAGAAGTTTTCACCTACCCTGAGTAAAAAGCAGAAGGTATAATCCTCCTAGAAAGGAGTGCTGGGCCATTACTCCAATGCAAAGTCGGTTTTCTTGTAGATACTTTCAGTTTTATTTCTTGTAAAGTAACCAGAACATAAAGAAAGAAATCAGAAAACAGTAAATAATTAATAATACTAGAGAGATACAAAGCAAATTCACGCAAATTTGTTAAGAAAATCTGATATGTATATATATATATATATATATATATATATATATATATATTATTTTTTATTTTTTTAATTTAACAGAGCAGGATGCCATTGTAACCATACCGCGCATTAGTATGTAAGATGATGAAACACAATTCATACTCACATGTCCTCTGATGTTCTGCTCTTTCTAGCACTGAGGAAAAGCTGCAATTCAATGTAAATGACTTTAGAGAAGTAGTTAAAGCCACTAGGTTCCTTTACAAGGTTCCTCTTTTGCAGTTACCATCCAATAAATATAGAATTGAGTGGTGTAACTAAAAAGCATTGGGTCATTCCATAAGTGGCCTGCCTCCTCTTCCTTCCTTCTGCCTCTGTTTACATCTTAAGATAACAAGTCTCTATGAAGTACTGTATATACAATGCAGTGCCCCAGTACCTGTATCCCAGCTACAAAAGTAGAGTGTTGTTGTGTAGCTGAGGAATATACTGCAAAGTCTGGTTATCGTAAGTTATTTGTGTAAGTACCTTCTTTTTTTTTTTTTTTGCTTACCACACTGCTTTGAAGTGCTATGGAAGTGTAAGGGTTAAAAATGCTTTGCAGCACCAAGTGGTCCCATGTCAAGGAAGGAACCAGCCTCTTTTCAGGTTAGAACCAAGCCATATGAAGGTGTGTTAAACCTTCTTGAATGTGATTTTAATGTTATTTGGAAGATTATATATGCCTCAATAAAGTTTGGATTGTTTTACCTACTTGAGCTGTGGATTCCTCTTATCCACTTGTTGATCTACTTCTAGGGGGCGGCCCAAGATTTACTACCACGCGCTCCATAGAGGGAACCATGTTTCAGCCAGGGGCAACGTATATGGGTGAGCGGACATACCTTATGTGACTGTAATGTGCTAATCAAATTGTTTCAGACCATTGCACAGACCATTCAGTGATTGTAAACAGTTACCTGCTTTTAAACCTGAAGTTTCTGTGAGAGAGACTCAAGCCATGAAAAGATCAGATTTTACAATTTCAAGCCTCTGAACCTAATCCACTTCAACTAAAGCCTAAAGTTTCTGGGTGAGAAAATCAAGTCAAGACAGCGTTTTTTTTTTTTTTTTTTGCCTCTTCAGAGCCTCTGAACCTAATCCAGTAGGTAAAGCCAAAAAAAAGAGAAGATTTTACCTGTTTGGTGCCTCTGAACCCAGCTTTAAGTAAAGCTGCTGCAAGCAAGTAAAAAACATCTGTATGCAACAAAGTAGTCAAACATGCTGTTCCAGTTATTACCCTCACCTAAGACAGATCTGGGTCATACTGTTTGTGAAGTGAACACCGCATCATCTTCTTCATTAAACTACATCATGGTTTCCAAATCTGTGGAGAGTCCAGTCTAACTAGACTGTATAGCAATGTGACTACACTAAGCTGCATCCATCACCTCTAGAAAAATTAGTGTTCAAAAAGTATTCAGAGACTATTTCAGTAAAAATACCCAAAGAGCAACTACAAAAAGGAAATGTGACCACATCTTTACTATCAAGTCTTGTAACTTCACATCCTGGGACTTTGACAATGAGTGTTGCTGGTCTTAAAATGGACCGCTGGGCTAGTGGCACCAGACTTCTATGTGATAAAACACTAATAGTCCCAGCATAATACATATTATCTTCATGGATACCATAAAAACACAAAATGTACAATGGATTCCCACAGGGATCAAACAGATGAAACTTTTTAACTTGCTTTCGAAAAATGAAAGCTGTGATCGGATTTCCTGGTATAAGAGACAGTTCTACAACTGGTTATAAGATATAGGATATGATTCTATAGCAGGTTGTACAATGCTGTATAATACCGCTTGCCCTATAGTAAAGGAGCATGGAACATAGAAAATCTGAGATTTTTCGACTTTCAATTTTTTGGAGAAGAAGACTATCAAGTTCCTCTACTCACTGAAGAAGTTGGATTGGGGTTAGGACTAGAGATGAGCGAATCTTTCGGACTTCTGGTCCGAAAGCAGTTTGCTCGATCGTGATGCCTGTGATTCCGGCCGCATACAGTAGTTGCACTCCCGGGAATATGCGGCCAGGATGTTCAGAATCGATCTGGAATTCCCTGGAATATCCTGGCTGCATATTCGCAGGATCGCAACTATGCACCCAGGATCACAGGCATGACGATAGAGCGCAGATGCCGTCGGACCAAAAGTCAGACGGTTCACTCATCACTAGTTAGGACCTCACATGACTGTGGAACACGTGAGCATTCAGACACCTATAGTGTACAGAAGGGAGGCTTAGTACACATCCATTGGCACCACACTCCAAAGTAACTGATAGGCACATGGTCATTCACACATTGGGAACCCAGTTATATCTAGCACCTCTGTGTGGTGGGAAGGAAACAAATGGGCATCATTGGGAATGACCTTATTATGAGCTCCGAAGGGCCTGATATGGCAGAGAATACTATATGGCAACCGCTGCAACACCCTATAAGTTAACCAGTGGTAGACCTTCTAGACTGGTACACGACCTTTGGGCGGGTTCACACTTTGTATGACACCGGCCGTTCTAAGACTCAGCCGTGTCACAGAACAGCCGGTATCAATGAAGTGTATCCCGGACGGTACTGCAGTACTGGCCAGGATAAACTTGAATTCTATTGAATTGGGATGCGGGCACATCCTTGTGTGCCCACATCCCAATTCACCATTGAATACAATGGAGAGTGCGGCTGCACTTTCCATTGTGTGACCTTTCAGGCTTGTGCGGACGCTATTCAATGAATAGCGGCCACACAACACTGACACGGCAGTGTGTATGCTGTGTGTATTCACTCCGGCCGGGATCCCATTCATTTGCAATTGAAAGTATTTTTTTTTAAGTATTTTTTAATTAATCAAATTGCAACAACAGCCGTGATTAATTCAAAAAATATGGTGTGTGAACATAGCCTTATGCTGCATCAATTGTCTTTGACAAATGTATTCATTTTATTAGTAAAAACATAGACCTTGATGCAAACCACAAGCAAACACCAAACTATTAATATACTCAGTATTCCTATGTCACAAGTCATTCAAATGTTTCCAGAAATAACCTGTGAGAAGTCCTTACCCTCCCCCACCCAGAGTAATCTATCAATCACTGTGTTGGTGGGGGGAACTAGCACTCCCAAACTTTTTTTTTACATTATATATAAAGCTATTTACTGTAAAATACTGAACAAAATCATGAAATTATATATATACATATATATATATATATATATATATATATATATATATATATATACACATTTACATATATATATTTCCAGCAGATGACAATTGCCCCATACTGTACATTTGCCGTCTCCAAATATAGCAATCAGAATAAACCCCAGATCCCTATGACCAGAAATTTTGTGGCTATAACTTGTAATATTATAGATTTTTTTAAATGAAAGCATCCAGGCCTCCCTTTGTAGTGAGCAGTAGTGGATTATAATCAGGGCGCCTGGGGCCCTGAGCTCCTGGGGGGCCCATGACGACCCCAAAAGACTTATACTTTCAATGGTGTACACTTCCTTGGTACACTTCCGCCATGATTTGCAAAAAATCAGTTTTTTTAATGGCAATTTTGCACAAATCAGGACATCATGATATTATCTGTCCTGTACTATGAACGCCAGGCTAGTGCTACCATACAGTGTTACAGTGGGGTGGGGGGGCCCAGGCTTGGTGAACAGCCCGGGGCCTATGGTAAAGTTAATTTGCCCCTGGTAGTGAGTCACCATCACACAATCATCATGTGGCTGAGAGTTCTATAGTATTTCTGCTCTTACAGTAAAGAATCCCGTCTGATGATCATGTTTCTGTAACTTGAGAAAGGGGTCTGGCACCCCCAAACTCATTCTTGTTTGAAAATTGCAATAATGAATCCTGATCTTAATTGTTAAGATCGCCTGCTGTTCCCTGTCCATCAAGAACCACTGATGTTTCTTGGACCAAAGCCAAGACTGGATATAACAGAGATTGTCTAGTCTTAGCCTTTCCTCCTTCTTATACATGACCATAGATGCATTGGATCAATATAAAACAACTACAGGGATATACTGTATCATAAACTTAGTGAAATGGTTTCTAATCTGGAAACACAAATTCTAATTATAGGAAGGAAATGTCGAAACGTATAACGGGTTTAAGAATTATTACTGATTTAATACATGTAAAACCATTGGCTTAAAACAGAAAAGACTTGGAACAATGGTGACTCCAGGAGAATCCGGTATCTACTTTACGGTAGGAGAACTATAATGTCTTGTCCAAGGAGTAAAAGATTCCAGACGGAGATCCAACAAGAACATTCTGGTAGAACGCCAAGAACATTCTAGAAGAACATTCCAAGAACATTCAAAGACTTGTAGCCAAGATCAATGTTTATAACTCCGAGAACTCAGAGAAAATGGAATATATGTAAAGTTTTAAGGCTGACGCTAACACTATCCAAATGGTACAGTAATCATGGTGTCACATTTAATGGCTTGATGGA